>NC_139247.1:38555037-38623319 GCF_977018435.1 Lepisma saccharinum | reverse complement strand
ATTTGATGTCCGGAAGACATGTTAGAGGGCACTGGGGTATTATTTGGGGCGGCAGCTGCGATGCAGTGTTGCCAGGCGGTACTTTTTTATTGTCAAAAGAGGTATTATTGACAAAGGCTGTTGGGGAAAAGGACTTGAGTCAAAAAAATGCATTGGAGCAGAGAGCTTTCATGTTTATTCGCTTAATAGTAACATTATAGACATGATATAGCTACATGTTGAAATATCATTGTTTATAGAATCTTTACACATGCCTAAAAAAATTATACGTGTACTTATAATATTTGCTTTGACTGATGCAGTGTGTCTTACAAGGGAGGTTATCTAAGTGTCCCCCTCCGATTTCCATGAAACTTGGCAGGTGTATAGAGGGGCCCAAAGGAAGAAATAAGTGTTCTTTTGTTTCGGCTAAAAACTGTTTTAGGGGGCAAAACCCCCCTCAAATGTCAAGATGAGGAGAAATTGAAGTGGGGATCTGAACCCGAAACCACGTAAATATGGCAAAGGAAGAACACGCACATATAATTGGAACACCCACAGCACGGAGCTGTGTTTGCCAGTGATATGCACTTCATGTCTCAAATGTCCCACTTGTGTATCTGCCAGTACTATTAGCACAGAACTTCAACCGCCATCGTCCTTCACGATAGCACTTGCGTTTGGTACCGACAATCCTACAGTTCTGTGTGAAGTGGAAAATCTTGTGGTATTTCAGATGCCATGGCATATTTCATGACATTTCTCAAGGATAGAACCCGTCCTATTTCCGTAGCATAAGCAATGATAATAGTAAATCGGAGAAAGAAGAACCTAATTTCATCTCACTGTTTAATGTACTAACGGTTATGGAACAGGAGCTTTTAAAAATGTGCATCCGGACCCTCCTCTACACTCAGAGAACTATATGCATCATATCGATTGATGCACCAGAATGCATCGATTGATGCACTAAAGTGTGTTGTATGGCTTCTTCAAAGAATCAGATTCACATTTGATGGATTTGGGTGCATTTTTGTATGTCGTGAAAGAAACACCAAAGTGCATCATTTGATTCAAGTGAGGATTTCTTTCATTCGAGATGCACTTCAATGCATCAGTTGATGTGTTTTCATGCACCTTGATGCGTTTTCATAAACCGGAATGCATCTTTTTTGATGATGTACTTAAACGTTTCTTCTGAGCTACATAAACTCTGTAGGTCAGACCAAACGTTTAAGTGCATCATCCAAAAAGATGCAGGAAGGTGCATCAAGGAACATCAACTGATGCATTGAAGTGCTTCTCGACTGAAGGAAATCCTCACTTGAATCAAATGATGCACTTTGGTGTTTCTTTCACGACATACAAAAATGCATCCAAATGCATGAAATGTGAATCGGATTATTTGAAGAAGCCATAAAACACACTTAATGGATGCCTTCAATCGATATGTTACATTATTTTTTTGTGTGTATGTGGTTCAGAGATTATTTTACATATAAGCATGGGGCTCGAAAGGTCGCCATGGCGACTAAAAATTTCAGCCTGGCGACTATGATCTTTTGCTGTAATATGTACGAAATTTTGATAATTCTAAGTTCAAATTGCAGTACAGCGTAAGTTAGCAAATGATACTTTTATCAACGTTGTGTACATTCCATGCAATCAAAACAATTTCTTACTCTTTGTCCTACAACCCCGCATTTCCACCTTTCTCACATGATTTAGCGATGTTTTGAATACGGTGATGCTCAAATTCTTATAGTATGCATAATTACTAAGTAGGTGGTTTCCTGGCGCCTGATTTTCAGAGCTGGCGCCTAGCTCTGAAGAATATTTTTCGAGCACTGCGATGGTTTCGTACAGCAGATTTATAACGACTACACATAATTAACTCACTTCCAATATTGACGGCGATTGGGGGTACTACTTGCCCCCACACACACTTTTTGTCATCCCCTCCCCCCCGGCACGCCTATGTTTATGTACATCTTTGGGAAACACAGTTGTGGATTCTGCGAGTGTGAAGAAACTGCGAAAGAAATAGCCGACACTTCCTGGCAACGCTGACGTCTTCCTCGGTGGCTCTTGTATATCATCCGTGCAACCAGAAGGTTTTTTCGGCAGCGTTTCTATTGAAAAAAATCGTTCCAGGCGTAGCGACTGCGATACAAGCGAGGATGTCAGGTCTAGATTCAGCTCACTCCTGTGCAAGGGGATCCCTCACCTACACCCCGGTTTCTTTCTTCGGCTGAAAGGGAATTAATTTATCAGTCGACAAAGGCGAAGGCGAGGCAACACTCCGGGTATTGTATTGTGCACTTCGGTGGAGGTCTTTGGGAGGTGTTTTGCCACCCTTAATCACATACAAAATGGTGCCCTTTTCCCTGACAGGAGGTGGTGTATGTTGTGTCGGGAAGTTCTCTTTTTTGGCCTTCCCTATTCTGTGTTCCGGAGACCACTCTATCAGCGCTTTTAAGAGACCTCATTACAGCAAGGGCTACAAAAGTCTGTTACTCCATGACTAAAGTAGTGCTGTCAAGGATAGTGTTGCCAAGTCATATGCGGGGAAAGTAACTCTTGAACAAGTAGTTAAACGGGCTGAATCATTTGGAACTTTCTGTACATACAAGTTAGGCTGCTCATAAATTCACATGAGGATAAGTGGTTCTAATTTGAAGTATATTGTAAAAAATAATCTCTCTCTTTTTCTCTAGCATTCTTAAACCAGAAGGTTCATGGCTGCAGCAGCACAAGCCTTCCATCTGTCCCTATCCTGAGCAAGAGCAATCCAATCTTTTCCAACCTTACCGATTCCCTTTAGGTCCATCTCAACGTATCTCTTCCATCTTCATCTTGGCCTTCTCACAGGTCTCTTACCATCAGGTTTCCCAACAAGAATCCTGTAAACTCTTCTTTCCTCTCCCATTTGTGCCCATTTAAGACGCCTTGATTTAATTAATTTTAAAGAATAAAAGTATTTTAAAGAAATAAAATAATGGGCATTTTATATAGCACAGTGAAATGGAGGCATTGCTGACGTAGGACTCCCAGCAGACCTCAATTTAGGGGGGGCTTGGGCGCTACAGCCCGGAGTCTCAATCAGCAATCTCCAGTGGGGAAAATTGTGTTGAAAATGCCCACAAATATTTATAAAACGTTGAGAAAACTTATTTGAAATATGGTACAAATATTTACAGATGTTCCGATTGCGTAATTCCGACATCATCGCGATTCAAACACCTTTTTCTACATAAATCGAATTCTATGTGTGCATATAAGCATGGTTATAGGCAAATACTAAGCAGAATTTGTGGTGCGCGCAAATCGGCTTCAAGCAACTTTGGTATCAGTTAATGAGACTACCTGGGCCATTGACAGTGCTCACCTTGAGAATGTGCACGGGTCATGTACTCGTGAATCAACAATTGGCACAGCTACAAGCGATATTACAACTTCCTGTCAATGCGGAGAGCTCAACCAAAAAATAACGCATTTGATTCTTTGATTCTTCAATACCCCTTACGACAAGACCATCGGGAATCGTTGCACAAAACTCTACTAGGTTTCCCATTTCCAGTGTTAATCTCAATCTTGATAAGCAATCCTCGAACATCAATAAGTACCACTGCATTCTCTTAGGAAGGCCTTCCCAAAGTAAAGAAAGTGTACACTAACCTAACCTAAGGTAACTTAACGTAATAAAAATTGACCTAACGTAACCTAACTTAACGAAACGTAACGTAAAATAACGTAACCTAACCTACGAAAATAATTTGTAGTTAAAAAATAGAAATTTTGTATCCATAAATAAAATAGAAATCATAAATACGGATAAAAACTAGAAATTAATAAAGTGATTCCTCGTGGAAATTCACATCGTATATCCACGATGTTATATCTGTCAATATTACTTGCAACATGGATTCCGATACAGGAAAGCAGCCATGGTAAGTGATGTGAGAAAGTACAGTATATATTTTTTCACAGAACAGGAACGTCAAAGAAAAAAATGCACAGTGGCAACACGTAGCATGAATTAAGTATTATTAGCGGACATATATGTATTATTTAAACGTCGAAACGTAAAAACACAAGGGACGCTTCTACAGTATAGGCATGAAGGCCAAAAAAGTGTAACATACCCACCAGGATAAATCTCTAACTAGGATCAAAAGTAGCAGTAACCATGGCTAGAAACCACAAAGGATGGGCGGTGTGAGCCAATAATAATCAACAACAACAATATGGGGATGTTTGCCCTGGGACTACTTGAGAGGTGCTCTGGGTACAATTTTCTAGCTGGGGATACGATCCCCTAGCATCCCCCTCCAATTCGAGCACCGGTACGACTGTAGTTCTGGATCTCATTGCCACATACCAGCTGTTGACCAACCATTCAAAATAATGTCCACATTTGGTGTTTCCATTAGCCAGTTAGCAACACTGCCGACGGAGGACGTTCTGCAATGGACTCTTTTGGGGCAAAACCAGAGATTGTCAGCGTGTCCGATTCTCGGGGGCCTTTGCAATTGACTCCGCAGATGACGGTAACTGGCATCAAGCAGCTGCTGTGTACTTGCTGCAAAGGGGACATCAATCAGTGGCGTTCCCGCGCCATCAACGCTACCCACCGCCCTGTTATTGATAATGGTTTGTCGTTAATTACCGGTAATTCACGGGGCATCCGACACCCTTCTTCAGCAAGTCAGGGTCTTTATCCATTGTGACCCACGACACGGTTATTCCTCCCTGGGTCGATCCCAAAGATCTTTGTGCAGATTCGTTTGAGGCTGGAAGGTGACTGGCCAATTTTTGTCGCACGAGATTTGAAAAGAGTGGGCAAAAGAAGAGAACATGATTTGTAGAGTTCCCCCTTTTCCATTCCCAGTACTCACATTCAAAGAGACAAAAGTAACGAGCTAAATCGACAATACTTAATCATCCAAGAGGAAATTTGCTACTCATTACTCAAGAAGATACCATATAGCAGTGCTGGATAAGCTACTAAAAATGTACCGCATTACAGTCACCATACAATAAGGACAATTAAATGTTTACGCATATATCGCATCTGATCTTTGTTAATTCATGTTTCCCTGGGTAATTTCATACATGTAAAAGTTTAAAACAACACAATAGAGCACGTCCCATTCTAGCAAATAAATCCTTCAGTTCTGAAGTCATGACCGTAACGCAAGGTCACAAAGTTATGTTGGTAACGCGTTACTGATACGAGTGCTGATAAAGTAACGAGTTACTAAATCGAACACCGGAAAAGTAAAGAGTTGCTAAAACGAGTACCGAAAAAAGTAAAGAGTTACAAACACGGATACCGAAAAAGTAACGAGTTACTAACGAGAGTACCGAAAAGTAAGGAGTTATTAAGGCGAGTATCAAAAAGTAAGGAGTTACTATCGCGAGTACCGAAACAGTTACGATTTACTACCACGAGTAGCGAAATTGTAACGAGTTACTAACGCTAGTACCGGAAAAGTAACGAGTTACTAAAACAAATAAAGAAAAAGTAACGAGTTACTAAAACGAGTACCGCTAAAGTTACGAGTTACTAAAACGAGTACCGATAAAGTTACGAGTTACTAAAACAAATAACGAAAAAGTAACGAGTTACTAAAATAAATACCGAGAAAGTAACGAGTTACTAAATCAAATAAAGAAAAAGTAACGAGTTACGAAAACAAATACCGAAAAAGTAACGAGTTACTAAAATAAATACCGAGAAAGTAACGAGTTACTAAATCAAATAAAGAAAAAGTAACGAGTTACGAAAACAAATACCGAAAAAGTAACGAGTTACTAAAACGAGTGCCGATAAAGTTATGAGTTACTAACACGAGTACCGAAATTGTAACGAGTTACAAACATGAGTACCGAAAACGTAACGAGTTGCTGACACGATTAAAACAATAACGAGATGCTAACACGAGTAAAGAAAAAGTAAAGTAACGAGTTAATAACATGAGTACCGAAAGAGTAAGTCGTTAAATCATATTGCATACTCCCCTATTCTGTCATATATTCTATATAGAAGAATAGTGCATCGGTCTGTTCGCGCATGCGCGATGAATGCTTAGTTATAGACTGAACTATACAGGGTGTCTCAAAAGTAATAGCACAAACTGACACAGGTGAAAGTACACGATAATAGAAGCAAAAAAGTCTCAGTAAACATGGGGCTGCAAACGAGCCGTTTTCGAGATATTCGCGAATGTGTGATTACAAGCCGCCACTGACTTCATTGTTTGTAAACGTCGTCCTAGTTGGTAAAATGCTAATAGCTAATACTACAGTAAGAAAAGTCATTGGAGATCTCATTGCTTTTATTGAACATTCTACTCGTACTTACATCCTGTTTGATTCCAACGCCACCTCCCGGAAATGTTCTGTTTTGTAAACAAAGAGCAAACCTTGGAACGCGCAAGGAGTAAAGCACTCGGTGTTTACAAAATGCAATCAATGACGGCTTCTAACCACACATTCGCACACATTATTAGCATTTTACCAACTAGGACGACGTTTACAAACAATGAAGTCAGTGCGGCTTGTAACCACACATTCGCGATTATCTCGAAAACGGCTCGTTTGCAGACCCATGTTTACTGAGACTTTTTTGCTTCTATTATCGCGTACTTTCACCTGTGTCAGTTTGCGCTATTACTTATGAGACACCCTGTATATGGTTGCCCGTGTCGCTTTGGTGTGAAAGGTTCCAAGGAATCAACAGTTTATAGTTTATGCCTAAAAATTGTTATTGCGTTCGATTTGTTCAGTATTTGGAAAATTACTTACTTTTTAAAGTATGTTACGCCTTGCTTATTTTGATAAATTTATTCAACATTTATAAAGAAAGAAATAGAAAATGTATAAGGTTAAAAGTTAAAGATTGTAAATTAAAGGTTATGTTATGACAAAAAAGAGTAGAGCTGATTGTTCCGATAATTTAAATATTATGACGTAATCAAAGGAACACCTATCAAAATTCAGACGATGTTGATGTGCTAACCTTTATGTAATAAATTAATGGCGGAAGTTTTGAATCTTATATTTATCAATGTATAAATTATTTGATATAAATGTGTAAGTATTTGTTAACAGTAAAAGATGTATCAAAACCTTTTGAATGATTTATCAACCTCAACTTTTGTAAAAATTACACATTATAATGTAAATGCAGAAATGCTTTGTCTTTATAACCTAATAGTCAGGGGTTTCGAGAATAAGATATCGGGTAAAAATTAGTGGTTTCTTGATATCCACTCTTGCGTGGGTCTGTTACCAGGCCGTGTTGAGTCTCTCACACCCCGCAAAACTGAGCAAAGTTCCCTTGAACGATCGCAGTCGGATATCAAAGAAACGAAAGTTGTGATCGTGGTTCCAAATCCGAAAGGGCCCGATTTCTTAGTCTCGCGCTCCTAGTTTCTGTATGAACTTACATCAATAAAGAATAGATAAAACTCATATCTTATGGTTAGAGTTTTTCTTCTACTCATCTGAGATGGTTCCAGTGTGGACTGGTTGCTGACTACAGGAGCTGTGGGCCATTAACTCAATTCTTATCACTGCGTGTGTCTGTCAAGATACAGTGTCGAGTCACTCACACCCCGCAGTGGTAGGAACGTAACAAGTAACTGAGTTTCAGTTATTTGTTTTGAAATGTAACTCAGTTTTACTTTTAAAGTTACTTTATTGTAGATAGAGGGTATTCCTTGTTGAATGAATTGCAAGCGAGTTGTCTTATCACTTTACTGATGACTATGAAAAAGTTATACCAATTTCCGTTAAATTATAATAAAACTCATGTTTGAATATGAAAATATAGAGGTTAAAAATTCAAAATAATGTAAATTATTATTTAAATTATATAAACAGTAGATCATTTGCATAAGTGGTATTTTAATGTAGATATGGTGGCACCACCAAATGTTTAGGTCTGCACACGTCTATGGTGATTATGCCATACAGGCTCGGATGCATGGGAGGGCGATGCCTACACTAGGTTTTCGCAGTCATTATATTTAATATGAATTTTATTTGTAATCTCTGTATTGTACAAGTAAGCTCTCCATTATTTCATTGGTATAAAACATTATGATTATTTTGCAAATATTGTAATAACGAATTTCAATTATTAGGTCGTAATCTATATTGAGATCTGGTAATAATGTGCATTTCAACTTAATTAAATAAATAGTTACATATCCCAATGATTTATGTACCGCTATACTTTGACACTTTTAGTAGTATCTTTACATTGTTAGGTTTATCACAACAATAGAAAGATATGATAATAATGGAGGAAAATAATACAGTCTTACTTATCCGGGATTGGGACCAGTATTCCTTATTTTCGCCCCATGCACGTTAATCCTTATACAGTTTGAGTTTTGATGTTAGTATTGTTTTAAGTCCACTAGCACAGATAGGTTAGTTGGGACTGGACCTACAGGTTAAAGTGCCTCCAGTTAATCCTTATAGACCACGGAGTAGTGCTATATATTCAGTGGCAGCGATTAGGGGGGCAGTTGCCCCTCCCCCACTTTTTGCAACTTTTGTTCCCGCACTAGCTATACTTTATCTAACAAGAGACAGTAACTGTCCTTCCCCCCCCCCCCAGTTTTGGAACCTTGCCCCCTGGTTTTGGAACCCAATCTGTATATATTGTTTACATAAAAAAAACTATAAATATTGATTAGGATGTACTTCCGCAGGCTCCCAAGATGCCACTCCCTTATCCACCGCTGGCTACAGAGGCAGAAAGAATATGTGAAGTGACCAAACAGAAGAAGAAATATCAATTTCGTTCAATCTAGAGAGTAGCTTGTAGAGGGAGAAACAAACCGGTGACTGGAGTCAACAGTCACGCACGGATTAGACGGGTAGTTCCTTAACCACTTCGCTATCGATCTCCCTATTGATGGGACGCTCCTTACGATTACCGAGCGCACTGCACAATCAACATCATGATTGATGACGTCCTCTTTCGTTTTCCCTCGACCCCTTTCGGCTCCCAGAAACCGTTCGTGTGAATCTTGCGGTTCGGTAGATTCCCCGTGTCAGAAATTGTGGTTCCTGATTGACGTCGAACTCTTCCCACGGACCTCGTCTTGTTAACTCGCCCTTTTGGTTTGTGATACAGAGTTTTCTCAGGGTGCTAGTTATTGCGTCTCCTCTTCCTCAACACGGCTTTCAGCTCCTGAGCATTATAGCTGTGAATAGGTTGTCATTATCTCCTTCTCGATTCTCATCCGTGGGCGTATTAACTGTCATTACCCGATCGTGGCTTCGGGCGGGAAACTGGAAAGCAATATGGTACGTGACAATTTCCTCTTCATCGGATTTTTCTGGCTCTGAGGAATAGCTTGTGATTCAGGATGTGGTGTAGATGACAACTCCACGGAGAAAAATACTAGATTGGTATACTTGCAGCTGAACTCCGTTTAGCTAAACTTGGTTTAGTTGAATTTGGTTCACATAAACTTAGTTAGTTAACCTGAACTGAGTTGATTGTAGCTTGGTTCGTTGACCGAACCTTGGTTGATTGAACTGAAATTAGTTGATCTAAACTTGGTTTAATTGATCTGATTGACCCAAACGTGAATGGCGGAATTTTAGTAGTTGCAGCTGAACTTCGTTTAGCTAAACTTGGTTTAGTTGAATTTGGTTCACATAAACTTAGTTAGTTAACCTGAACTGAGTTGATTGTAGCTTGGTTCGTTGACCGAACCTTGGTTGATTGAACTGAAATTAGTTGATCCAGAACTTGGTTTAGTTGATCTCATTGATCCAAACGTAACTGGGAGACAGAATCTTTACTTTGAAACTGAATTTACTTTAGCTAGACTCTGTTCAAATATTTGTTATATGATAACATATTTTCGAAGTTAGGAAATTTAAATATGTAAGTTATGATATGAAATGCATTTCAAATTCATGAAAATACAGGGAAGGAGGAAAAATAAACCCAAAAAAATGATAAAATATGCAAATAAAAGATAACGAAACATGACCTAAAAGTTAAAAAAGGCAGGAAAGTGCTAAATAAAAGCAATGTTTTCTGGTTCTAACTTATCAGGTTTAGTATTGTCCTCAAGGTCCAGAAAATATGATTTTTCATCACCTTCCTAGCCGTAGGAATAGTATAATGAATGTGCATAGCACAAAATGATGCATCTCTCTCTCTCTATGTGTGTGTGTGTGTGTGTGTATGTGTGTGTGGGGGGGGGGGGTGCGTGTGTGTGTGTGTGTAAATTAAGATCATTCTCTCCTCCACCAGCCTTTAATGATTTCACATCCTGCAACCTGTAGATATCTAGGAAACTATCTGTAGTAGTAAATGAGAAGATCTGATAGTTTCCAAAACTGAAAATACAACAAATGTTAATTTTACCTAGATTCGCCTTCTCTGTCTACGGTAATAAAATAATCAAACGTCAACAATCGTTTAATTCTCAGCCTCGAGATATTGTTCTCATTACTCATATTACAAATATGACGTTTTTAGAGTTAAAAGGATTGTGCATTTTTTACTTCATGCGATATCAATCTTCTCTATCGGCTCGTCTATTATATCTCTCCTAGTGAACAATCAAACCCGATCAATACCTATTGATTACTCAGAAACTGCTAAACACAACGATAAAATATAGTGAGCTGAAAGATCAATATAGTATTATCTTACTGCGACGTAAATAAAATCGGTAGGCACGTCCATTTGCCTAAGGGAACCAAGCAATCGAAATTAAATAATCAATCTGCCTGCCCCGGTGGCGGAGTGGTTATCACATCGCGCTGCGACAACAGGGGTCACGGGTTCGAATCCTTGCCTGGGCATGGATGATTGCGAGTGTCCGATTTCATCATATCATCACTCATCCCCATCTTCGCAAATTAGCCAAAAATGGCACAAAAAGTGAAGTAAAATAAAGTAAATCAATCAATTGAACAATCGATATATCTTGACCCTTCGGTATCTCAGAATCGATGTTCAATCATGTAATTTGGTGAACCGGACATATCAAATAACAACTTGCTTCTGTCAAATATTCTCGACTGGACAACTGGTTGGTCTATCCGAGTTGACAACTAAACTACAGGGTGGCTCAATAAGTCACTTAACACTCTCAGTACAAGGCCACTGCGGCTTGGAATGTGAAAATGGCGATGACCAATCATTGCCTGGCCAAGGGGGAACCACATTGACGCCACCCACACGGTCGGCGGCCATCTTGATGTCCGCCATCTTGAATTCAACTTCAGAATTTTAAATGGAAAGTGGGTCGTGCGACATATCAAAATGGGCTAGAATTTCACGAGAAATGCAATGGTGAAGGTTTTTTCGACGTATCTTTAACCAGTAAAAAGTTATGACTGAATTCTTCTACCAATTTGCTCCTTTTCGAGGTGTTAGAAAAATGCCTTAAAATTTGTTTAGCGCATCGGTAATGCATCGAGATCAAAGTGACGTCTAGGGAGAGAAGTTCGCATGCCATTGCACACGATTTTAATCGGATACATCCATGAAGAGCTGCGCATTATAAATGGTTGTCGCGAACAATTTACAGTGTGACGCTTCCATTGAATTAAAAGTCCTCCACAGTGACAAGGCTAATGTTTATGTTCAGAAGGAAGTTCATAAACAGAATATGCGACCCTTGTCATCTGATAACTAACTTTGGACAGAAACTGCTTCATAACGTTCACATAAGTGTTCTGGTGTTCTTCCCTATTGAAAAAACTCTGTAAAAAGTACCTTCTTCCACAAGCAATAATGAAAAAACCTGTTTATTTAACAAATCCAAGTAGCCCTAAGCATTTAAGGTTCCGTTGATGGAAAATTGACTAACCAATCGTGTTCCACACAGCACGCCACACCATTAACTTACCAACACTAACCATTCAGCTTTGATCTGTCGAAAATGGGTTATCAGATAAAAAGCATCGAATATTCTGTTTATGAACTTCCTTATGATTATAAACATTAGCCTTGTCACTGTGAAGGACTTTTAATTCAATGGAAGCGTCACACTGTAAATTGTTCGCGACAACCATTTATAATGCGCAGCTCTTCATGGATGTATCCGATTAAAATCGTGTGCAATGGCATGCGAACTTCTCTCCCTAGAGAGAGATTTCGATGCATTACCGATGCGCTAAACAAATTTTAAGGCATTTTTCTAACACCTCGAAAAGGAGCAAATTGGTACAAGAATTCAGTCATAACTTTTTACTGGTTAAAGATACGTCGAAAAAACCTTCACCATTGCATTTCTCGTGAAATTCTAGCCCATTTTGATATGTCGCACGACCCACTTCCCATTTAAAATTCTGAAGTTGAATTCAAGATGGCGGACATCAAGATGGCCGCCGACCGTGTGGGTGGCGTCAATGTGGTTCCCCCTTGGCCAGGCAATGATTGGTCATCGCCATTTTCACATTCCATGCCGCAGTGGCCTTGTACTGAGAGTGTTAAGTGACTTATTGAGCCACCCTGTATATATATACATTTGATTATTCACAAAATACAACAGATTCATTTCATGAATCGAAGGAAGTACAAAGTATAATAAAATTTGAATTGTTTTGATCGAGCTTTTTGATCCCGTTGAGTGAGAGTGAAGAATTGACAGTACCATCAATAACCGTTGTTACTTATATCTGATAAGTAATACGTTTTTCAAAGTGAAATGCCGATTAGGTAACTATTTAGTTCCACATTAATTATCTGAACTTGGCTACAAGTAAATATACTATTTTGTATAACGAAAGTATTTGAATCAGATGAGTCATTACAACATGGCACTTTCTATTTTAATATGCTGATATTAAAAATTAGAACAAAGACAATCACAAGTTTATGTAAGTATCATCCACATGAAAAAAATAATGAGGTAATCATCAGCGCCATCAAACGGTTGGACGGTAACTCTACGTCACAAGCCATGGACAAGGCGACTTGGACCTCCCAGTGGCGTAGTGGTTGGTAACATCGTCGCCTTGTAATCAAGTGTTCCCGGGTTCGTTACCCGATGGAGGCAAATAGTGGTTCGGATCCCACTTTACACTATATTTCCAGTCCTGATTAGCCTATCAATCAGAAGGTGACTTAAATTTTACCGTTAGTGGAGTGCTTTTATCGCATACAACCAGTACCATATTGCCTATAGCTGTGGTCTAGATGGGACAACTTTAGCTCGCTTGTATTCATTCAAGTCTCCTATAACATTCAAATGTGACATTAATCGTAGACACACATAATGCAAAATATCCGCATTGTACGAGTAGTTTCAGCCCACAATCATTTTCATGTATCACTGTGTATTGATTTTGATTTGGTTTATTTTACTTCGCTTTTTGCCCCACTTTTGGCTAATTTGCGAAGATGGGGATGAGTGATGATATGATGAAATTGATGAATGGACACTCACAAATATCCATGCCCAGGCCAGGATTCGAACCCGGGACCCCTGGCGTTGTAGCGCTACACTGTGTATTGGTAAGATCAGTGGCGTACGCAAGGGGGGAGGGTTACGGGGTTTAAACCCCCCCTTCCCTTGAGCTTGTGAAATATTATGGAAAATGCCGTGGAAAAAATTCAAAATGGCCAATTTATTAGTCAAAGATCGGCGACAATACTATTAGACTACTATTACTACTTCTACTGTTACTACTAATAATAATAATTCGAATTATTATTTCTATGCAGCACGGAGAAAAGCACTCCATTCCAAATACACGCGTCTTTCAGAGTGAATGCCTTGAAAATAAACACGAATTTTTGAAAATAAAATATAGCCTAAGGGTAACTTTGATTTAAAAGAGAAAAAAGTTGTTTTGTATCTCAGTTGCAACAATGTTCAATACATTGACGTACGCAGGATTTTTTTTCTAGAGGGGCTGAAATAGTAAATTTCGATAGTACATGACTCAGGATGTGGAGGGCAGGATGCCCAATAAAATATTTCGTATTTTTGGAGCTTTTCAGTCTATTGAAATTGTATTCAATGACAAAAATGGTAATCGGGACTCACTTTAAAAGAGGTTTCACATTTACACATTTTGATTTTTTAAAGTTCTTAACGGCTTTTTATCTGAAAATTCTGATTTTCTCAAAATTTAGGTAGGGGCTGTAACCCCATCAACCACCCCTCTACCTACGCCAGTGTTCAATGAACATGTATTTGTTTGTGTGTGTGAACAATGAGAATTAACTAAAGAAAGTTCTTGGTTCGTTGTAAGCGGCTAATGTATAGATAAATGCTAGGTGGACAATAATACATTCACCATTTCGCCTTCCCATTGTTTACCGCGGCACGTTTGAATGTGTCTTTAAAATGTCTCACCTTGTTGACTAGACAATTATTCAAACGACAATATGCTTAACTATTGTAAAATGTTTTGTTGGTAAGAACAGCGAGACAATTCAGATGTGAATTATTATCGAGGACATTTATGTGGGGAAGAAGCCGGAAAAATTCCAACCAATTCCGGGAATCTAACCCGGATCGCCCGCGGTGTTGCCAGACGCTCTACCGACCAGACCACCGCAGCTCCTTGGATGAGTTTCGTACTTTGATTATTTCAACTTATTTTAATATATTTTCTTGTTTTTTATGGATTTTCTTCACAGTTAAAATGTCTCACCTCGTTGACTAGACAATTATTTCGTAAAAAAAGAAACAAAAAAATGCTAACTGAATTTGATAAAAATAGAATGACTAGAAAGTAATTTCGTTCTATTGCTTTCATAAATACTATATATATATATATATATATATATATATATATATATATGTGTGTGTGTGTGTGTGTGTGTGTGTGTAGATCTCTACTACTTAATAGTCGTAGTGGTATTAGTAGTATTTGGTTTGAGTTGCTGTTTTAGGTCTACTTTATGCACAGTAAGGTTAATCGGGACTGGACATACAGTTTAAAGTGGGATCCGAACCACTTGTGCCTCATCGGGGAGGCCATATTATTAGTATTAGATAATTAATTATAAGTATTATTAATTAATTATGAGTATTATTATTTAATTAAAGTATAATATGACAATGGTAATGTGAATTTGGAGAAAGTTCTAGAAATAATCCCCCCCCCTGATAAAATCCTGCGTACGCTACGATGATGATATTAACTTCACAATTCATAAATGAGGCACTCAAATTACGGTTATATGTGCAGTACTGGGCTTCAACAGTAGTATACCGCTCGATTTGCCTGTTCTAGCGTTATTCACTCGAACGAAGAGACTCTCAATTCCGTATGCTATCTAGCGTCGTCCATGCGAACTATTTGGCGCTCGACCGAAATCCTCCTACTGTGGCCTACACTACTAAAGGTAGCTATAATCTTCTATGCTCAATTGATTCATAAGAACAGGTCTCTCAACGACTCCCATTTACGAACCAGTTCGTCACGACCCGTTCGCGAAAAACGAACCACATCTCGGGTCTCTGAAATGTTGTGGCGTTTCGTAGAAGAAGCATAAGGCTCAAATTAGTAACTGTCGACAAGGAGTAACAAAAAAAGGAGTTTGTAACATTTGTAACCGTCCGGGACACTTGTAGAACAGCTGGCAGCGCCACGAGAGAAGAAGATAAAGAGCGACTCTCGAGTGATGCTTATCCGTCCTTCTTCCAATTCGAATCGAGTCCCAAGGAGGATGGAGGAGCCACTAATGAAGCCGTGGCATCTCCTCTCCTCTAAGTGGGGCTCGTTTGCTCTTGATGTCCCCGCTCCTTCCCACCTGTCCTCCGTGGCTCCATTTGGACGCTGGCCAATCAGATCATTCCTCGAGAGGAAACAGCGATGGCGTATGAGAGGGACGTTGATGTTGAAGAGAGCAAAAACTGCAGATTTAAGTGATAGCACAACATGCAAGTCCTGTAATCTACAGTTTTTTTCAGTCGCTAACTTGATGAGACTTATGCATACATGCACATCTTCATATTCCTTTTAGAGGGTGTAACGTGACCCCATTTAAGATTTGATTTGATTATTATTATTTAGAGTGGCTCTTCTACCATTTTTACTAATCGCGACGATGACATTGAGTGACGAAATTGATAAAGATACACTCACAAGAATATCCATGTCCAGGCCGTGAAGTACACCCTGCATTTTGAAGGCTAGTGAGGCTCTGGCGTCTGGCAGTATAATGCTCTATGGTGGTGCTTCTGTCCTGTCCATATGTGTTTGTACTTATCCCATCATCTATTTCATTGTATCGTAACGTACTCTGAGTACGTGGGATCGAACCAAGAACCTTAACCATTGAGGGGGGTGATGTAGCTCGCTTAATCATTCATCCTCCTCATTTGAGCACTCGCCCTTCAAGGTAAGCCTAATGGTAATGGGCGAGAGGTACTAACTACACACTTGGAAATGGCAAAACACAAGCTTTCGGATTTGTACCTTCAAGTCTAGATCAACATGGTTGGAAGTAACAATACCTGTCTGTCTCTGATGATACAATTCCCCGCTGATAGCTGTTCATATCGAAACGTGTTTGATCGCTCAATCTCCTCAGTTTCTTCTTCTTCGGCGATTCCAGGCAAAAGACCTCAAACCACACGTTGCTCTCTGTTTTGTTCTCTTTTTTCTTTCCCTGGTCGTTGCCCTGAAATACCAGCTGATCAGCACCTTAACTCCAATAGACCAGGAAGGATTTGTAAATTACTGATGTGACATTCTTTGAAAGCCTGAGAGAGCTGGCGACAGGGGTTATGAATTCAGGCTAGCTATAAATCTCAATTTAGAAGAGATTGATACGGTATCATCATTCATCATCTTCTTCGCAATTAGCCAGAAGTGGCAGAAACGTGATATAAAATAAATCAATTCATTCATGCATTTTTCTAATAGAGCAGCGTTTCTCAACCGACGGGCCGCGACCCGGTACCGGCCCCTAGCATCTATTATACCGCTCCCGAGAGGTTAATTAGATCCAGAGGTTGACAACTACTCGTAATTTAAACATAATTATACAGGGTGTCCGAAAAAGAACTCCAGGGTTTGAAGCTTAAATATTTCGATTATATTGTCAATCAGAATCAGCATATATGCAGCATATAAAATGAAAATATAATATCTCAAGTTTCATTTTGGAAACTGAGTGTGTTCACCATTAACAACACGACAGATATAAAAGCGATATTCTACCTCAGACCGGGATCCTGTTCCCTGCTAGCGTCCCGAAATCCCGGGTTTGCAAGATTCATAGTCCCGGAAATTGGAGATTACTGGCATTACGCATTCCAAATATATTTCCCGTCTACATCTATTCATGCTTAGCCTCAGCTACATTACTCTTCTTGGAGCTATTTTTTTCAATAAAATGCATTTTATCTCACTCTCTTCTCCTGCCATAAATTGTCTTATTAGTGCCATTAAACTTGCCAATACGGGACAAATTAACGTTTCGATTGCCTAGATCAGTTTCCGAGAAACGATTGGTCAAGATATTTAATACGATTGCTATTTTCATTCGTCAGTTGTTGTTGTTATTGTTGTTTACAACAATTTGTTTTGTAATTCCACTAAAAAAAAGATATAGGGCACAATGATGTATTTGTAATAGGTTTATTATTGCACAATGAGTAGTGTAAAGGCTGAAAATCCTCTTCTATATTTCCACTAATACAGGGTAATTCAAAATGAATGGTGCAACTTTTTACAGTTATTATGACTTTACTATTTATGATAGACAAGGCCTCACTATGAAGAAGAACTCTGGAAGTTTTACTCACATGACTCACATTATCAAGATTCAACATAAAAACCACGTGTAATGTGGAAAAGGTCCTACCGATAATCAAGTACTTGCTATGCACAAGACAGCAAGTCGTTGTCAACGGTTTCGAATGCCCTAACAATTCGCAGTTGTACCTTTGGCAAATCTTTCGGAAGGGTGAAGCATATACATTGCTACCGAAACGCATGCTGAAATGTCTCTGCGCCATTGTGATTCAATCAGTTCTCGATAGCTCCAACACACAATACGCCTTCTACTGGTCATTAGCCATTTTGCGACACTGGCGATCCTGGAAGAGCAGCGGCAAAGCAGTATAAGCCCGCTACGTGAGAATAAAACTTCCAGACTTTTTCATTATAGGATGCCGTCCTTGTCTGATTTTCTATCATAAATAGTAGCGTCATTATAACTGTGTAAAGTTGTACCATTCCCTTTGAATTACCCTATATTTTATGACCGGTTACACATGAGTTTTGTATTACCGCTTTCGTCACATTTCAATTCTAGTGTGGACTAAGAAAAGTAAATGCATCATCTGAAACAAACAAACAAAAAAAAATGCATAAAGTCTGTAGCTCAATGTTTGACTGCATCGAGAAAGATGCAGGAATATGCATAATAGTAAAGCTCGACATAGAAAGAAATACTCACTTGCATCGTCTGATGCAATTTGGCCTTAACTTTACAAACAATGTACGAAAATGCATCAAACTCTAAACTTGTTTCTTAGGAGAGGGCAACTTTAGTGCATCAATTGATAAGTTTTTGGTTAGGGTGACCATACGTCTCGTTTTGACCGGGACAGTCCCGTATAGGAGACTTGTCCCGGTCGTCCCGTACATATTGTAAAAATCCCCCGTTTTATAAAAATCGAGATGTGTATTCGAAAATTAGATCTAAATTTCAGACGTTTCATTCTAAAAATGTCTATGGCATTTTTAAAACTAGCGTCATGGAAACACTGTTTCAAGTTATTCACAGAAAATTGTTATTTTTAAAGTTTAGCATCGCTTTTCTGCCACTTTTAGCTAATTGCGCATGACAATCCAAATGCTATAATTCAAACAGGCAGCAGTTTCTTGCTCAAGTTAGTCCGCATCGAGGTTTTTATTGTTATGTGTTTGTTCCGTTATTTCTAGAGCAGTGAATAAGTATGACCAAGAAGCGTACAGTGGGATCCACAAGTATTGCTCGGCAAATTGTCCATGACTACTTTCATTATTTCTCTCTTGTATCCTTTTAGTTTGCGTAAAATAAAGAGAGCAAACTTGGTGATGGACAATTTGTTTGGTAATACTCATGGATCCCACTGTACATGTAGTTTTAATGCGGGCCTGCATGAAGAATTTAAATTGCTGCGTCTCGACACAAATTCGAAAGAAATTCCTAATGAATTGGTGAATGCTAATATATTTACTAGTATAACTAGTAATGCTCGTAATAATAATAATAACAATAATAGTAGTTTTATTTACTTACTGCAAACACAGAATTTCAGAATTTTGATAGCGCATTTCTTGATGGAAGATTGATAGTTTGATTTGATATTTTAAGTCCACTTATGCAAAGTATAAGGCTATTTGGGAGTTAACTGACAGAAATTCTTTTGTGGATTATTAAAAATGATCTCAAAACTTTGACTGAGGTATAGATTTCTCTATTCGCTATAAATATTATTTCCTGCTTAAGTAAGCTAATTTTAGAGCTTTCTCGACGATAATTAAGATACTGTCCAGCTTATATTTTAATACAAATACTGAAAGTGGTAAAATAGAAAATATGTAACTCTTGAATGTCTGATACATAATGTACTGCACTCTAGCGGTGACAGCTAGAACTACTGTGCCAAGGGCAGAAAAGGCGTTAGGAGGCACAAGCGGTAACTTGTATAATGAGTGAATAACGCAGTAGTCTGCTTACGTTTCTGTAACTATAGTCATTCGTTCAGTATAAAAACAAATCTACAATTTCATATTAGCTTGTCTCATATGGTGCGTCAAAGTTATGGGAAAAGGCACGTTAATTTTTGAAAATCTTTCGTTTCTCTGCGTGAATAGGACATTGCAAAATATAATGATGATCATGACCCCTTAAATTACCACATTCACAATTATGACACCTTAAAATGTCTATTTTATGTATATGCAGTTATCGCATGACCACGACTTAGTATTTTTATTAAAACAATTGCATTCTTAGATCCATTACAATTATAAAAATGAAGCTTTTTCCTAGTGTGTTCAAGATAAGGTTGAATGCTTTCACCAATATTTTCTAACGAATTCTAATGAATTATTACACCATATTTTCGGCTCTTCAGAAATTTAATCTTAACCCTCGTCTCTCTCTAAACATTCAAGGCAGACCCGTACCCAGCGTAGGGGCCATTGCCCTCCTCGAATTATGACACATTTTAATGTGAACCCATAAAAATCTACGAAATTAACATGAATTTGTTTTAAGTTTTTTTTTAAGAATTTCGATTTCGTCCTTGCACAAATGAATGCAATATTGAGTAATTTTAGTTTCATGGCCATTGATGCAAGGTCTTTTTCGAACTGCAGTTGTGATGCGAAAATAGCTCGATTTTTTTTGTTGTAAACTCACATGTTCTTCATTTTAATAATCATTGCTATTATGAATCATTTAATTTATATATGTGAGTCAAAAGTCCCAGGACACCCTAATAAGTAGAAAAAGGCGTGACAGAGGGTGATTAAATTTCGGATATGGGTAATTGGTAGGGACATTGAATTTTCGCGATGCGCGAAATCGCGAAATGTGAAAAAAAGATGCAATTTTTAACATTCTGGACGTAACTACACCCCCAATGATGAAATATGCATGAGTTTTATTCGCGAAGTAATACGAAATGTGTGCTTTTCCACGACATGAACGCTTTTTCGCGAAATAACCGTGAAATATTATCAAATTAAGTAGAAAACAGGCAAAAACCGGCAATCGAGGTTGCGCGCGCAAACCGTCGATTTGTAACGAAACGTTTGCCTAAAGTTTCCTACCACTTGCAGCTGAAGAACGTTTTGTTTTCGATCACATCAGGAAGACGCTGCAAATTGGAATTTCCCATGCACATAATCTCAGTTCGAAAACTTCGCTCCCTGTCAAGCTGCATTCCTTTCTTCCCCCGAATGTCTACTCAAATTCCAGTTTCATTGAACTTGCTAGCTGTAGCAGCGATAAGATTAGT
This sequence comes from Lepisma saccharinum, assembly GCF_977018435.1. NCBI lineage: Eukaryota > Metazoa > Arthropoda > Insecta > Zygentoma > Lepismatidae > Lepisma > Lepisma saccharinum. The sequence continues at coordinate 38,602,359 of NC_139247.1, read as the reverse complement.
CTGTTTTTTTTTCCACCGCTGGTATATACCGCTGATCTAACATTATATTTACCGCTCTCCTCAGTTTTTATTAACGATAAATTTGTCTCCCTAGTAATTGGTGTGGGAGCACACCAGATGGGACTAGTGTGTATCATGGCGGCCATCTTGAAAGCCGCCATCTTGGAACTACATCCAGGTTTTCAAATGGGAAGGGGGTCCATGTAGCATATCATTTAACATGTGCGTTTTCTCAGAAATAAGAATATGCAGTTATTTTTCCCCTAACTTTATTTGGTGAGAAGATTTTCACAGTTGAATGGTCCTGGTGTAAGAAAATTAAAGTAAACTTGGAAACACTGTTAATCTGCAGAACAAAGTTCTATTTGAATATTTCTGAAAATTGCATGTATAAAATAAGCACCAAGCTGTACGCTGTGTGACAGCCTTTGTCTGTAAGCGACTGTGTTGTTGTCGGGTCGGGGGTGGGGGGGGGGGGATCTGTCGATCAGTTGATTTTTTTCCGTTACTTTGGACCGTAGCTAATATTTCAACGCTACTGCAATACTATAGCTTTTGTGGTCACATCTTTTACTCCAACAGCATTTCTCCAAGCACCGTGGCGGAGTGGTTAGCACAGCGCGCTATGACTTCAGGGGTTCCAGGTTCGAATCCCGGCCTGGGCATGGGTGTTCCTTCTGAGTGCCCCTTCATCAATTTTATCATATCACACTCATCCTCATCGTCGCGATTAACCAAAAGAGGCAGAAATGCGACGTAAAATAACCTACAGTCCCGCCACGGTCACGGCGTTTCTGGCAGTGACCCTCTGTTGCCGCGGTTACCTGCGACGGAACTGGCGGTCGAACAGCCAAGTAGACCTACCGCTTGAGCAAGAAGCGACAACATTACATTACAATCCCTCTTCCTCGAAGAAGCGAACAGGAAAACAAGATTTTGTCAAAAATTAGCTCTCTGCGCTGTGATTGCACACCGTTTGGTAAGGTGGCCCGTGGATAATTCAATTAATCCAACAGAATTTTTGATCTTGTCTTTGTTCCACATTTTCGGATGTGGCCTCCCCTAGGTACGGGCCTAATTCAAGATACAATTACAGAATTTCGTCATAATACAATTGACGTCATAATATGAGAAGAGTATTATTCTATTATTAAATCACACTTTCTTTCAGTTTTGCCCCTCCATAGTCACAGAGCCGGTTCAAAAATCACCAGAGTACATCTACGCTAGTACAAATATCGTCCAACACCGCTCACGGCTCCATAGCAAGGTTAAGGACATAACAATCTTTTTCATCACAAGGAAACACATACTGTAGGCGATTTGAGGAAACGGAGCGTCGTAACAGACAAAAGAGCAGAAGACAAAAGACTGGGGAGAGAAAGGGTGGAATATATTCAATTCCCTGATTAGTATCATGTTTCATGGCAGCGGCCAGCACTCCCACAGGCGAAGTTTTCCTCCAATAACAGAGGATTCCGATGCTCTCGGGGGAGGGGCAGAGGCCCCAAAACACCTCATTTTCCCAAAGAAAGGACACCTGCCTTCGTTGTTTTTGTGTGTCGGCGTTTCTCTGAAGTCTCTCAAATGACACGAAGGAAAACACAGTTACCGCGAGATTGCAGCGCCCTCTTCACGGAATAAAGCAGGCCGTACTCAATGAAGAATGCGAGGGAGGAGCAGGGTTGCCAGGAGGTGCGATATTTACGGTTCTTCGTGAGAAATATTAGTGGGCCAGTACAGTCCGTGTCCGACAGGTGGAAGACCGCACTTGAAGCGAACTTACATCGAGAATGGTCCAACAGTTCAGTCTTGGAGCCTTGTAATGGAACCGAAATTTTTCGAGTTACATTTCGACTGCAGCGCCTAATTTTGGAGCCATCTTTTACTGGGCACAAATAGTTAGCACATTAGTGCAAGGGACAAATTGAATACAGTTAAGTGCACAAAAACACTGAAACCCCTTATTCAACTTAATATTTCAAATTACTGTCATGAATATGTGAGTGTGTGTTTGGTTGTATGACCGTGTGTACAGGCCAGACTCTAAATTCTGAATGTAATTTTATGTTTTTTTTTGTTTCTGTTTTCAAGTCCCATTTTTATATAATGGTTTAAATTGTTTCCTAACTTTCGTATAGAGGAGAAGGTCTAAATATGGGCGAAAGTTTAAATATGAGTTTTGAAGTAATCAGCGCTCTCGGGTTCTGCAGCCTGGCATAGGCTATGGGAACTGGTTATCTGTCAAGAACAAAGGTTGCCGCGCCAATTCGCAAGAGAATGTGGTGGTTAGTTTCGGCCTTGGACGCTGTTATAGAATTGCGACTCCAGAAAACTTTTTGCAGATATGTTTTAACTCGGCGTTTTCTGAATTCTCATCTACTTTGCATAGGATATTATATTAGCAGTACATAAAACAAATGTGGGCTTTTATAATGCCATGATTTGTTTGTGAAATATGTACCACAGAGAGCGAAAATAAATTGAAGAAAAATATGTGATGGTCTAAATATGGGCTATGACATGAGGTCTAATGTTGAGATTATACTTTCAACAAATATTTGGATGTTTTTCTTAATTTCGATTTTTCCCATTCCGCGTGAGTTTCAAAACAACAGATTATTCATAAATATGAATTTTATAATGTTTTGGTGATAAATGACTGTTTTTATAAAATTTTAATTGCTTTTTGTGATATTGCCACTAGTAGTTCATATTTAGACCACAATTTTGAAATACATCATTTTACCATTTTTTGGAAATTGCTTTTTTCAAAAAAATGGAGACCTTCTATACTTAGCATGCTATTACATTTAAGTATATTTTCATAGATATGCATTTTAAAGGCAGTTGCTTGATATATTATGTTGTTTTCCTCCGAAAATGACAACATAAAAAGGGGGCCCATATTTAGACCTTTTCCTCTACTGAAATTTCGAAGTCAACAATATTAAATGGTAGAAAAGGCTACAAAGCCTTAACTTCGCTTTGATAAACAAGAGTAATAAATAAATAAATAAATACGATCAGTAGATAAAATTAAGAACAGATTGTTATTCCCAACGTTATAAACACTTATTTTTCACTATAGAAATCATACAGCACGTAAAAGTGTTCTTACACTTGCATATTCACACAATAGAGAATAAAATTCAGGAGAAAAATCGATCAGCAATTGTAAATAATATTATTCATAACAGTGAGATGATGGTGCTGATTCTGGAGTTGACAACCCGATTTCTTAAGAGTTGGCAACCTGATTTCCTTTGAGTTGGCAACCTGGTTTCCTATGAGTTGGTAACCTGATTTCCTATGAGTTGGCAACCTGATTTCCTATGAGTTGGCAACTTAATTCCTTAGGAGTTGGCAACCTGCTTTCTTATGAGTTGGCAACCTGATTTCTTATGAGTTGGCAACCTGCTTTCTTATGAGTTGGCAACCTGCTTTCTTATGAGTTGGCAACCTGATTTCTTAGGAGTTGGTAAATTTATTTCTATTCATAGCCTGGGACCACGTGACATAGCCCAGATCTTGGACTCAGTACACGCCACTGATTGGGAGCTACTTGAAAAGAAGAAGTAGCGGGTTCCGGTCTCGAAAGTCAGAAAACAGCGGCGATGGGACTCGATGCGCTGATCCAATGAAAAATTAAAAGGCAGGCACTGGTCCTTACAGGGTTGTTACACCATTAGAGTTTCACTATTTCTCCCCCTTCCACTTACCCTCTCTCTAATTTCCTGTTACACACTCTCATACTCTCTGTATTTTTCCGTGTCTGTTTCGCTCGTCTGTGCGTGGGCACGGGGGAAAAAATTAGAAATTCAGTGTAGAAGGATTTTATCGCAGTTAACAAACAATACTGGGTAATTCAAAATGAATGGTGCAACTTTACAGTCATTATGACATTACTATTTATGAAAGAAAATCAGACAAGGCCTCACTATAAAGAAGAACTCTGGAAGTTTTACTCACATGACTCACTTTACAACATGTAAACCACGTGTAATGTGGAAAAGGTCCAAACGATAATCAAGCACTTGCTATGCACGAGACAGAAGTCGTTGTCAACGGTTTCGATGCCCTAACAATTCGCAGTTGTAACTTTGGAAATCTTTCCGAAGGGTGAAACATATTCATTACTACCGAAACGCATGCGGAAATGTCTTTGCACCATTGTGAGTGAATCAGTTCTCGATAGCTCCAACACACAATACGCCTTTTACTTGTCATTAGCCATTTTGCGACACTGGCGATCCTGGTGGAGCAACGCCAAAGCAGCATAAGCCCGCTAAGTGGGAGTAAAACTTCCAGAGTTTTTATTTATATTGATGCCTTGTCTGATTTTCTATCGCAAATAGTTACATCATAATAACTGTAAAGTTGCATCATCCATTTTGAATTGCCCTGTATTTTTATCTATAAAAAGATAAACATTTTTAAACCGATAAAAGTACAAGGAACGATTGGATATTATTTGTCATGTAATTGTATGTATCAGTGTCTTAGTACAAGTGTTTTATTAAAACTCTTGTGCCAACTGAAGTAAGGATAGGGTATTTTCCTAAGACTGCAGAAGGTGATTCTAATGTTGGACCAACTGTGTTTCATTTGCTATCCAATATTTGTATACGTAGAGGATTGGTTAGCACAGCGTGCTGCAACACAAGGGTTTCCGGGTTAGAAACTCGGCCTGGGCATGGGAGCTGTTTGTGAGTGCCCTTCATCAATTTCATAATACCATCACCCACCTTCATCTTCGCGATTAGCCAAAAGTCGCAGTAACGTAAAGCCAAATAAATCTACAAGTGCGCAGGCAAGGATTCAAACGTTGAACGCTCGATTGCAAGATTCCAAAGCCGAACACTGAAACTTGACTACAGCGAGGGTAAGAATGCCTCCGATCAATCTTTCCTCTTCATCATGGCGACGTAAGAGATCCTGGCAACACTGCAAAAAATGGGGGGAGACGCATTTTGTTCTCTAATTGCCCCAATTTGCCAGGAGAATTCAGGTCCTTTGGCAAATTTTTAGTGTCTCGCGAAATTTTTCACATTTGTTGTCGGAACTGCCCAAGGTTTCTCACAACGTAATGCGAAAATTGTAACTTCGACGCCAATTTTTAGTGCTCTGAGACTCTTCCATTTGCCGGGAAAGTTCAACTTTAATGTTTGCGATATACAGAGTGTCTGGTAGAATTACTACCAATCGTATCAATCTCTAAGATTATATGTTTATTTTATTAAGTCTCTCTGAATGCTTCACGTTGACCAGGGCATTCACTTGTTTTTCTCAGTTGTCTCAACCTCTGAGGCATGTTTACAATGCATTGTGTTGTGCCATGCAAACCTCCTGAGCATTCAGGAAACAGGTAATACTTCTGGTTATAGAGTCAGCGGTTTGCATGGTGGCAATTAAAAACACGATTCGGCATAGAGGAAGAGCTCGATGGCCTAGTGATATAGAGGTGAGACAAGCTGAGAGGAGACTGACTTTTGGGATTGAGTAGAGAGAGAAGAGGTGGTTAGCAGAGCAGTAGGTCAGAAGTGGAACGACGCTCTGGTCGACGAATTGGAGAAGCTAACAGAGGACTTCGCATATTCTATTCAGCCTAATACTTCAGATAGACAGGTAATTATCCTAACACCCAGCCATGATTCAGGTTCAACGGTTCACAAAACCCAACGAGTGACCATTGTCTTTTCTGTAGTTTAGTTCCTTAGTGTGATTTTGTACCTTTCGCATAGCCAAGCGTTAACTCGTCATGCCAATGAGGAGTGCTCTCATCAGAGGATGAATGATGAGTAATATACATCACCCATTGATTAATTGGTTAACATTCTAGGTACCCGTAAGATCCCACGAACTTTACGGTTCGTTACGCAATAACAAATTGAAATATTTCCTAAATTAATAGCATTAGACTAACCGCTAACGAGATTTTGATTTCTGTTAAGGAAACCTATTAAGTTTCTGAATATCTCCACATGTGTGCTTTTGGTGGCCTGAGAAATGCCAAGACAATACTCTATCTGTTGCCAAGTGTTTCGCAGCATTTATGGCGTAATATGCGTCGAGAATTATCTGTCGAAGGTCACGTAAACCTACTTTTCTGTGTGTTCGGGATTTTTTGGGGGTGTAGGTTGATGCCCTAACAAATTTGTAGGACAGGCACACTCTAATCGGAGATTGAAATTCATAAAACCAAAACAGCACTGGACTTTGTGTCACATGGTGAAAGCCACCAGATTCGTTCAGATGTTTGGTCACGTGCCGCACGCTCATCATATGTAGCAATTCTTTTATGGGGGCTGGTAAAACTTGGAGAATTCTGTCACACACACACACACAAACACACACCCCCACACACAAAATCATCATTATTCTAGGGTACGGCCAAGCTTAAAATCGGCCTGGGAACGGCCTTAATGGCAGTCACCGCCTGCTCTTCTCGCGTTTACGTAAGAAGAAACTTGCGGTCAAGCAGCGAATTAGGCCTACCGCATCCCCCCTGTTTGGGCAACAAGTGGCAACCTTAGAATGTCTCCTTCCCGAAGCGGCCAGCAGGAAAACGGGATTTGGTCAAAATAACCATTCTGCGCTGTGAATGTGGTCCGGGAGATAGTGTGGCCTGGGTATAGCATTATTGATTTAGGTTATTATTGTGTGTGTGTGTGCAGTGGCGGCGATTAGGAGGCGAAGGGAGGCAGTTGTCCCTCTTAATGGGAGAGGGAGAGTGGACAAAATACTTCCATATGGCCCGAGTTGAATGGAAGAAGGGAAAGCTGCGCGGGGACTTTTCGTCCAAGGTTTTTTTCCTTGTGGTCGCTCTATAATTGCCACAGACATGACAAGCAAATTTACGATTTGCCACTCACAGCCATGTGCGATGATGGATGTGTCTACACAAATCGCAAACAGACAACTGAAGATGCTAACCTGGAATGCCGACGGTATCAAGGATCGACAACAGCTACTCAAACATTTCATACAGCAGAACCAGATAGACATGGCCCTTAGCAACGCCTAATTCGCTGCACTTTTTGACACTTGTTACGTGCCTGAACGGCCGACCCCAATGATCAACATAAAGCGAATTAGTTGGCGGAAGCAACAATAGATGGCAGCGCGACGGAAAGGCGGAAAGTAAATTGATTGACGAAATTAGAGTAGACAGAAAGTGATTATATTAAACAAAACAAATTAAACATAATGAGCATAGATCAAACCATTGTAAATATAGGATAAGAAATATAAAATAATAGAGGAATTATAATGATTAATAAAATACAACATGGGAGACAGGCTTTAAATGAAGAAGCAGAAAGAAGAAGCGTATCCCAGGCGGAAGAAGAATGGAATGAAGCAATAGAGTTAACAAGCAATTATTGCAACGATGAAAGAAGATTCCCAGAAAGAGCTGATGTAGAAGGAGATTTGGGAAACGCCGACATTAATAGGGCGTAAAACATGTAATGCTCTTACAGCATCTCCTAGGTCCTAGGTGTGAGAGCCGATGAAGAAGAAGATACTATGCAGGGAGAAACAATAAAGGTGTTGTGTATTTGGAACACACGCAGATCGCACTCAAGGTATCGAATAGATTATCAATGATAAGCATTCATAATTCAACAATATTTAATTGATCACCAAATTCCATTCAACAAACTATAATGAACTCCATTTATACAAGACAAAACACAATCTCTTTTTACCTACATTTTGACAACTTCAAAGGACTTATAAACCATACAGACTATTTACGCAATAAGCGTCACACATACGACATTCCCCCGCGTCGATGAAATTTTGCATTAGCAAAATTTTGGTTTTATGTCTTTACTTCTTTTAACCATAATCACTCAAATCCAATCTGTCAGGTGGTTTCCTTTGCCTCTGACTTCTCCTTAACACTCTTGACTCTGCTGCTTCACGTTTATCTAAATCAATGTTACCTCTTGCAGCTTCTTCCACCACTTCATGATTGTCTCCTCTCTCGTAATCCTTAAACGTATCATTCGCATCTAAATATCTTCCTTCGTGGACTTCTGAAGATGCGTCATTATTCTTATCGCCTGTTTCATCAATATCATGATGATATCCTCTATCATTTTCTCTCACATTTCTCCATTTTATCTGGTTCCCATGCACTAACTTAACATCTTTACCAACTTTAATATACCAAGTATATGTCCCTGCTCTCCGGACAACTTCACCTTGAACATAGGATGCACCACTGGAATCTCGGTTGGCAAGTTTCACCCAAACTTTGACACCTCCTCTGGTATCCTCGCGTTTGCTTTTACCAGGAATATCCTGCAACCGACCTATATCATCTTTCGGTCTCGGCTCAAATGCATACATCATTTCAGCAGGAGATTTCAAATTAACGGTGTTTGGAGCCATTCGGACACAATGTAGCACATCCAGCAAAGCATTATTTAAATCAAAATTCTTGTCATCCCTTCTAGTTTCGTACAATTTACATCTCAGAGCACTTTTTATAATTTGTACGTGTCTCTCAGCTTGTCCATTACTAGCCGGATGATAAGCTGGTGAATGCATCAAAGCAATCCCTTGATCTTCACAATATTTCTTGAATTCTGCAGATTGGAAGGGAGGACCATTATCCGTAACTAAGGTGTATGGCTGATTATACCTTGAACTTAGTCTTGACATAAATCCTTTTACATCCCTGAATGATGTAGAAGATACAACTTCACATTCTGGCCATTTAGTAAATGCATCAACAACGAGAAGCAACACTTTTCCTTGAAAATAGAAGAAATCCATGTGTGCTCTCTCCCACGGCTTAGTTACTTCCTTCCAATTATAGTATTCTTTCTTTTTGGTGTCGAGTTTTACAGCATTACAAACGTTACACGATTTTACGTGATTTTCAACGCATTTGTCTATACCAGGCCACCAATATCTTTCACGCAATAGTAACTTCATTTTAACTACGCCATCGTGATTCTCATGAGCTTTCTCCAAAACTTGTTGCCTCATTGAATTAGGTACAATAACTCTAGAACTCCACAGCAATATATCTTCTTCACATTGTAGTTCATTTATTTTTCTTCTCAACGCTTCGAATTCACTTGCATCTATATTTGGATCCTTAATCTTAGATTCTGGCCAACCTTCCATAACGTACCTTTTGACCTGTTTCAACATCACATCTTGTTCTTGCAAAGTTCGGAAGACATCTTTCAGACGATCCGTGAGTTTGATTGCATTTACAAACTGAATCCCGTCGATATCAACTGTTTCCCCTTGCAATGGCAACCTCGACAACAGATCCGCTACTTCAACATTCTTCTTGTACACAATTTCATATTCATAATTAGCCAAGAACAAACACCAACATTGAATCCTGGATGAAGCCATAATGGGTATAGCCTTTCCATGTTGAAGTAGTTGTTTGGCAGGTAGTGAATCAGTCCATATTTGAAATTGCTTTCCATAAATATATTTTCTAAATCTCTTCACGGCAAATATAATTGAAAGAGCTTCCTTTTCATGATGAGGATAAGCCATTTCATGTTGCGAAAGAGTAGTAGATGCACATTCTATTGTTTTCAATTCCCCATTAATTCTATGGCACATCTGAGCTCCTAGTCTATAGCTCGAAGCGTCACATATGATTACTGTATCCTTGCTAGGATCAAACGGAGTTAAAGTTTAGGATGACTGCAGTGCTTCTTTAACCTTTTTGTACTGACTTTCACAGTCATCATTCCAATTCCAATGCACATTCTTCTTTAATAAATTGTACAAGGCTGGAATCAGTATAGCCATATTTGGAATGCACCTTCGAAAAAAATTAATGCCTCCCAAAAACGACTTCAATTCCTTCACGTCATGCGGACGTGGACAATTAAGCAATGCTTCAATCTTGCACTGGCATGGTTTAATTCCTTCCGCAGATAGTTCATATCCTAAGTATTGAATGGATGATTTAAAGAACTTGCACTTTTCCAAATTAACCTTCACGTTATATTGTGCTAACCTGTGCATGACCTCAATACATCTGCTAACCGTTTCATTCAGTCCAGATCCACAAATTAGAATATCGTCTTGATATGGAATTACATAATGATGACCTTGCAATATCTGTTCAATTACTCTCTGAAATATTTGAGACGAAATTTTAACTCCAAACGGTAATCTTGTGTGTTGTAATAATCCCCATGGCGTGTTCATTACAAGCAACCTTTTTGCTTTTTCACTCAAAGCTATTTGCCAATAAGCTTTTTGTAAATCCAAACTAACAAATACGGCATTTCCTCTAACTTTCTGGAAAATATCCTCTAACAGTGGTAGGGGATAAGAAGCATTTTCTACATATTTGTTCAATGTACTTTTTAGATCGCAACAAATGCGTAAATCTCCATTTTTCTTTTTAATGACAACCATCGGACTGGCCCATTCACTAGTATTGACTTTTTCATAAATGCCATTTTCTACCAATTTATCCAATTCTGATTTTACTTTATCTTTAATTCCATAAGGTACATTGTAAAATCTCTTAAAAATTGGAGTTGCGTCCGGTTTTAATGGAATATCAGCTCTAAAATCCTTTATAGGCAAGCTTAAATCGCCATCAAATGTAGAATAAAATTCTTCCTTTAGAATATCAACGATCCCTTGAATATCATTAGTTTTTATACAACTGTCACATTTATTTAATATATGCATGAAATTACGAACTTCAGAGTTCTTTGCATTATTTCCTGTGACATTGTGTGCAATAATATCAAACTGCGGAGAACAAGTTTCCCTTGCACAAATTTCAGTCAACTCACGATGTAACTTGGGGATCATAATTTGAATCCAACTTCTTCCTAAAAGCGGATATTCTAAATGACAGTTAATTATGTACAAATGTAGACTAGAGAACTGATTTATCCCCGCAACATTCACATTAACTTTTCCCAGTAAAGGTATCACATTATTATCAGCACCTTTCAATGTACAGTTAGGTTCAGACATTTGTACATTATGCAGAAACTTTTGATAAAATTCTTTACTAGCTACAGATGCATAGGATCCAGTGTCAATCTCAAACTTGGCTTCATGACCATGTACGAGGGGCGATCAGGTTGCTCCGACCCTAACATAGAAGGAATGACGTCACGATTGATTTTTTATTTTGTTATTGTTTAGTGATCCTTTATATGCTTTCAATCTGAATTGCACGTCTAAGTAACGTACAGTTTCCTTTTTACAGGGGTTTAACTGAGTGAAGTTGTGGCAATGTGCCAGAATGGAGAAAACTGAGGTGAGAGCGGTGATCAAATATTTTGTGAAGAAGAAGTGGACGGTATCCAAAATTCATGAGGACTTGGTGGATACACTAAGGGACACTGCTCCTTCACACAGTATGGTGAAGAGATGGTGTCGTGAGTTTAATTGTGGGAGAGAGTCGTGTGAGGATGAACATGCAGGTGGAGCACCAAAAACTGTCATGACGACCGAAAACATTAACAAAGTCCACGATGTCGTGTTGAAGGATCGTCGAGTCACTATCCGTCATGTTGCTGAGATGTGTGGCCTGTCATATGGCACTGTGCAAAACACAATTACCCAGGAATTGCAAATGAAAAAAAATTCTGCAAGATGGGTCCCTCGAAAACTCACCCCAGATCAGAAGCGCACCCGAGTGCTCATCAGCCAAGAACTTCTTGACAAGTTTCGTGCTGATGTAGACGATTTCCTTGCCTGATTTGTAACTATGGATGAAACATGGGTCCATCACTTCGACCCAGAAACAAAATCACAAAGCATGGAGTGGAAACACCCACATTCTCCACCAACGAAGAAGTTCAAGGTGCAAACGTCAGCCAAGAAGGCGATGGCCTCAATTTTCTGGGAATGCAAGGGTGTCCTTCTTGTGAACTATCTACAAAGAGGCCAAACCATCACTGGCACATAATACAGTGACCTAATCAAGAAATTACGTGATTCCATCAAGAAAAAGAGGCGTAGAATGTTGACCCGTGGTGTGCTCCTTCACCAGGATAATGCACCTGTCCACACCTCACGCATTGCGAGGGCCGCTATCGCACATGCATCGTTCGAATTGCTGCCCCACCCACCCTATTCCCCAGATTTGGCCCCCAGTGATTTCCATTTGTTCAAACATTCGAAGAATGACATGGGCAAAAATTTTCTGATGATTTTGAGGTGATAAGGGCTGTGGACTCATGGTTGGAGGACCAGTCGGAAGATATTTTTTTTGCAAGGTATCCACGCGTTGGAGCACCGATGGAAGAAGTGCATTGGAGTTGCAGGGGAGTATGTTGAAAAATAAGAAAAGAATTGAAACCCTACTGCCGCTCTTTCTATGTTAGGGTCAGAGCAACCTGATCGCCCCTCGTACATTAATATCAATTAAATACGTACGCTGGTTAATGTTGGAATCTAGTTCCCTTGTACACATTTTTATATCATTTTCCGAATCGTTGACCACATGTTGTGATGATTGAAGTTTGGATGCATGATCCACGATTTCTTCTTTATCAACTTTACTATTAAAGTTGATTTGAGTATCATTAGAATGCGTAAAAATAGTGGCAATAAATAAATCTTGATTTGCAGCTGTGTTTGTTGGACTAGCTTCAGAGTTAGGTGCGGATTCTAACTCAGTTGTATGAGCAACAAATTTGTTATTGAGTTCATAATTTGTGGATTTTCTACGTTCAATGTTAATCCTTTTATAACATTTCACATAATTATGGCCTTGCTTCCCACAAAACGAATAAAAACTTCCTTCATAATGCCCTTGCACTTTGGACTTTGATTTATATGATTTTGAATTATTGCCTTGACCATGAAGATTACTTTGCTGATTGCTAAATTTGGAATCAATCTCACTTTTACGTGAAACGTTATTCGCTTCATGAAATCTTCTGTCATTGCCCTTGCACTTAATATTATTCATTGTGCCTTTTAAATTCACTTCACGGTAATAATCCTTCATATCACACTCGAGTTTTTCCATTTGTCTAGCTAACTCAAAAGCTTTCTGGAATTCCATGATCTTTTCTGCTATTATTTTCTTCCTAATAACGTCAGACCTTAAACCGCTCACGAACGTGTCAAACAATGCAATAGGTAAAAACTCACCATATCCACATGCTTCACCTATCTTTCGGAGCCTTCTTGTAAAATCTTCAACCTTCTCCACATCCAATTGTGTGCATTTTCTTAACTTTAGGCGTTGCACTATAAAATTACTACTTGGATTGTAATAAGAAATGAGCCTATCAGAAATTTCTTTGAACGATTTCTTCTCTGGTAATATTGGAGAGAACAACTCGCGTAACACTTCATAAGGTTTGGCGCCAATTACAGATATGAATCTAGGAACTTTGCTTTCCTCAGATATGTTGAAAACTCGGCAATAATTATCATATCTTTCCAAATAAGAGTTAATGGTTCCTTCATCTGGATCATATTTGTCAAATCCTGGCACGTACGACATGATGCCTACAGCAACGATTAAATCCAATTAATCATAGACCAAACTCACCTAAATCTGTACTATGCCGTTAAATATTTTTCTCGTCGCCATTTAATACATCTGTTGTGTATTTGGAACACACGCAGATCGCACTCAAGGTATCGAATAGATTATCAATGATAAGCACTCATAATTCAACAATATTTAATTGATCACCAAATTCCATTCAACAAACTATAATGAACTCCATTTATACAAGACAAAACACAATCTCTTTTTACCTACATTTTGACAACTTCAAAGGACTTATAAACCATACAGACTATTTACGCAATAAGCGTCACACATACGACAAAAGGAACCTATTGAGAATTTAGAATTATGCTTGATTGGAGATCCAAATTTTAGAAAATTAAAACCTGGTAGAACCTTTTATGTCAAAGCCACTTATGAACTTGGAAGTAAAATGTTTAATATATTGTGGTAGCGTAGTCGAAGTTATGAGTTATGAATGCTGGAAAAGAATCAGAGAGAAATACCATCAAGCTCGATTAGACACATATGATAAGGAGTGAGTAAGATTAGTCATAGCGGCAGACAATGAGGAATACAAGGAACAGTAAGCATAATGATGAATATTCAGGGACTGACTGGAGACTGACTGAACTTCTCTGTGACTTTCCTTGTGGTAAAAGGGTTGAGATGTGATATCATTTTAGGAGTATCTTTTCTAGAGGAGTATAACGGACACATACATGTGACGGAAAGAAGACTGAACATAGAGTCAGAAGAAGCGAGCAGACTGGATAATCCTATGGAAACGATAGAGGATGAGTCAAATAAGGAAATGGGCATTCAAAAACAGGGTCTTGTATTTAATAAGAGAGATGCAGATATATAATAAAAATGACTACGAAAAGGAAAAAGAATACAGAGAAATAAAAGTAAAAGAAGATGAATATACAGTAAATGAATGCCAGGAAATCTCAGAAGAAGAGAGAAGAGAATTAGAAAGCGTACTCATGAAACATAGGAATTTGTTTAGTCAACGATTAGGCCTCACTAAAGTGTATGCATACGGAATTGAACTGGATACTGATCAGCCTATAGTATCGAGGCAGTACTCCATACCCTTTACCAAAAGAAAAGCAGTGGAAGAAGAGTTGAAAAAATGGATAGATTGGGGAATCATCGAGGATTCGAACAGTGTGCACATTAGTCCCCCCATGCACGTAGTAGACAAACCGAATGGAGGATGAAGACCTGTCCTAGACTTAAGAGAGCTAAACAAACATGTGTTGTTGCCAAGAAATCAGGTAGAAAAGACCAACGAGCTATTTCATTCATTTTCTGGGAGCAAACCTTCAGGTAGAGATTGAAAAGAACTCTAGAAAATATACTGCGTTTAGGTATGGCTCCAGATTGTTTCAATTTAAAAGGTTACCCTATGGGTTAAATTCATCCGTGTCTGCATTCATGACAGCGCTAAATAGAATATTTGGATCGAGCACTAGATCATGGAAATTTAGGAGGAAAGTGATATCAGAATTGTACAGAGGAAAGGAAAGAGAGCCTCAAAAATAGAAAAAACAGACTTGTGAGAATGTACAGAAAGAATGACAAAAGGAATTTTTTTTCTAATTACAAAGTGATTTCCGATAGAAGAAATTTTATCCCGAGGAGGGGGAATATTGTGTTACGTGCCTGAACGGCCGAACCCAATAATCAACATAGGGAGAATTAGTTGGCGGAAGCAGCAATAGATGGCAGCGCGACGGCAAGGCGAAAATAAAATTGATTGACGAAATTAGAGGAGACAGAAAGTGATTATATTAAACAAAACAAATGAAAGATAATGAGCGTAGATTAAACCATTGTAAACATAGGACAAGAAATATAAAATAATAGAGGAATTATAATGATTAATAAAATACTCATGAATTAGACATATAGGAGAGTAAAGAAGTCAAGGTGTCGATTTGAATCCGTGTCTTTTATCTCTGGCGAGAAGGCATAGTTAGGTTTTTGGTTGTTTCCCCTCGGTGGCGCTATATTGATATTTGTCGCCCCAAAGCACTACAGTTGCGCTAGCTGACTTTAGTCGCACTGGGCCATAGGCCATTACATTATCGATCCTGGGTTGTCCCTTTGGTCGTTAGGTGGCGCTATATCCAGATTTGTCGCCCTAAAATACATCTGAGTTTTGTTAGCCAAATTCAGGCTTCAGGCCAAAGAATAATGTGAAATGTTCAGGGAGAAGAGTTCTACAGAAGAATAGAAGTCGTTAATCATCCTTCTGCAGAAGAATAGAAGAAGTAGATGACCTTCTACAGAAGAATAGAAGAAATATATAATCAAGCTACAGAAAAATAGAAGAATAAAATGATCCCTTCTATAGAAGAATAGAATAAATATTTAATCAAGCTACAGAAGAATATAAGAAATGAATGATCCTTCCATAGAAGAAGGATATAATCCTGTCATAGAAGAAGTTAACCTTCCCCAAAGAAGAAGTTGACTACTACATAGAAGGAAGAAGAAGAAGCCAATCTCTTTCCTAGAAGAAAAATATAAATTTGTATTGAGAATTTAAGCATATAATATTTGTAGTTGTGAAGGTTTCAGAATATATATTCTCATTCTTATATCCTTCGGCATATACGTGGGTGAATCAAATATAAAGGGGAATTTATTTCTTACTTGCAGGGAAAGTGTGGTGGAGTCCTGTAGCCTTGAGGTGATGATAGTGGGTGTATCTGGAGTCCTTGTCAACTTGTAACATCAGTCAGTAGCACGATGAGTGAGCAGGAGGTACACCCGTCCATTGCGCAGCGCATCACTATCAAATTTCTTACAAACGAAGGGGTAAAACCAAGTGAAATTTTGACCAGACTTCGAGCACAGTTTGGTGAGTCCACCCTTTCAAAGACTCGTGTGTATGAATGGCACAACATGTTTTTGGGAGGACGGGAAACTGGAAAATGAAAGACATCAACGGAGGCCAAGGAAAAGCATCACTCAAGAAAACATTCAGGCTTTTTAGGACTTGATTGAAGGTGACCGTCGCTTGGCAGTCAGTGAAATTTCATCTGCAGTGGGCATAAGTTATGGTAGTGCTCACGCGATCATTCATAAGAACTTGGCCTACAGAAAAATCGCTTCGAGGTGGGTCCCACGCCTCCTCGCTGAGGAGCAGAAAAAGGTTAGACTGGAAATCTCTCAAAGGCTCCTGGTTCGTTATGGGAGAGAAGGGGATGTTTGCACCGTCTTGTCACCTGTGATGAAACTTGGGTCTACCACTACACACCAGAGTCAAAACAGGCCAGCAAGGAGTGGCGGAAAAAAGACGAGGCTGGGCCAGTCAAGGCCAAAAGCCACCCATCAGCTGGGAAGATTCTTGCCACAGTTTTTTTTTTAATTTCAGAGGTGTCATTTTTATTTATTATCTTCATGAAAGAAGAACAGTAAATGCTGCTTACTATTGTCAACTCCTGGAAAGTGTTAAGGCTGCTTATCGGACCAAACGACGTGGTACACCCATGAGAAGTGTTCTGTTGCTTCATGACAACGCCAGACCTCACACAGCTGGTGTAACACGTGACAAGCTGAACGAAATTCATTGGGCACCACTTGAACATCCTCCATACAATCCAGACTTATCCCCTTGTGATTATCACTTGTTTGGCCTCCTGAAAGAAGCACTCGGAGGTAAGCATTTTCAGGATGACGCAGAAGTGGAAGAGTTCGTGTGCAACTGGCTGCACACACGACCGAGAACTTTCTGGAACAAAGGGATTGCCAAACTCCCTATCCTCTGGCAAAAGTGCATTTCAGTTCAAGGGAGCTATGTAGAAAAGTAAGTAGCCTACTTTGTTTTGTATTTCTATTTTGTTTCAATAAATTATGAAAAGTAAATTCCCGTTTATATTTGATTCACCCTAGTATCTCTGCTTTCTTATTTTCATTCCAAAGGAAGGAACCCATAACCCTCCAGATTAGCTGTGGTATACAGAAGTTGTGTTCCTAAAGTGTGGCATAGCCAGTGACGTGCGGTGATAAATCAGGCAGGGGAACAGGTCACCTGCACTTGCTCCCCCCCCCCCCGCCGCATGGGTGTCTTAATATAATACAATAGATCAAGTAAATTTCAACCCTTATTGAAATGAACCAAATAAATATACGATACATATACTGTATTACAAATTGTCAGAAGTGACAAACATGAGGCACGTTAAAATTATATGACAATAATAATTTTAAAGCAAATGTGATATAATATAAAGAAAACATTAAAATAAAATTGTTGATGCGCAACAAAGAAAAATTTGATAATATAAATTTATGAGTGATCAGAGAAAAAAAAAAGAGGTTTTGTCGGAACCTGTTTCATCTCTTTATTCGTAGATTAAGTTGACGTTTTTTCATAGAGTTGAGTATTCTTGTAATTAAAACGTCCTCAATGCAATAATGGCACACAGATGGTTGAGTTTTTTCATGACGTTCGCTAGATTAGTCAGGGTGGCTACTGTACGACCATAATAAAATTCAAGTATAATTCCCGGTTTTCAAAGCGAACTTTACAAAAATTCAAGGGCACAAGCAGGTGTTTTCTATAATTTCAAACTAAGATTTTACCGTCTCTTACCACCCACACACATACACACAAACAAAAAACTTATATTAACAATATATGGTCTGTGCGATTCCAATGAATCCAATAATTCTAATTCACTTGAACGGTACATATATATAATTTAAGGTTCGGAGTTTACATTTGTCATTTCACATAGCTACTCGGGACTATAAATACATCTACAAACACAAGTCACAAATGTTAAGGGAAATAGTAATCTACGAAAAATTGTTAATTCTATAAGAATTTTAAATTTACCTAATCAACTTCAAGATACCAGGTGGTTATAATTAAAGTGACGGTGTTCAGAGTGGTACAGCACGGGCTGTAATGAGAGTAGCAGTCTGAAACTTCGTAGATATGCTAATGAAGCAATGCGCTCGAGAATTATGCAAAAAAAAAAATAGTTCCCATTCTCGCCACCAGGGTAAAAAATAGCGCTGTAAGCAGTCAAAACATGGTATAGTTACAGGAAAAACACTATAAATCGCAGAAAACAATACTCTTTGTAATAAAATATCGCTATAATTTCGCTATTCGAATTACATGAACATTACTAAAGGAAAAAGCAACAAGCGTCACCAACCACAACCAGGGAGCTCACACAATGGTTAGGCAATGTCACCGACTTTGACGTCAGAGTTACGGAAAATTCCACGTTTTGACTGCTTACAGCGCCATTTTTTACCCTGGTGGCGAGAATTGGAACTAATTTTTGTTTTTGCATAATTCGCGAGCGCATTGCTTCATTAGCATATCTACGAAGTTTCAGACTGCTACTCTCATTACAGCCCGTGCTGTACCACTCTGAACACCGTCACTTTAATTATAACCACCTGTTATTTTATCTTGCAATAATCTTCCGTCCATCAGATGGATTGTTCCGCAAAGGACACTAACAAAGCGAACGGATTGAGAGAATTCGGTTTTATTTTCCACGCAGCTTTCTTTTCCTTCCTTGATAAAAATAAAATCTAAACTGTGAAAAACTTGTTTCAGGTCATTAATAAATATGTATAAAATCAATGGAATTGGGATTTTAAAAAGTTGCAATTTTTCACGACTACGGAGAAAAATTCAAGCAGAATTCACTCACAATTCCCGGAGCCAATAATTCACGCATAATTCCCGGAATTCGAGGAATTCCCGGTGAGTAGCCACTCTGTTAGTAGAAGTTGTTAATGTGACAAAACGCGACCTATTCCAGACTCCCGTCTCCGGATTAAACAGGGACAACAATATAATCTGCCACTGGAAGAATATCCAGTTAATCGTTTGTAAATGCCTTGTGTATGATTTTGTTTTAGTTTCTAATTCAGTTAGGATGTGTGTTGGTTTGTTGTATTTTCTGCAAAGTTCAATGAACTACAGGCTTTCGTACTCAGCCGGTCGATCATACAACACTCGTAACATTCGCTTCTTGTCCTGCCACTGCATGCCTTGAAACTTTGGTCTTGGGGTTGGTGGAACAGGTGGATGTGAGCTGTTCCCTCCGAAGCTATTTCGCAGCGTTTAGCCAAGGCATTTAGCAGACGCTTAGACTGTAGAAGATTTTTCCAGTTCGTTATGAATGTCAGACGCAAGTTCTCAACGAGATTAGGAAGTTATGGACTTTCTACACTCAAATGTATCACTTGTGACGCGATTAAACTTCAGCACATAGCAAAAACTGGAAGAAAAGCGAATCCGTAATATCTCTCTGAGGGAACAGCTAGAGTGTTCAGCTTCCGTGGTGCCGTGGGAATCGTTTACCTTCGCGCGTGGTCGGAAATACTCGGCGTCATACAGTAGAGGGTGAGAACCATGATGTGTTGGGGGTAGGTGTTTCAAACAAACGTCCACGTTGATTTCGGGAGAAAGATGTGTTCTTATTATGTTAATATAAATAATTTAAATAGCTCCAAAGCGCGGTACGTAGGAGGGAACAGCCTGTTCCCTCTGTTCCATGCAGGAACCGCCACTGGACGTAGCACACTAGATGTAGTGCAGGTGTATCCATCTCGATGTCGGGCTAGTGCAAGGAAATGACGTTCAACCAAGTAGATGAATAGTGGGGTTCAAGTTCAAAAGATTCAACAAATGCCTGTCTACTGCTTTAAACCTTCATTTGATTAGTTAGCACGCACCATGTGATCATACACCACTCATTACACCGCTCCAGAACGTAGTGCAAACAGTACAGAAACGAAATACACTAATAGACGAGTCGGTGTTGCACCGTGTAACCAACTATAGTTGCAGAGAGTTTAAAGACGGGGCTAACATGTGAAACCCATCTCAAACCAACAGCTGGCATATCCACCGTCTGCACAGAGTACACGAAAGTACACTTCATCGTACTGAAGAAAGATCTTCCCACACAGCCAATACGGAGTGTACCACTTATATCAATAGAAGCAACAGCTCTGGAACTCATAACGCTAGAAGAACCACTCATCATAGTGGCAGGGTACAAGAGACCACGTCTTCCACTAGCCATACCAGATACGTATATAAGCCTTGTTAAACTTCGGAAGATACATCATAGGCATTACAGAGCTCCAAACAACGGTGGTGGAAATCGTCTCATGCAACTGCACCACATAACCGACATACGAGGCACGATGCAAGATTCGACGTTCTCGACAAGGTTCTCCATCGTGGTGTCCAACTAAACGTCCGCACTGTAATAGCTCTCTGGACTCAGACCACTAGAGTCATCTTCCGAGTGGCGCACACAATCATGATCCACCTGAAGTCGACCCACAAGTACCACTACTACTTCGATGCAGTGGCGTCGCTAGGCCCTTTTGGAGGGGGCTTCAGCCCCCCCCAATTGTTAGCTATTATTACATACAGTATTTCGAGAAAACATATTTGAACAATTGTTAATGCAGGAACATACCTCTAGATAGATATTCTGGGAAAGAATCGTTTTGTTGCGACATAGTTTTTTTTAAACCACGATCTTACATCTGACACGTAATGTCTTTAGCTGGCAACAGTGCAAACGATCGCCGTCATTTGTTCTATTTTCACAACGGTTGCTACGCGAGAAAACGGCAGTGGTGCGTTTTGTGTTACGGAGTTTGTGATATTGTGTGTTTGTTATCAAAGCTTTTTGTGACATTTACTGTTGTTCGTACAACAATGGACAAATTTATTATTCGAAGTAAGCGCCTGAAATCGGAAATCGGAAAAGGAAGAGTGCCATGAAATGTGTGTGGATTGTGTTATTGATAATTTTGCAAGAAATTCGAACCACAGAGTACAGCTGATACATAAAGACATAGTTCATCAGCATTAGAAAAACAGAACAAGAATATCCATCTGTTTTCATAAAAATTAATGCAGTAAATCTATGTTAGTTTTAATTCCTTATGCTTGTTATATATTATTGTATTATTAATCACTTTGCTATATTCAAACATTAAAAATATTTACAATAGTAGTAAGTCATGTATCTGGTTGCAGCCCCCCCAAAGCAGATGGCCTAGCGACGCCACTTCGATGGCATTTTAAACTGCAGCACAGACGAAACACGTGGACTCCACCAATATGTAAAAATTCCACGTCTTTGGATCAGCCGACTTGGAAAAATTTCCTTTTCAGAAATCATTCGTGTAGGCCTTTATTTACTCAAGAAGAGAACTAAGTACAGAAGTTAAGACCGTTCAGTTACACTGCAAGAATTCTCGAGACGTCACATGTAAATTATAATTTGAAGTTGGTAATTTTTAAGAATAGCAACAAGTTACCCGCCTGACCCTGTTCGCGACATCTATCGTTGAATGGAACGTCCAATCTGAAAGATACACATTTCTTTTCAGCTTGAAATATGTTAATAATGCTTATGGAAATGAACTAGTCAATTGATCGCTTACTATGAATACGTTTCAATGTAGACAGTCCATACTCGATTTCGGCGAAAGTACTTCCTCTCCCCTTTCTCTCTCCCCCCTCGTACTTTCTCCATCTTTTTCTTCGTCTCGTACTCTCTCTCTCTCACTTTCTCTCCCTCTCTCACTATTTCTTTCTTTTTATCTCCCCCTTGTACTCTTTCTCTCCCTCTCTTAGTCTTTCTCTTATTCTTTTCCTCTCCCTCTCGTACTCTTTCTCTTTTCCTCACCCCCTCGTACTCTTTACCTCCTTCTTGTACTCTTTATCTCCCTCTCGTATTTTTTCTATGCCCTCTTGTACTCTTTCTCGCTCTTTTTCTTCTTCTTTCTTCCTCTCATTCTCTTATTGCTCTCCTTCTCTTATTCTTTCCATCTCTCTCTCTCCCCCTCTCGTCCTCTTTCTCATTTTCTCTCCCTCTCGTACTCTTTCTCTCCCCTTCATTCTTACTCTTTCTCTTTTTATTTATTTATTTATTTATTTATTTCCTTCAACAGAGAAATTATCTCCTTTTACAGAAGGTTGCCAATAAAAAACAAAAGAAGCACATAATATAATACAGTGAGACATAACACAGGTAGAACATTTACACAAATATAATGTAATATAAATTACTAAACTATACTATAGAATAATATAAAAACCAATTAGCAATTCAGAAGCGCTTCACCCAAAACAAGACCAACAAAAAAACAAAAAACAAGATGTCATTTTTATTCATATGCAGTGATATATTGCTAAGTATAACATTAAATCTGATAATTTATGTTGTAAACACTTGTCTTAATATTCTTTTGTACTCATTGATTGAGATACTAAAATCAAGATTAGATTGCAATAAATATATTTTGTTGTACGCAAAGGACATTCTAAATAATGGTGAATTCTTGAATCTTTCTGTTTTAGGAATTTCATAAGACATCAATTGCCGAAGCCTTAAGCCACATTTCCTTGCTTTGAAACATATCTTTTGGAGAAAAGCAGGGTTATTTATGATGCCAGTCATTGTTTTGTACAGAAATATTTGTTGTGTTATTTCCCTTCTATTAATAAGACTTTCATAATTGAACTCATTAAATATTAAATATGATAAGTTATTATAATTTGATGGTACATTATACTTTTTGTAATACAAATATCTTAAAAATCGTTTTTGAATTCTTTCAATTAACAACTCCTGGGATTTATAATATGTAAACCAAACATTAGAACCATATTCAAGCTTACTTTTAACTAATGCATTATACAAGAGAGAAATACTGTCTACATTAGTTAGATTGCTTGTATTTCTTATAAGAAAACCTAATGATCTAAATGCATTGTTTATCATGTATGATACATGTTTGTTAATGTCTATCTACCCCTCGTACTCTTTCTCTCCCTCTCGTACTCTTTTTCTCCATCTCGTACTCTTTCTATCCCTCTTGTACTTTTTCTTGCTCTTTCTCTCCCTCTCTTATTCTTTCTCTTTTTATGTCCCCTTGTTATCTTTCTCTCCCTCTCGTACTCTTTCTCTTCCTCTCGTACTCTTTCTATCCCTCTCGTACTCTTTCTATCCCTTTTGTACTCTTTCTCTCCCTCTCTTACTCTTTCTCTTTTTATGTCCCCTTGTTATCTTTCTCTCCCTCTCGTACTCTTTCTCTCCCTCTCGTACTCTTTCTCTTCCTCTCGTACTCTTTATATCCCTCTCGTACTCTTTTTCTTTTTATCTCCCCCTCGTACTCTTTTTCTCCACCTCGTACTCTTTCTATCCCTCTTATACTCTTTCTTGCTCTTTCTATCCCTCTCGTACTCTTTTTCTCTTTCTCTCTCCCTCCCTCTCTATGTTAATGAACAAGGTAAACGTACTTGAGGGCACATTAACTTGTAAACCGTTATTTTATAAGTGACTTACTCATCGCTCATAAACAACAAAGAGATAGATGTCTTCATTAAAAAGAAAGTCATCTTGAGTCCCAAGTACATCTCTCTCTCTCTCTCTCTCTCTTTCTCTATACGACCACCATATGCGTGTTTGCATGCGTAACAATACACGCGCGTGCGTTGGGTGTACACACCCTAGTAATTTGTTTAGACGTTGATCAATGTTGTCATTGTTGCCGACGGAGTGGAGGCCCAGGAAGTGTCGCCCAGTGCATTGGGCCACCAGGAAGAATCAATGTTGCCAACTACCAGAACTGAAAAGATCCCTTGTTTCTTTGTACCCCCCGACGGCGTTCCGAATTTAAACTGTAGGTCCAATCTCTATTAAGCTATGTGGACGCGAATAGGTTCTGTAACGTATGCCGATACCAATCCGTTCAAGAGAGCTTAGCATACACATAGGGCACACACTTGATGGCAAGCAGGGCGTGATATGATGTGATATAAGTGACACCTGAATCCAGGATGTGAATTAATTTTGTGGGGATGGTCTCTTAGCCAAGAATTCACATTTATGTTATTTTACGTTCCTTTTCTGCAGCTTTTGGCTACCGTAACGATGATGAATAGACGGTAGATGAAATGGATTTTGGGACCAATGGCGTGGCGGCGATAAGGGGCCAAGGGGGCAGTTGCCCCCCAATTTTCGCCACTTTTGCCTTTTCACTATGCTAAACCTTACCTACAAACGGAAATAAGTATACTGTCTTTGCCCTCCCCCCATTTTGGTACCTTGCCCCCCAACCCCCGGTTTTGGAACCCAATCGCCGTCACTGCGTGGCATGGATTTTCAAAAGGGGGTGGGGTACGTATACTTTTTTAGTACCCAGTCCTCATTTCGCTATCTTTTCCTGCCTTTGATATTCTATTGTTTTAGGAATACCAAGCCAAAGGGGAGTTATGACTCCACCAACACCCTTGGCCGTGACAGAAAGAACAAAGAAAGCCGGAAAACTTCGGTGACGATATCGGAAGCCAGCTGGGGTTGCCAGGCATTTTGCACTCAATAGATATAAGTATTCCTGGCAACACTGATTTATCAATCATACCCAATTCTTCCTAAATACTCCTCTAAAATTTTTCACAAAGACCCCAGTTCTGGTTAATTTAGTTCTAAATTTGCCCTTACACTTTATGCCCAGATTGGTTAATCCGAACAATTTAAAGTCAAATCAGAACCACTATGTACAGTCAGCGGCAATAAAAAAGGGACACCTAGATCCTGCAATACTCGCTTCTATGCAAGGCGTTATGTGCGTTGCCTAACTCTACGGCGATAAGTGGATTTTAATAGCAAATTCTCCATGGCAACACAACGTCTTGCAGGGAAGTGAGTATCTCAGGATATAGATGTCCCATTGTTAGAGGAGAAGGTCTAAATATGGGCGAAGGTTTAAATATGGGTTTGGGAGTTATCAGCGCTCCCGGGTGCTGCAGCCTGGCAGAGGCTATTGGAACTGGTTATCTGTCAATTCGCAAGAGAAAGTGGTGGTTACTTTCGGCCTTGGACGCTGATATAGAATTGCGACCTCCGAAAACTTTTTGCAGGTATGTTTTAACTCAGCGTTTTCTGAATTCTCATCTGCTTTGTATAGGTTATGACATAAGCGGTACATGAAACAAATGTGGGCTTTTATAATGTCATGATTTGTTTGTGAAATATGTACCACAGAGAGCGAAAATAAATTGAAGAAGAAAAATAGCGTGATGGTCTAAATATGGGCTATGACATGACGTCTAATGTTGAGATCACATTTCCAACAATATTTGGATGTTTTTCTTAATTTCGATTTTTCCCATTCCGCGTGATTTTCAAAACAACAGATTATTCATAAATATGAATTTTATAATATTTTAGCGATAAATGACTGTTTTTTTTAAATGTTAATTGCTTTTTGTGATATTGCCACTAGTGGCCCATATTTAGACCACAATTTTGAAATACATCATTTTACCATTTTTTGGAAATTTCTTTTTTTTTTTAAAATGGAGACCTTCTATAGTTTAGCATGCTATTACATTTAAGTATATATTTCATAGATATGCATTTTAAAGGCAGGTGCTTGATATTTTAATTCTTTTTCCTTAGAAATTGACAAAATAAAAAGGGGGCTCATATTTAGACCTTTTCTTCGATTGCCGGTTACTGTACCTTCATGTGGTATCGAACCCGGGAATCTTTGATTACCAGGCGACGACGTTACTACTACGGCACCTGGGAGGGGATTAGAAAAATAATAGCATCCCCTCTCCCCAGTAACAATCAGTCATGGTGCCGATACAGCCGCTCAAACACCAGCAAAAAATAAAAATTGAAATCAAATACGAATTTTAAAATTGTATTTAGTATTATATCAAGTGGGACTGCCACCGCAGAAATATTCATACCCTCGCACCCCCCCCCCCCTAGACCCTTCGATATGAGAGTAGACTCTACCAACATTTATAAGACTAGTTCATAGCATACCAACGGATATCTATCTACGTGATTATATAGTCTGTTTTATGGCAAAACTTTCACAGAGATGGTTTGCGACAAGAATGACTCGTCGCTTCGTGTCGGATCCGGTGTGCGGCTGGTCTTATCCTTTCCTCATTTCCTCTTCTCTTACTTTTCCCATCTCCTACTTCTTTCTCACTTTTTCTTATCGACAGTACATGTTTACAGTTCCCAACTCATTATCAATAAATGTTTTATGTTTGTGTCATGGTTGCCTAAAGTAGTGAAAGTTCTGAACTGTGAGAAGTTCATATGCAAAGCTTAAGTAAAACAAATACAGATTTTAAATATCATTTCCAGAAAACGAGACTTTTAGAAGTATTTCAATTCAAAAATGAATGAAAAATAAATATTCAGTTGAGCCAGAAGTCGGACAACGAGTGTTTGGGAAATAAATTAGCGTACGTGTCAACACTGCTGTACATGCGCCATGAAACGGTATCGGTACTTCTCACTTATATTACATGTTAGTTTGATACCTAAACTAGCTCCCACTAAATGGACTCTTCCTTCCAACACTATGCGCATGCGCAGTGACTAGAGGAATAGAGTATCGTTGGAGTTGGTGGTCTAAAGTAGTGTTGCCCACGGGACGAGACGGGACAGGCTTTTAAAAATTCGAGACGAGACGAGATTGACCATGTGTCATAAGACAAATGAATATTTTCGAGACGAGACAGCATTTCCACGAGACTCCACGAGACGAGACAGGCCAAAATCTCGTCTCGTGGGCAACACTAGTCTAAAGTTGTGTAGTCAGAACCCGACTAATGTGAAATTTCTGGTGATTCTCACCGTACTTCCAGGACAGACCGTCAATGCGCACTATTACTGTTCATTTTTGGAACATAACCTGCGACCTGTGTTGCGAAAGAAGAGGGGACACTTTCGGCTAAATCCTCCCCAATCATTTTGCAAGACAATGCTCGGACTCATATAGGGCAACCAGTGGCTGATTTGTTAGCTCGATGGGGCTGGCAGATGCTCTACCGGCCCCTGTCACTTTGATTTGATCCCTATGAAGCTTCCGATCTGTTCCAGAGATTCTTCAAGCAACAGACCGCTCCATTCAAACCATCAACAGAACAGGCACTGCTACAGAAATACTACAACTTCCACATCTCTGGCAACGGTTGTACACAATGCTGGTGACTACATCGAAGGGCTGTAAAAGTTTCACAGATATATTTCTTTTTGTATCATTTGAGAATAAATAGGTGCCACTATTAAATTTCCAATTAAGGTACAAAATTAATATTATACGAGTATTTATGTGCTTTCTATATTAATGTATTTTTTTCCTCTAGTTATTGTTAGTAACAATAATGAATGCTTCTTCTGCTGCTACTACTACTATTACTACTATTACTAATAGAAGCCACCGTGTCTAACCCGGGTTCGATTCCCGAGTAATCTCAAGTGGGGATTCTCTAGGGTTTAGACCATATCACACACAGAACCAAAAACGTGTCAATTGACGCATATATCTTGATTTCAATAACACGTTAACGTGCATAAACTGCAAATGATGCACCTTTTAGTGTGTCAAAATACACATAGAAATGTATTAAAGGGTATTTTTATGAGACGAAGTTCCGTGTGATGCACTAAAATGCATCAATTTGGAAGATCAGACAAGATCATTTCAAAGATAACAAAATTTCACTTTTAATGCATCAATTGACACAGGAAAAGTCAGAATATGTGAAGGAGAAAGGTATATTCTGCTAACACACTGCTGGAATTTTCTGTTTCCCAAAGTAGCTGCGTTTTTTCGTCCCTTGTGCGCCTGTCGGTGGTTCGCTTGGCGCCCGGTCAGACGGCAACTTCCGTCAAACTCTCGTCTCCGCTATAGAGACCGTTGGCTTCGAAATGACTTTAAGTTCTCAGAATTACAGTTACAATTAAAAGCACGTAACAGGGGATGTTGGACTTGTTGTCCTCGTGAATCCACACATTTCTGGCGTGTTTTTTTAAAAAATTGCGCGGAGCTTTGGCAGTTCGCGGCGCCAGAGTGGCAACTGAAACACATGGCTTTGCGCATAACTTGCGAATTTGTGAACCCCCCATTCTATTTCAGTAAATTCACTATTTCATTCCAGTTGTATTTTTAAAGTTTTTACGTGTTAGAAGTGTTCTTGTGATTTTCTATTGTTTTATAAGTGTTTATTAAGTGTTTAGTGTTCCAAGTGTTGTTTGTGTTTTGCCATCGTTTTAATAATGTCACATACATACACATAAAACAAAATTCAGTCTATGCAACAAACGCCCACAGGTTTTAAAGATTTTCTTCAGACACTATGACATAAGTGAAATATTCTCAAAATAAGCTAAACTTCCTTTTAAAAAATCAGGAATGCAAACTACGAATCTTTAAATGTAACCCATATAATTCTTAATGAGATATTTTGTTTCTAAAATCTTTAATCTTTATTGCAAGATTCGGATAAGCTATCAAGAATCCGAGACCATCACCCATCCCTGGTTTAGGGACAGAAGCTCCCCCCCCCCCAATTTTTTCTGTTACTAATTAATGCTCCAGCTTCTCTGTGTGCACAGACCGAGATCAATCTCGTCCTTCCTTGAGAACTTCTTCGACATTGGCAACGCTGACTCATTGCCTTAATCTCGCAACACTTAGTTCAGCACACCTGCATATTAAAGCGGCGAACATCAAAGGCGGGGCGTGGACCAATCCTCGAATAGTCAAGAATTCCTAAGCCAACTGCAAGAACCGCACAAGCTCCATCCTTAAATTGGCCGACGAAAAGGAAGGTATATTCTCGAAGGGAAACTTTCCCCGTGTCAGTGTTTCTAAATTAGGATAATATCCCCTGGGGCGGTTTTTTTTTCGGGGAAATTGATCGCAGTCATTTTGAAGAGATTTACTTTTTAAAAAAAAATTTAATACTCAGACAATCGTACAGAGTTTCCCCCCCCCCCCCCAATTCGAATATCAGACAACTGCAGAACGGCGCACTGGTGGTGGCAAAGCTTGCTGTAAACACTGGCGTACGCAGAAGGGGAGCTGATGGGGTTGCTTCCTTTCCCGAAAGTTTGAGAAAATGAAAATTTTCGAATGAAACGAGTAAAGAACTCGGGGAAAAAGTTGTGAAATGACCCCCCGATTATAATTCTTGTCCTCGAACACTGTTTTGAACGAAAGTTAAAAGTGAGAATTACGAAATGTTTTGTAGTGTATCCTACTATCTCCCTAGAATGCAATTGCAGCCTCTTCGAAAAGAAAAAAATAATTCATTCCCTAATGGCGGTAACCCAACTTTATGACATGTTAGTTTAAAGTGAGGTTGGCCGAATATGGATGGCTCCACCCAATCCAAATCCGCGTCTGGTTGATGACCAGTCTTTCAGTTTTCATTGTGCACATACGCTGTTAGTCAGCTTCAATTAATTTTATACGAACCAAAAAAATCCCTCATAGTCAAAGACGTAACATGAAATTATTTAAAGATCATTCACATGTATACACGTTTATATGTAATAAAAAAACATTGTTAGCTCTTCTTTGTTAATTTTCACTGAGGTTACTTTCGAAAAAGACAAAAAGGGATTTTTTAACTCACTAAAAGGGAATTTCAGTCTCATGTTGTGGCAACATTGCCGAGACATTCCTATATACCCAAACGAGCGCCATACGACGGTCGAATCTTGAACTATAGTGTGACAACATCACAATTATCCCCTTCCAAACGAGAGTAGTTTATATTCTTGGGTGTGTAGCCCGGCATAACTGTTTCCGAAGCGCTCTCCCAGCTCGTCTATATATAAATATGAAGACCACCCAACCAGAACACCACCATGCGCTTCAACAATGGGTATTGAATGGGGAACCATTTGGCTGGCTTTCTAATTGCCCGGCACTTCTTCAGCCGTTTATTGACGCCAGGCAAACATGGCGGCATCCGTTTTTATTACACCTGCGATGCATTTCATACTCAATGGAACAAAGTGGCGGTAGTTCTTTTATATAAAAGCGGCACGGGAGGAAAAAAACAGGAAAGGACCATGAGTTTGTCCCACAACACCTCCAAACGTTGATTGCTTTGTTGATTGTTGAGTGCCATTGTTGAAAATTGGGAGAAAAATTTGGCACTGGCATGGGCTTCGACTTGCCGTTAGAAAAAGTGTTATACCTAGCGAATTGTACCCATGAGGCTCTTATCTAAGGGGTGGCCCTGGGTCTGCGGGAATATCCTCCGGAAATAAAAAATCCCCCCACCCGAAAGTTTCAGCAAGCTGGCTGAGGGACGATTCAGGCAGTAGCTAAGAATTTTGGCAATCATATTTCACTGTGGTTTTCTTTCATTCGCTTTGATTTAATATAGGTACTTTATCAGTTTTTTTCCTTAGTAAGAAGCACTGATTCTGCCCCGTGGCAGAGTGGTTAGCATATCGCGCTACGACGCTAGGGGTCCGGGGTTCGAATCCCAGCCTGGGCATGGATGTTCATCAATTTCATCATCATCACTCATCTCCATCTTCGCAAATTAGCCAAAAGTGGCACAAATAGCGAAGTAAAATAAATAAATCAATCAATCAATATAATGAAAAGCTGTCTGGGGAGAGAAGTTCGAGTCCCATTACAAATGATTTTAATCAACTACACGCCCAACGAGATCCAGTGTCGCATGTGACACTTGCACAATTTACTCCAAAAGTTCCGGGAGACAGGATCAGTCAACGATCAGGACGTCCCAGAACTTCCACAGACGCCTTAGGAGCATTCTGACACTCTTTCCTCACACCTGGAAAATGTTACAATCATGCCGTCATAAAAACTGGTTAAAGATACGTTGACAAACCCTTCACCATTGCATTTCTTGTGAAATTCTAGCCTGATTTGATATACCTATTACATCACCCCCTTTCCATTAAAAAATATTGAGTTGAATTCAATAGGTTGGCCACCAATATGGTGGACGTCTGTTTGGAACACACCAATATGGTTCCCCCTAGGCCTAAACCTGTTTCTATCATGACCATTTGTACCCAGACCAACTCCTTTGAATTTCATAGAGGTTGTTAAGGGACTTTTGAATCACCCTGTAGATTTACTAAACACTTAAATAAGCCGACACAAGAAATCAGATCTGGGGCTTCTTCTTTACAAGGCAATGGCGTTAACTGATGGACACAAAGCGAGAGTATTCTACAGACCAAATATTTATATTTCTTATAAATGAATTCTCAAGCATCCCTTTCTGTAATCATTGTAAATACAATTAGAACTACTTCTATTTAGCAAAAATCTAGTAATGCTATCGAAAAGGCCCTGGGTTCGTTCCCTGGTGGAAGTTCGGGTTCCACTTTGAAGGTTCGGCCCCAATTAATTTACCTGACCACAAATTAGGCCTTTGTAAGTTTTTCATGTGAATTTTACACCCCCCCCCCCCACGTGCTTACAGCATAATCTGTACCCTCCCAGAAATAAATCCGCCGTATATTGGTACTAGTGTTGCCCACGAGACGAGACGAGACGAGACTTTGGTCTGTCCCGTCCCGTCTCGTGAAAATGCTGTCTCGTCTCGTGTCTCGTCTCGAAAATATTCGTTTGTCCCGTCTCGTGTCCCGTCTCGAAGGGTTCTGTCTCGTCTCGTCTCGTCCCGTCTCGTTTTGTCCCGTCTCGTCTCGTAAAAGTGATCCGGGATATCATGCCAACAAAAGTCAAAAGTAGCAGAAACACGAAATATTTTTCCGGAAAGTGGGATAAAGCTCCAAATATTTTACCCATTGCGTGGTGAGAATAAATAAGGTTCGTTAATCATGAGGACATTAATATTAAAAATGCAGTTTGTTGGTTACTGATTGCTAGGTATCTTATGAAATCTACTTTGTGGTTTTTCTCGCTTCATACAACTGTCTATCCATCGTACATTTATACCAAGTTTGTTAGAACCTGTCCCGTTTCCCGCGCTAGCGATCGCTCGACAGTTTTGGTGCCAATGAGAAACGAGAAAAAAGTCGTCTGCTGGGCAGCGAGGAGCGAATGGAAGCCAGAAGAGAGGAGCTTACGTAGACGTTGTTGTCAAGTTGCGTATTTTAATTTGCTGCCTGGCTTTGGCTTTCCCCAGCACGGAGTTCAGGCGGTCTTCAGCAGCAACACCGCTTGGTTTATGCTAGAAAAGCCAGCGATCAGCTACCGCGGGAAGCCGGACAGCTTGTAACAAACACGGTATAAGTGAGTGCTCTTTTTCATTACTGCTATACCTTTTGGAAGTCTTGAAATGTTTTCCAATAGACCTTCTTTCTTTCTGAATGTCGAACTTCCGTGCACTATGAAAATGTACATTTTTTCTTTAAATTCTAAGCTTGGCGCTGGGGAGCAACAAAAAAGTTTTTAAATGTGTAGTATGAACACAAAAGACTATTTAAAATTTCAATATTTAGTATATTACAAATAGAAAGCATTTATTGTTCTTAATATTGTTAAACATCTTCTATGACATAAGTTTCAAAAAGTGTTTCTTTGTGATATTGTGCTGTTTCTTATGCTCAGCTTATGACGCACATACTTCTTTGTTTTCCCTTTAGCCTCTAAGTCCGGTTCCACCACCGCTTGATCTAATTTATCCTTCGGCAGGCACGCATCTAGAAATATATGTCGGGGGAGGGTGTCTGAGCCAAGTGTTTCAGAAAAAATGATAATAATAACATTAACGACAACAATTAAGCAAATGTTTAAATTAATGCATTAATATAATTCATAGGTCTATTCACTTGAATATGTAAATTAATCAATTCTATTATTGTTATTGCATGACATGTTACAAAGATGGTAGAAGAATAGTAATATAACAGCACGAATATTAGCTAATATCTAGCTTACGTGTAGTTAAGATCGTCAAACTCTGCATAAAAACAGCTGTCCTGGCAAGAAAATTAATGTCAAAAAAGGTGATGAATTGAATATTTGCTGAATAACAAAAAAAGATGTTACATCCAGTTGACGAAAAATAAAGTTCCTGATTAATATTTTATGCTCATTATTATAAGTAGTAGCGTACATAAAACTTCATTGATACTGTCATTCAAAGCAGTATGATCCCAATAGAATCCTTGTTTTCTAGTAAGTTCGGCAGGAATATGTAACCCTCGATTATGCTAAACAAATATATTTTTTGTTTAGCTAGAGCAAGGCCCCAGGAGGATGCAAGAAGCCGTTCCTGCAAAAGTGTATGTTTTACGAAGCGAAGAAACGTGACAAAACCACCACGTATGGAAGGCAAACCTGCATTAATTTTATATCGCACGTTTACAGAGCCGTGCCTCCTGAAGTTATAAAAATCCCAACTTCAATGATTCTTTTAGACATGCCATAGTTGAAAAAAATATGTTTAGATGCACCCAAAGTGCATCATTATCAGATTATACATATAACGTGTTATTGGAATCAACATATTTGTGTAAATTGGGTGCCTCCCCGATTACGTAGTAATAACGTCGAGGTCTTGTAATCAAGGGTCCCCGCGTTCGATACCCAATGGAGGCACAAAGTGGATCGGATCGCACTTTAAACTGTAGGTCGGTTCGCGATTTAGCCTATTTGTGAATCAAGTGGACTTAAAACCCAATATCAACCTTAAGAATTTTAGAACCCACTAATTCACCCGCAGCTAAGTCAAATTTCACATATCCCTCTTCATCCTCGTTCATAAACTTCCTGCAATACTCTTGTGCATGTGGGTTGCATCCCACCAGGTGCGAGAAATGTGAAGAGTTATTCTTTCCCTGTACTGCGTTATTTTTTTTCATAAGAGTAAGGCTAAATTCTCGTTTTATCTGAACTTTTAAAAAATGTGCGAAATACGTCTCTATCTTTAAACAACCACCCTTTCTCATGTATGTGTAAAATAATCTCACTCTGTCTCAGAAAACCTCTTCCTACGATCAAATGAAGGAAACAACTCTCAAGTCTCAACAATTATAATTTTTTGCTTAAATTTCCTATAATTTATACAAACAGTAGCACACATCACGTCCTTTGGTGCAACACTGTCAACAGCTAATGTTACTTTCCTCGTCCTAATAAATTTACTTCCAACCAGTGACGGGGCCAGGGAAATGTGACTGGGGGGGCGGAAGGCTGGCAACAAAATATTGTAAGGGGGCAGTCACATTAAAACGCCCGAAAACACTACACATATATATACTTATATAATAATAATAATAATTATTATTATTATAATTATTATTATATTCATGTATGGTGTTTTGTGTGTGTCTTTTATTTAGAGTGGACGTTTACTGCCTAAATTTACTTCTTGGTTACGAGTTTATCTCCACATGATTCGTTTTAATAAAGACATTAATTCTTTTTTATTGGTAACTTGCGTTGTCTCTAGTGGCCTATTTCAGTATTGAAAGACATTCATAATTTTTATAATTCATCGTCTTTCTTGAGATGAAACTACATATAAAAATAATTAAGTTATAAGATAATAATATAAATGATGAAAATAATGCTTCTAAGAGTTTAATTTTCTTTCAAAATAAACGTGACGTTGGAAGAAATGAATCTTCTTAAGTATTAGAAACAATGTGAGGCACTTAGTGAAGTGCTATTCCCCTGTAGGAGAATTCTGCTCTATGTGCTTTGGAGAACACATTGCGCACCTTTTGTACGTCCAGGACTTGACATTTCTTCTCAATGGCAAGAACAGCCAAATGAGGTTCCTCTGCATCCAGCATCCTGTTTCGAGCAAGCTTTTTCAAAGATTTTAAGGACAACCATCTTCGTAACGCTGAAGAGTTTTGGGCAAAATTTGTGTTTCACCTTTCAGGGAAATGTTATCACAGGATAAAAAATCAGACAAAGGTTACAGTTATCTCATAATTCAAGAAATATTCTGACCCTGGCAATACTTACTCTTATTCTACCACTCCAACGTATGTCTGTGCTACCCAATTACAGGCACCTATGGAGTTCGTGGGAAGAAGTTCTTCGATTTTGATATGTACGAGAAAGAGCGAACCTGCATCTAATGATTGAAGAGTGGCAAATCCTAATAAGCGTTCTTTTTACCTGCCCGCGATATGTTTTGAATCGAACGTTAAGTGTAATTTGCATTTTAAGGTTCACGTTCAATACATTTCCAAATAATATCCCCTCATTAGCTTCAAGAGTATCGAAAAAATCCCCTTTGTTAAGGTTTCCTCAGACTCATCATCTCGAAATTCAAGTCCCTGAATAGTAAGAAACCGCGATGAATCCCCAACTGACATGTAGTGTCGGGTTTTCTTCGATCACCTTTGGTCCTGGGTTCGATACCCAGTGGAGGCACTTTAAACTATAAGTCCAGTCCCGATTAGCCTTACTGTGCATAAAGTGGACTTCAAACACCAAATCAACCAACCAGCCAATTCTTGAATCAACTTTGAATGTCTTTTAATAATTATCGTTGTCACTAACGACCTCGATTAGAATAATTTGCCCGTACTACAGATGATGTCTTGCGGTCCTCAAAATATTCATGATGTTTTAAAACCATCCACATTCAACACTTTTTCCCAGTTCTTAAGACTGGCTAAAACTTAGGTTAATCTCGGTTATTACAGGACATAAATGAATGAGAAATCACCTATGCCCAGGTCGGCGCTCGAATCTTGGACGAAACAAATTAATATTTGTTAATCAAGTTGGTATTATAAGCAGGAAAGTGATATCATGTAGAATACACCACTTTGAAAAGGTGAAAATCGTCATTCTCTTATAAAACTCTCTTATTATTCGATATTTAATTAACTTCAGTTGGGCGGCCCGGGTGGGGGGTGCCGAAGTGTCTGACATGGGGCGTCCCCCTGCCCCCCTCTGGCGTCGTCACTGCTTCCAACCCTCTAATAACTTTGCTGCTGATAGCCTCACCTTCGAAATGGAAGCTTGTGTGTCGGCGAATAATACAAAGAACTTGTGTTCACTGTCCCTCTTTCATTCAAAATCTGCCGTTTTCCTTTTCAGCTTTTCCTGTAAAACTTCCCGTCAGCAAGCAAACCAAATTACAGATTTTTTATTGCCCCTCCCTTGCATCAACTTTCATTCCTACTTTAGGCCTGGATTTATGGCACGTACCCGCTACTGCAGGTCAACCTCGCCCTATGTTTGGTGTTTGCCCCCTGAATCAAAGGTGTCCATTGTTCAAAGCGAAACCTTTGTCAGTGGGAACGGCGAAAAATAGTCTGTCTCGGAATATACCCTGGTCGTAAACAAGCTCCCGCCACCCTGACATTGTTGTCAGCTTCCCTCTGAAGTTCGATAAAACTACTTTGTGAAATGTGTTTAATAACGAGTGAAAATGTATACAGTAGATACTACATGTATTTTGCTCATAAACTTGAAGGCTAAATTTACAGAATAAAAAGAACAACTACAACATTCCTTCATCTGATTTACAAAAAGGCTAATCGGACTGGACCCACAGTTTAAAGTGGGGTTCAAATCACAATGTGCCTTCACCGGGTATCGAACCCGGGACCCCTTGATTACAAGGCGACGATGCTACCACTGTACCATCGGGGAGTCCCCTCATAGAACAAAGTATCCTTCTACGACGATTATATAGAACTTAGTGCACTTCCTTCATTTAAAATCTATTCTATATCAGCCTCAGTATTTCGTTATTACAATCCAAGGAATAGTATTCTCCTTAAATAAGAAATAAAGAAATAAAAAAAAACATTGGAAATAATCTTCAAACGGACGTAAAAAATCGAATCCAACGACCTGCAGAATGCCTGAGGGAAACAACAAGAATTTTCTCAACAAAGACATCCGAAATTTCCATAACATTCTAATAATTTCGCAACCCGTGCAAATAATTATGTGGTAAAATCTTGTCGTGGTTCCCTGTAAAAACTAAAATCACCAAATAACTTCTTTCCATATTTCCCGTATTTTCTCCTCCTCTTTAGCTCTCAGCTGTTCGGAGTGGGATAATGCAATATTATTTGTCCCTAATTATCTCCTTCTCTTAGTCTTGCTTATATCTTGGACTCCTTAATAACTTTCCCAACAACTCCTTATCAATTTGTACTGCCATGTTTCCTACAATGCTTTTCCTACTTCCTAATAACAATCACTTCTGTACAACACCCTTTGATGTAAAAATTAAATAATAAAAATAAACCATATCCGTCGGTCCGTTTATCTTTCCAACCTATAGAGCTGAGACTATTCTTACAAGATAAACCTCGGACGCAGACATTCCACGATCTTTTGGCCCCTCCTTCCACCTTCTCTATCTGCCCTTTTACTTGATGTTATTCAGAATTGTATTAGTATCTGGAGTACTATCGTAACATAAAGTTATTAACCTGGAATAATTTTTTTTTAAAAAATGGGGATTAACGCTGTGTTTCGAAAGAGTATAGGAAATAAGTTTAGGTATTCATTCATGCCTCTCTCTAGAATAGTCTTCTTATTTTGACTTAATACACGCTTATCAACGTTTCTAATTGAAATACTTTATTCCAAGCAAACAAGTATTTGCAACTGATTAAAAATTTTGCTTTTATTTTTTCGAGACATTCGAGACGAGACGAGACTTTTCAAAAGCCGTCCCGTCCCGTGAGCAACACTAACAGGCAACGATCAGGACGTCCTAGAACTTCCACAGACGCCTTAGGAGCATTCTGACACTCTTTCCTCACACCTGGAAAATGTTACAATCATGCCGTCATAAAAACTGGTTAAAGATACGTTGACAAACCCTTCACCATTGCATTTCTTGTGAAATTCTAGCCTGATTTGAGATACCTATTACATCACCCCCTTCCCATTAAAAAAAATTGAGTTGAATTCAATAGGTTTGGCCACCAATATGGCGGACGTCTGTTTGGAACACACCAATATGGTTCCCCCTAGGCCTATACCTGTTTCTATCACGACCATTTGTACCCAGACCAACTCCTTTACATTTTATAGAGGTTGTTAAGGGACTTTTGAATCACTCTGTAGATTTACTAAACACAGTCGACACAAGACATCAGATCTGGGGCTTCTTGTTTACAAGGCAATAGCGTTAACTGATGGACACAAAGCGAGAGTATTCTACAGACCAAATATTTATATTTCTTTAAATGAATTCTCAAGCATATCCCTTTCTGTAATCATTGTAAATACAATTAGAACTACTTCTATTTAGCAAAAATCTAGTAATGCTATCGAAAAGGCCCTGGGTTCGTTCCCTGGTGGAAGTTCGGGTTCCACTTTGAAGGTTCGGCCCCAATTAATTTACCTGACCACAAATTAGGCCTTTGTAGGTTTTTTCATGTGAATTTTACACCTCCCCCCAACGTGCTTACAGCATAATCTGTACCCTCCCAGAAATAAATCCGCCGTATATTGGTACTAGTACATGAATTATTAGCATTATAACTAGGGCTCGTAAGTTGAGGACCTATAAATTGCCAAAAAAAAACTATAAAAAGACCTAAAAATATCTAAAAAAGGACCTAAAACGGAAAAAAGGACGTATAAATGTGATCCAAATTAATTAATAATTTCAGTTTTAATTACATATTTAATGAATACGCGCGGCACCTCCTTATCTGACTTGAGATCTTTGCAGGTGCGTGCTGTCTGGTCGTATACACCGTGCTGAAAGCTTCAAAACAAGAGAAAGTTGCCACTTACACCTTTAAGACAAGTTTTGGTTAAAAGACCTTGTACCGTACCTGCTTCAGTCGTCCAAAAATGTTTTCCTCTCGTTTCAGGGATGGTTCATATATATATACACACCAAAGTGACTGGTAAGTATATGTATTCCCTGAAAGGGGTTAAAGTAGAGACAATTTGCAATAAAGTTGACCATATGATACCCCGTCCGAAAATTAGTAGTTTGCGAGATAATCGAATTTCTATTGTCTTTTTTAAAAATTACAATTTTCCACATAAAAATATGAATTGAGAAAAAACTGCTCATTGTATGGAACTTATTTCAGCGTTTTCTGATAGCTAACAAATAAGTGGTTCGTTGAAAAAAAAAGTTTTTCCCAAATAACAATCGCATGTAAGTAACGGGTGGGTCTAAACTTACAAGTGATGATAAAAAAATGCACTCTTAGTTTACTTGGCAACGCATTAATAACAAAAATGGTATGACACGAAGCGTACAAATTACTTACTTGTAAATTACTTTCTTGTGTCATCTGCTATCCAACAAGGTACAAATGTTGATAACATTCGGTAAACTCGCAAGAAGAACTCAGGGAGAGGATCTTAAAAGCTGGTCAACTCATCAAGGACACCATCACATCACGAGTTAAGAGAACAAATGTCCGTAAAAACCTGCGTGCCTGCATTCGTAACGGAGGTGCCCACTTTGAGCAAGACGTGTAATGATTGTTCATTGATTCCATTCACATGAAGATGAATGAAGTATTATTTCTTGTACACAAATGTGAATGTTAGCAACATTTGTACCTTGTTGGATAGCAGATGACACAAGGAAGTAATTTACGTAATTTGTACGCTTCGTGTCATACCATTTTTGTTATTAATACGTTGCCAAGTAAACTAAGAGTGCATTTTTTTATCATCACTTGTAAGTTTAGACCCACCCGTTACTTACATGTGATTGTTATTTGGGACAAACTTTTTTCCAACCAACCACTTATTTGTTAGTTATCAGAAAACGCTGAAACAAGTTCCATACAATGAACAGTTTTTTCTCAATTCATCTTTTTATATGGAAAATTGTAATATTTTTTTAAAAAAAACAATAGAAATTCGATTATCTCAAAAACTACTAATTTTCGGACGGGGTATCATATGGTCAAATTTATTGCAAATTGTCTCTCCTTTAACCCCTTTCAGGGGATACATCTAATTACCAGTCACCCTGTATATATATATATATATATATATATATATATATATATATATATATATTATTTCTTTACTACAGAAAGGATGTTTAAGAGGTGATGAACTGATGATGATTCGAATTGAGAATGGGCAGTAAAAACGTAGTCGAAAGGAGGTGAAGTTGCATAAAAAAAAGCCGTTAAGAACTTAAGAAAGGCAAAAAAAGGACCAATAAG
This sequence comes from Lepisma saccharinum, assembly GCF_977018435.1. Lineage (NCBI taxonomy): Eukaryota > Metazoa > Arthropoda > Insecta > Zygentoma > Lepismatidae > Lepisma > Lepisma saccharinum. Next base: position 38,561,904 of record NC_139247.1, on the reverse strand, counting down.
CCAAAAAACGCCGAAAAAGGCAAATAAGAATAAATAAAACCCACCTTTTTCTGGCCGACAATGACCAAAAATGAACATATATTATGTTGGGCCTCGTCTTCGGACACTAGGAAAAAAATAATTTTTCCTCAACTTCCAAGCCCTAATTATAAGCATACATAATGTATAGGTACATAAAATATACTTCATACGATGTTTAAATTAATGGAAACCTGTTAGTACAAAACGTTCCTTAGAAGCTATTGGCAAACATCTACTGAGTCAATCCCCATTCCCCTTTTCATTAAATCACAAATCACACCGTCAACTTAGAGCCTATTGAATCACTTACTTGTTTAGTTCACTATTTCCGGTCAGAGGTAGGCACATATAGGAAGTATATTAAGCAGGACCGCCATATTGGCTGCGGTTTTTTGAATGAGAATTATGCGGTAAATATTAATTCGTAAATTCATTAGATTTGTTTTTTGTCGTTTGCTTAAATATTTTAAGCAATTAGTGCTGTTGATTGTTCATTTTTAACATCTTAAGTTCTCCTTACATGTTTAATACTAAAAGTAACTATTTAAGGCAATGGCAAAAATATAATTTATGTTTTTCATGATTTTTTAAATTTTATGTCGCTTTTAACAATCGGGACGATAAGAATAAAGCACTTGGTAGTAACATTCACCTTGTAATCAAAGGGTCCCGGGTTCGATCCCAGGTGAAGTTATATAGTGATTTAGATCCCACTTTAAACCGTAGGTCCAGTTCCGATTAGCTTAAAAGCGCATAAAGTGGACTTAAAATAAAACTCGAAAAGCTTCATGAGTTAGAAAGAGGAAGTGAAATATTTCAAACGTAAAGAAGAAATTTTAATGAATATGACGTTTTTCCTTCTAATCAATGCTGATTGATTAGTGTTAGTGGCGGCTATTAGTGGGGGCAGTTGCCCTCCATATTGCGCAACTTTTTCCCCCGCACTATGCTAAATCTTATCTACAAAGAGAATTATACTGTCTTTGCCCCCCAGTTCTGGCACCTTGCCCCCCCCCCCACCTGGTTTTGGAACAGAATCGCCGCCACTGAGTGTTAGCATCTATTTGTGACGTCATGAACCTCACGGGGGAAAATTAAGGTTAGATTTTCGTCAAATACTTCCTTACAACTCACACTAAAATTATTGAAAATGACCTGGGAATTATGTTAATGAGTTAGCGTGGTCTATGACATTCACAATTTGTTTGTGTGGGTTGCAATTTACTATTATTCTGAGATATTGGTAACCAAATGTGCAGTCACACACAATGAAAAATGTATACTTAGGCCTATATCCTGAAATACTCATAGCAGAATTTCCTATTGAAATGTTTCTAATATGGTTGGTTCATCGCCGTAGAGTTATGCAACACACAACACATTATAGGGAAGCCAGTAATTCAGGATATAGGAGTTATGTCCGTTGAAACTGTAGGCTGCCGCTGCGAGCGGTGTCGCCACGTATAAAACACATCTTTACCCCCTTGAATAAAAGTCTGTATAAAATCGATTTCGCAATGTGAATTGACAATGATATTGGTTTTAGAAACAGCTGCAAACAGCTTCGAAACAAGGCCAAGATCGCATTTGTAGGACTACCCAAAACTAAGAAAAATTGGATCAAAAAATTGATAAGAACCCTTTTTTCGGCCGATTTAAGAAAATCTGAAATTAGAATTGTTTTTAAAACCTTTCTACCTGCCCTGCATTTAAATTTCGTCGCAGGTTTTCTTTTTATTTATAGAATTTCAAAGAGAGCGTGCGTTTGGAAAACATTAAAAAGCAGGCAATTTTTTGTTCTCAAGACGATAAAAAGTCGAAAGCATACTCGAAAGAATCTAGGATAATTACGATGAAGCTAAAATCACAGAACTAATAATTCTGTAGAAGGTTGGAACATGAAAATAAATACGTGGCTTGGAAGACCGCATCCAAAATTTCATGATGTTCTTGCCTGCCTCAAGAGCCAAGCATACCAATATGAAGTACATCCAGATGGAACTTAATCTACGTAGAAGGGCAGAAAATGAAGAAGCGGGACATTAAAATCGACGAGAAAGTTGGGAAGTGTATTCGCACATATGAGGAAACGGTTGAGTTCAAAAGGTGTCTGTTGGCTCTAGCCCATGTTCAAAAACTTGATTGAAACAAATTCCCAACCAAGTTTGACGAAGCAGTTCAGTGCTGACAAGAAATAAAAGAAGAGAGAAAAGTACATAACAAAAATACGAGAATGAGGAAATAGTTATGACTGACGATGTGTGGAATAATGCTGGTTTTAAACACGCCAAAGTGGTTGTATGCTTGTCGTCCTGATTCCAACCTCACTTTACTTCAAAGAAAGTTCCGAAAGATCAGTTTTCCCCCTAACAACCACATGTCAGGTCCACGTGGAGTCCAATAAATCGTCCCTTGAAACCTTTCCCACCAATAGCGTTCGTCCAAGAAATGACAGCTCTCGTCAAGTCCACGTGGACTAAATGAGATGTTGCTAATTCAGTTTCTTTAGAGATTCTTGAACGCGAAGCTTCGGTTGCGTTATCTTTGCTAAGGAACATTTCCGGAATGTTTGGAGTAGCTACGCGCAGAGTAGAAAGCTTGTGGGCGGGGTCCGACTAGGTGGGGAAGGGTGCAGAATGCAGAATTCCCCTAGTAGGTTTGCGAGCTGTCATGTTTAGTACAGAACTACTGGACCAGTCGAGTCGCCCCATCCCGCGCGGTCCCCTCCCCTCCGCGCGTTCATTGGACGAGGCACACAGCCGCAACGTGCGCCCAAGACGCGTTCGCGTTCTCTTATTCCAGACATTACGGAAAAGGAAAAAAGGTTGTGTTATCGTATGTGCTACTTTTTTATACAATATAAAGACCTTGGGAGTACAAACTGGCAGTGAATGAATGGAAGTCTAAACACTGCAGGCAAAAGTGACAACATCGCTTTACAGGAAAACAGGTGGTGGCTCGAAACCAGATACGAGTCCGGTCGGCTTCCTCTAGGGTTGTGTCAAAGATGCCGAACTGGCACTACGTTCAAGGCTTCAGCTTGATGGAAGTACGTTTACAAGCTGCCTTGCCAGTCTCAACCCTGGAGAAAGTGTGAGAGGAATCAGTGTTCTATTCCAAAATCTCAATATTTCACATAATTCTCTTGTAAGAGGTATTGTACGGGATGTTAAGTACCCTTCAATTTGATAGAAGATTTAAAATATCATCGCAATTGTCCACCACCCTTTCACTTCTGTTCATTGCAATTGTCCGCCATAGCAATTGTCCGGCTACCACTCGAACAACAAAATTGTTACCATAGATTAACGCAGAATTGAACAGTCTCAACTTTGAGGTAACTCGTTTTTACGTAGGTTTACTGGTTAATTCTTAATTGGAGTCCAAACTTAAGTATCCATAATTTTTAATCCGATAGTATGAGCACTTTGTAAACAATAGAGTACAAGTATATCTTTGAATTCGTGTTTGTAAGGCTTTTATTATTCGCACCCTATTAATCTTATTAGCAGAGTTGGCCCTGGAGAGGGACAACTTGGGCACTCGCCCGAGGCCTTGCGATTCAGGGGGCCCCTGATAAAATAATTGTTTGTGTACGGTTTATTACGAATTTATAGGACGCTGGTGCTTCCAATTAAGCATGCAATCTGATTTAATTCACATACCTCACAATTACTGAAATCGTATTCTAAACGAGGCACCACATAAAAATCATGTCCAAATATTACAATCATAATTACAGTGCACTATTCGTTTAATTGTAGAATGCAATAATGAAGTGATAATATTATTGTTTATGAGACCTTATAAATTCACGATAGCTGCAAAACTCAATTAAAACTAAAGAAATATGAAATGTGACACACAATGTTATTGAACATGAATAAAAATTTGCAATTTTGATAGGTAAATATCTTTGTTTGATATTGAACACACGCTGTTTTGTAATTAAATATAGTGAACGTCAAAACAGTGCCACATCAGAAATGAAAAGAAACGATCATGCAGAAACAATTATTAATCTCTACTTTCAAGATGTTCTGTTTGTTGCTCTTACGTAATAATACGAAATATGTAAATTAATTGTTTATTAATTGTAATGTTCATATTGTGATTGTGTAGAACACCTGTACTGCAGACTAAGGAACAAATATCAGATTTTTTCAGTCCTCTGAAAGTTTTTGGTTATAGGCCCTAGGTATATTGTGTAAGCACATCTCTGCAGTCACTAGATGTTCCATGCTCTATCGTTTTACGGTAATAAACAACCTGTCTGCTCTCAGCACTTTTCACAAATCTTTCATTTCACTTAAAATTGAATACTGCTCTCCAATCTGGTCTCTGGCTGCCCCTCAAATTTAGATCAGACTAAATTTCGTTCTAAATTTCTTCTTGGCCATTGTTCACCCGCACAACAACTGCAAAATCCCATCTTTCTGAAAGTGTTAAATAGCGGAATGGGTTGGGTATGGGAAGGAGGAGGAAGGGGGGTATTTCAACAGAAAACTAAATTAGAGACAGATTACTGGACATAGACAAGAAATAATGACAACCTGCCAAACGAAGACCTCAATCAGGGAACAGCTAAGAGTAAGAGAATAGGGAAAAGCGAAATATATCAATGTTGTGGGAAAAAGAGAAAGAGGCGCGTTGGCATGGTTCAGACTAGGTGGATGGAAACAATTATGGAAAAGGAAAAGAAAGAAAAGAAACGAAGCAGGGGAAACGATATGTTCTTTGTGCGATGGAGAGTAGACGGACGAGCATATCCTCCTGAACTGCCCTTCTACACGTGACCTAAGGGACAAGTGGCTTAAAAACATAACAGGGAGGGAGTTGATAGAAGTGGTAGACGATAGAATAAAGACAAAAGAAGCGGGACAACAAGTGGGGAAATACCTGGGGGCAGGGCAGGCCAAATGAACCGGACACACAACTTTATTTGCATGTGCAATATTTGGATTATTAAACTATACTTATGGCGCAGTAATAATGAATATTGAAAAACATAAGTCACATTAAGTGATTTAGCTGAATTATTAATTAGAAAGACATTTGTTAGTGGCTGGAAGTTGCTAGAAAATAATCTCTCGTTTACTGCAAGATTGCAAGGTAAAGGCATATCCATAACTAATTGGAGCAGTTGACTTCATTATTACAACCCATCATGAAAGTACAGCGCCACATTTCAACCTGGTAGCGGAATTTGAACTATTTTTTTAAAAAAGTTATCACCATCCTCTTCCCCATGGTCTGCATAGTGGCTTCACCAAATTTCAGAGTTCTACGATGCCTCAAACAGACTACAGAGGGCTATGAGTTGGGTAACTTTAATTCTGGCCACCAGGTATATTAACGTAAAGAGGGTACAATATCAATTCATTACTTTAGGGGAAGAGAAAGTGTGTGTAAAGTAAAATTTATATAGTGCGTACAGCGTACAGCTCGCACAAGGAAAATGCAAATAAAATACGAGAGACAAAATGGCAGACCGTGCACAAAATAGCCAATGGCAACATCAGAAGTGACGGTCTTCTGCAGGAAATTTACTTTGGAGTGCCGTCTGGCACAACAAAAAATCACTCAACTTTTCGCTTCAAAGATGCGGGTTCGAATCCAGCGGCGTCGCGTGCGGTTCGTATACGAGTGTTCACAATAATGTTTTTGTACTGAATGTAGATTTACTCCTCTCCCTTGTAACTTCAACTTCAATTGAAAAAGTGAGAATAACAGTTCAATTTGTTTTCAACAATTTCCCCCTAAAATCACGCTATATTTGAAGTAATACAAGAAGAACCTAGGGGAAATTGTCCTTCTCCTTCTTAAAATCCGCCAGGTTTAGCGAATTTTCGCAAAGTTTGCAACTATGTAGCACAGACCTTTTCGAGTCCCCCTAGACATGCCTTGCATATGCTGCACTCTGGTGCCGAATTATAGAAGTATTGCCGCTTGCATCAGTGTTCGCACAGCGAAGTGAACATCTTCGGGGTATAGTGGCCAACAGCCCCTTAGCTGTCAGCTCTATGCAACACGCACAGCAATTGTGTTCAACGCCCTCCGTGGAACACCGTAGGAGTCAGTGTTACCAACTATCTAGAAAAGTTATCAGAAGTGAAAGAAGTCTTGTCAGAGTAAATTGTGTGTATATACTCGTACATCAAACATGGTATTTTTTCGAATAAATATACGTATGTGTGTGCATTTAATATGTACGTAATTTAAAACATATACATGAGTGTTCACGTGCTCATGCGAACATTATCAGGCGCCTGCTCGAATCCCGGCCTGGGCATGGATGTTCTTTGCGAGTGTCTTCATCAATTCCATCATATCCACTGGCGGTTTCAGGATTCGTGAAGAAGGGGTACGATAAGCAAAACAGCACCCCCTGTACTTATACAGAATGAAAATCCATTACACAGTTTCACACCGTCTTTTATATATTACAATATATAATACCAATTGACGTGACTAATGTACAATTTACTGCAAAAGCGAAGCAATTGCAAAAGCAAACCTATTTTTGCGTAAGTACGTAACATATTTATGTTCATATTGTATTTCAATCAATTTAAAATTTCCTGCTTTACCGTTGATAATTTTGTACAATAAAATTAGTTCGTGGATTTTTCTTCTAGTAGAAAGTATTATATGCGTACTAAACTTTATCTAGCAATTTTATATGTAGTATCTGTATGACGCTTTTTTATAAGTTTAATAATACAGTATAATTAACGTAAGAAGTTTTTTGGAATATACAGCACTAGTAAAATAAATCACATATTATACAGGCGCTTCAGAGCTCTGAATAGTATAATTACATGTCTGATCCTAATATTTGATTTT
>NC_139247.1:38303917-38554937 GCF_977018435.1 Lepisma saccharinum | reverse complement strand
TTAATTCTGGCCACCAGGTATATTAACGTAAAGAGGGTACAATATCAATTCATTACTTTAGGGGAAGAGAAAGTGTGTGTAAAGTAAAATTTATATAGTGCGTACAGCGTACAGCTCGCACAAGGAAAATGCAAATAAAATACGAGAGACAAAATGGCAGACCGTGCACAAAATAGCCAATGGCAACATCAGAAGTGACGGTCTTCTGCAGGAAATTTACTTTGGAGTGCCGTCTGGCACAACAAAAAATCACTCAACTTTTCGCTTCAAAGATGCGGGTTCGAATCCAGCGGCGTCGCGTGCGGTTCGTATACGAGTGTTCACAATAATGTTTTTGTACTGAATGTAGATTTACTCCTCTCCCTTGTAACTTCAACTTCAATTGAAAAAGTGAGAATAACAGTTCAATTTGTTTTCAACAATTTCCCCCTAAAATCACGCTATATTTGAAGTAATACAAGAAGAACCTAGGGGAAATTGTCCTTCTCCTTCTTAAAATCCGCCAGGTTTAGCGAATTTTCGCAAAGTTTGCAACTATGTAGCACAGACCTTTTCGAGTCCCCCTAGACATGCCTTGCATATGCTGCACTCTGGTGCCGAATTATAGAAGTATTGCCGCTTGCATCAGTGTTCGCACAGCGAAGTGAACATCTTCGGGGTATAGTGGCCAACAGCCCCTTAGCTGTCAGCTCTATGCAACACGCACAGCAATTGTGTTCAACGCCCTCCGTGGAACACCGTAGGAGTCAGTGTTACCAACTATCTAGAAAAGTTATCAGAAGTGAAAGAAGTCTTGTCAGAGTAAATTGTGTGTATATACTCGTACATCAAACATGGTATTTTTTCGAATAAATATACGTATGTGTGTGCATTTAATATGTACGTAATTTAAAACATATACATGAGTGTTCACGTGCTCATGCGAACATTATCAGGCGCCTGCTCGAATCCCGGCCTGGGCATGGATGTTCTTTGCGAGTGTCTTCATCAATTCCATCATATCCACTGGCGGTTTCAGGATTCGTGAAGAAGGGGTACGATAAGCAAAACAGCACCCCCTGTACTTATACAGAATGAAAATCCATTACACAGTTTCACACCGTCTTTTATATATTACAATATATAATACCAATTGACGTGACTAATGTACAATTTACTGCAAAAGCGAAGCAATTGCAAAAGCAAACCTATTTTTGCGTAAGTACGTAACATATTTATGTTCATATTGTATTTCAATCAATTTAAAATTTCCTGCTTTACCGTTGATAATTTTGTACAATAAAATTAGTTCGTGGATTTTTCTTCTAGTAGAAAGTATTATATGCGTACTAAACTTTATCTAGCAATTTTATATGTAGTATCTGTATGACGCTTTTTTATAAGTTTAATAATACAGTATAATTAACGTAAGAAGTTTTTTGGAATATACAGCACTAGTAAAATAAATCACATATTATACAGGCGCTTCAGAGCTCTGAATAGTATAATTACATGTCTGATCCTAATATTTGATTTTCTTTGGGGGACGATAAAAGAGAATTTGTTTCTTGCTTTTAGAATCATTAAGACGACCGGAAGTCTGAGAAATGGGATACAATTAGGTACGACTAAGCCTCGCGTCAGGTTAAGTTTGCAGCAGGTTTTATGTATTTTATGTAAAATAGTGGGATGTGCAACACTGGTACCACGGATTCTACGCTCTCTGCAACGTATTCAGTCTCGCTCGACTCGCTCTTGATCTTCAGCGATTCTTCAGCGCAATATAAACTCCAGTTGGCGAATCTGCGGATCCAAATTCGTCTACACAGTGATTGCAACCGATCAAATCCATACCTGCTACTGGATGTATCATTTTGTCTGTATTTTACAAATTAAATAACTGTTTTCTTGCAAGTGTGCAGTTGTCTCGGAATGGAACCAGTCTCAGCGGAACTATATTCTGCGCGCACGTTTGGGTCTACATATGCGAAAACCTGCTGCAAACTTGACCTGACGCAAGGCTCGCTTCACTCAAATACTCGCCCAAAACGTATGATTTGGTTAACTTTTTTTTCTCAGGGCCGAAATGTTACATGTTCGCATTGTCTCAATAACTTAACTTCACGGACGAAAGGTTGGTTAAAAAACTCACGTTTCGTTTTGTTGTTGTTAGCCGTACCTAATACTACACGTAGTTTTACCAAGAAATGTCCAATTCTTGGAGCAATATTTTGTTGTAATTTCAAGAGAAAAAGCCAGGAGACAAGCAAAGACAAGAACAACACTAAAACTGACATAACTAATGTTATCCAAAATTCAAGTGTCAGTATCTCTAGTTTCGAAACTCGAATCGCATTTTTGTTTCACTATGATACTGTTCGGGAAAAGTGTACAAAAAATGATTCGCTAGAAGTAGGCCGTTTTTCAATGATTTCAATAACTCACCTGATTTCGAACGTTTCAGAAAATTATTCATGAAAGTAGACTGACTATCTCTGCCTTTTCCAATTTTCTGCCCCTGACAGTTTTTTCTTTGCTGTACTCATTTTCATTGGATGCGAAAACGAAAAACCTGTTAAAACCGTACTCTTCTAAGACATGCGTTTCACTCACTACCAGACCACAACTAAGTATCCGCAGGGAAGCAATACTACGAACTATTTTTAATAACATGTTTATCGTGCCGCTTATTGTTAGGGATTATTAAAATGTTCAAAAACGTCCAGTAGCCCTTCCGAACAGCCGCCTGCCGCGTTCTGAAGCAGTGAACGGAAAAAGAAACTTAGACAATTGAATTCGTAAAAGTGAGAATGGATCTTATAAGGGATTGTTGACGTTTGAGGACAGGTTCTGCGCGATTGTTGACAGTTGATTGAAGCAGCAAACAAAAGGAACGATGCTTTGACCTTTTTTCCTCTTACATATCTCCAAAATGTTTCAGTCGGAACTTCGCAACGTGGAAGTTGCATAGCAACCAATATGCGCAAGAACAAGAACGATTTTACCTCAAAAGGTGCATTCAGTAAATAAAATCCGGCTACGTTCTGCCTTCATGTCGCCCCGGCGCCCCTGAAACAACAGGGAATACGGCCGTACCATCGTACCCCCCCCCCCCCCCCGGAGCCACCGGTGATCATGTCATCACATCACACATTAGTCAAATGTGGTAGAAAAGCGAAACAAAATAAACCAAACCCAGAGGCGTTTCGTGAACGCATGCGTCAATTGTGGGAAAGAGGACAGCTTGCTCTGCGACGACATTCATGAGCATTTCTACATTCTAATTTATTCATATAGGAGAAGTATTTATTTTACACGAGAGCGCTGAACTAAGCTTATGTTACAGTTCTTGGATCTGAAGTGAAAGAAAGTAATAATTATTTTCCCACTATTGATGCATGCGTCACTTCAGATCCGAAATGTAATATAAGCTTAGTTCAGCGCTCTCGTGTAAAATAAATTATTCTCCTATATGAAGAAATTAGAATGTAGAAATTCTCATGAATGTCGTCGCAGAACAAGCTGTCCTTTTTCCCACAATTGACGCATGCGTTCACGAAACGCCTCTGACCAAACAACTCAAACAAACACACAGACTATTTAGCCAATACAATAATTTAGCAAACCAAAGAGAGACATTTTTTTAGGATGTGGTTGTGTAAATATATGTAAGTTACTTTACCGCATGAAATTTTAGTTAATGCTGTTATTCTCTGATGTATTTGGCATCTTATGTTAAATTAATAAACAAATAAAATGAATGAAAGTTTCAATGTGGTGGCTACCAGTTTGAAAGTAACTTTTTTTTTTTTGGTCTCTCACTGATAAAAGTGCTGAGCAGGACTTACTGCATATGAAATTCCCAGTGGGATGCTGCCCCTCCTTAATACTCTTCAGAATCGTGCAACAGCATTCGTCGGCTCCCTTGTGGCGAAGCAGGCCCTCTATAAACTATCTCATACAACTGCTTCTGAGATATGCCTTCTTTTCATCTGCCCGCTTGCCACGCGAACCACTCGAAACAGCATCCTTGGAGACGAACACCGGCCTTTCCACAAAATCTTTGTAATTTACGTGACAGCTGTTGTGCCGAACATCATCCCACCACTTAAGATTGGTATCGATATAGAAACCTCACTTATTTAACGACATTAACAATTCTGACGCTAGATGGCAGGAAGCGCGACCTCTTAGTTTCGGAGACAAAATTAATAAAACCATTGCCATACACATATTGTATTAACAATTGCATTTCCGTGAAATATTGCAGAACAAAAGATAAAGACATTTTTACTTCTATTTGTATCTGAAACTGGAAGCCGGAACAACTTTTTATAGTGCTCACTCTGATACTATAATAGCACAGCTATTATAAATATCTTTAAAAATGATAGTTGCTTCCCATAAAAAAAAAAAATCAGAATTGAAATTGAATTGTCCGTTAATGGTGCAGTTATGAAAGATTTCCTTATTGAAGAGCCTTGGGAAAAAAAAAAAATCTTACAACTGAACAACTCACGGAGCCAACAGCAGACTGTTTTCCTCTAATGTTTTCATGGCATAGCTCTGATACTTCACACGTATTCAAGTTCACAAGAAACTTGCAGGTAGGTTCACAATAGAATGTGATTTCGGTGTTACTAACTCGATACTGTTTTTGCCCAGAGGAGCAATTACCCCTTCGATTTTAAATTTTATGCAAATAATAATACATTTTGTAAAATTTTCTTGCTTGCTACGCTCGCACTATCTGCTTTTCCGTGTTCGCCAAGTTCAGAACTGTAGCTAAGGTCGGCGGGAGTCTGCTATGGGTGCCGAATGATTTTAAAAAAAAATTGTAAAAGAGAGAATGCCATGGCGTCCAGTGAAATTATTTGCGCCCCATTAAATCAATATTGTTTTCAATTGCAAAAATTGGATCTAAAAATTTTCTTGCTCGCGTCGCTCGCAATCTCCTTCTTTTCTGTAATGTAATGTATTTCAATAATATTTGTTGTATATTTGTATTGAATAAGCTTTGAATACGTGCACAATTTAATGTTAGCTTGTTGCATATATATTTTCTTATTTTTTTGTCGCTCCATGTTGCATATGTGTAAAACATATGTTGCACATGAAAGTTACACATGTATCTTCGGAATGCATTTATCATTCATTTTCTGTCATTTAAAAATACAGTTTTTGTGCTTGATTTCCATTATTAGCTAATGTGAAATTGACTGTGTTGAAAAAATATTTCAAATAATTTGTTCCAAACAAATGCTTTAGCACAGACTTCTAACCCCTTTTTGCGTAATTTATGAGGATACTACTACTACCACTAATAGTAATAATGTTATTAATATTATTATGATTGGTATGTTTATCCTGGTACTTGTCCCCCCCGGACAAAAATTCGTGATTGCACGACATAAACGGGGGGCAAATGTTCTATCTTTTTTGAGGGGGAGCGCGTCATGTGCCTGGGGGGGATGGGCACCTCTGCCGGGCAGTATACCTGGTAAACATGGCCCAACTATAGTATATGTACTAGTACATGTTTAGAATTTTTTAGCACAAAGCCCGCCCGCTCTTACAGCACCAAGAAATGAAATCTTGTCTATTTCCCCTCATTATATCACAGCGTTTTCTTCCCTAACAAAGACATTCTACAAGTCCTTTTAAAAGCTTTGATTGTAAGCGTAGATGCAGCATCCGATCGTCGGCGTCAGTTTATTACGAGACCACCTAGGTGGCAGCACTCGTAGCGTGCGGATGTGTTAATTTATAATCGATTTAGAAGCCGTGGCAGAAGTGTGAATGAACAGAGGAAAGAAAGAAAGGGTTTTTTTTCCTGTTTTATCACCGCTAGATGTCGCACCGCTTCAAAGGCAGACTCGCCGCTGGACAGCGAGGAAGCCGAAGTGCCCCGTGGTGCCATCTATTGAGCGTTGCGCGATAATTTCATCATTAACGCCGTACCTTAAAGGCGTATTTTCAGCAGTAATCCATCGCCCAGGCTGATACTCGGGTCCAGGCGGTGCAATAACTCATAATCAACGAACGCGGACCTTCCAGGCGTGAAGAATCTATGAGGCAGGGATTGTGACGTAATGCGCGATAAATATGTCACGTAGAGACACGGGAGAGGGATTAATTGCGGGAGAACTGCCTCGACCCATAACCCACCGCGCGAGCTGGGCAAAGGGACAGCGAATTAAATGCTTAAACGGTGGATCTGTTCTGGCCAGGCTTCCGCAGTAAAACTGGGGAAGGATTGTAATTCGTGGATCCAAACGATGAAAAGTCTATCGAAATGAATTTAGCTTGCGGCTGCTTTGTAAGTATCATTTCCCGGCCATTCTAAAGGCTCATAAAATGGAAGACTGAAACATGCTGTGGAAGTAATTCAACACGTCAACCACACATAATCAGATTATCAAAATTCCTTTGATTTCATAGTTTTCCAGTGAATAAAAGTAAGTGTCTTAAATGACGTGATTCGTCCCATTCAAGTAAGAAATTATTTTCATTTTTACTCTTGAGAATTTTCTTTGCTCTTTTCTGGTACAGTAAAACTTCGTTAATCCGGATCCCGATAAGCCGGACTTCGCTTAATCCGGAGAGTTAAACCCCCCTCAAAAAAAAAGAATGCAAGGTTTTAAATGTGGCTAGAAGTCAACAAGAGAACTTCCCAAAGAAAAGGCAGTCAATCATTCTGTTTCCCGCAGACTTTGTACTGTATAGTGTATTTAGGCATATGCCCTTTGAATACACCATAATAAACGTGTTTTGTTGCTATAAACGGAGTTTTAATGCACTTTCTATTGTTCTCTTAGGTTATTTCAGTTAATCCGGACTTTCGTTAAACCGTTCAACTTATCCCCAGCATTAGTCCGGATTAACGAGGTTTTACTGTATTTCATTAACGCGATGGATCAAGGAGACGAGTTTGCCACCCTTACGTCTGAGACATCTGGTGGTGAAACTTCCGAATTACTAGCAGCCACCAACGATAGTTTCGCGAGCGGGCCCAAAGCAAGAGTGTGGCTTATTCCGCGATGGAATATAGTTCCCCGTTTCATTTGCATTTTCCTCCGTCGCTGCAGTTCTTCCTCTACAATTTACCCATTCTTAGTGCAGCACACGAAACGTAGATGTACTTTGGCCGTATGTTATGCGTTAGACTAGACAAGATGCGAAGGTTGTTCTACATTTCAATTTAATTTAACGAGAAAAAAATGAAAGCTGTAGTTGAATGTTCCCAAAGTACTATAAGGAAGTGTTATACAGTGTTATCTGTGTACAATGTTGCCATTTGATTCCTTTCCTAAAATATAAGTTACTCACTCTGTATGTTACTTACAAATAGCGAAAAATAGTATACGCAAAAATAAAACTTTCGCCCACAAAATACAAAACACGCGCCGACCCTCGTTCAAGCTCCCCTCCCCATCCTTCCGGGACTGTAAATTCCTTCCTCGCAGAACATTCAACCAACACCCTTTGACTGCTTTTGTTTTGATTTCTGTCTGTGCCCGGGGCTAGGTTGACCAGCGACTCAGGTTGGCTTGGAATTTCTTATGCGATTGTTTTGGTGATGGTTATTCCGTGTTGTTACCAATAAATTCCAAAATCTGCATTTCAGGCCTCCTCGATAGCGTAGTGGATAACGCTGTCGCCTTGTGATCAAAGGGACCGGGTTCGATCCCAGGTGGGAACACATCATACAGTGGCTCGGAAACTCCACTGTACGCCAGTTCCGATTTGCCTACCTGAGCAACTAGTGAACCAAAAACTTCGTCGCTTTTCACGGCGAGGTTAAATGTTGAGCCGATGAAGCAGGGAATAGAACAAATGCACTAAAATATCGAAACCATGGACATAATTCGAACCTAGAGCCTTTAGAACAGAAGTCAGTTCTGCACCACCCAGTTTTGGAATAATAAACTCCTTAGTGAAAATGTCGTCTGATGTTCAATACCTGCCGAGTGGCTTACTTTGGATAACACCTGCTCAACGCAACGAGTCCAATTGTCTTTATCGTGCCGTGCCGACCTTCGTGGTCGAATGGTTAGCACAGCGCGCTACGACGCCAGGATTCCCGGGTTCGACATCCAGGCTTGGGTATGGATGTTTTTTGTGAGTGTCCTTTTATCGATTTCATAATATCATATCACTCATTCTCATCTTTGCGATTAGCCGAAAGTGACAGAAAAACGATGGAAATAAACCAAATAAATAAATAAATCAAACTAATTGTTGCTGTTATTTGGCTTTCTTGGCGAAGCCTCCTTTTCAATCCTCACGATGCTTGGCCAACACTGACATTTGCGACTCCCATTGGGTATAAAAGGCCAGACAGTTCACACCGAAAGTAACATTTGACTACCTGGGACTACATTAGAATGTATCATTGATATCGCTATTAAAAATCGTAATAGAAATTATGTTTCAATCTGGAGAAAATAGACATAAAAATATATTAAAGGCACAAATAAATACAACGTCAAAGCAAAATCAAAATATCTCACCAGGAAATAGTGTTATTTTTACGAACATTATAAATTAACAGTATTTCAATAACCAAGAACAGTAAAATAATACTAGTAATATTAAATAATACAACCTCAGAAAGTGGAATATATCTGATTTCACTGTTTCACTCATTCTGTCTTTTATGCAAGGCGTAGTTACTTTCCTACTTTTTGTTTGCAAGTCGGCTCGCAAATATGGCGGCGCTGCGAGAAACTCGTATATTGTGTTAAATCAATAAAAAATTTTATTTACAAATAAGATAAATGGTCTCGATCGCTCTACTAGAAGTTGAAACCTTTTAATAGGTAAGTCAATTCAAATATTTCTTTTGCCATGAAAAATAATTTCGGCATAAATAAAAGTATGCTGAAATAATGCTGAAATAAGTTAACGAGACACCAAATTCTATTCCCCCCTCCCCGGGGTCAGAAATCTCTGTCAACCAGTGGCGTGACGCAATATCCTAGCAAGGTCATCTTCCAACGATCACTTCAGAATTCGTCACTTCCCTCCCAGCTTTCTTCACCTGTTCAAAATGTTCCTACGCAAGTCAAGCTCCTATCACGTTTTACTGAACTACAGTTTGTAAGAAAATCAACAAATGAGAAATCATCTTTTTAAATTTCGATTTTGGCTGAGGAAGCTATGATAGCCCAGAACTTACCGAAAAATGTTTCAACTACCCTTGAACCCACTCCAAGAGAAATTACTGGTGACGCCACTGCTTATCTCCAGGGGGCGGTTGTTCCTCGAGAAAATAGGACCAACCGGCCGCCTCCTCATTGAAAAAAATAATAAAATTTTGATTTGATTTATTTTACTTCGCTTCTTGTGCCACTTTTGGCTAATTTGCGAAGATGGGGATGAGTGATGGTATGATGAGATTGATGAATAGACATCAGAAACGTCCATGTCCAAGCCAGGATTCGAACTCGGGAACCCTGGCATCGCAGCGCGATGTGCTACCCCCCCTCCCAATTGAGATAAGCAGTGACGTCACCAGTAATTTTTCAATGGTGGTTGAAACATTTTTGGTGGGCTTTGTTTCAGTTGTCGTGGCCAAATTAGCGGTTAAATTTTCACGCAAATCAGGTGGCATCAGCGTGATATAGAAACGCGATTATCAATTTATGCACATGTCCCCCTCACACACACACGAACGAACGAACGGAAACTGAGACAGAACGGTAATTCTAAAAATCGAGCATGTGAATTGGTCGTTAAACTACAAGGAAAATGTAACTGAACTGCATAATATGAGTAAAACTCTTCGATAGCGAAATTTTTCATTTCATGCGCAAAATCTTCGACTTTAGCATTTACAGATATGTCTCTCTTTGTAGTAAAGTGTGTACCCAGAATTTTTCTTTCCTGCGGGGAGAGAATCTCTTGTCAATACTGATTTCTAGAGTACCCGAAGAAAATAATAATAATATACTGTTGTTATTATCATACACAAGCAAATAGAACACGTTACTTCTAGTTTCAATTGTTACAGAGAAACGAAGCATTGATTCATACACAGAGCAGTAGGAGAAAAATTACGTTTCATTTGACGTCACTTTCTTTCGATAGATTTTCAACGACTTGTTCAGAGATTATTGCACAATGCAGGGAGGGCTTTACTCAATTTCTTCTTCTTCTTCCTTTTTTCTAATCCCAGTCATCTAAAATTTATATTTTTGCATCGCTTCTACTTCACTATCCTTTCCAGTAGTAGTGACGATCTTCCATGTTCCAAATCTCATGTTGTGTCTTCTATGCAGATGATATTTCATGTATTACGAGTCCAACCTAGGGCCCTGTTACCTCGGGACAACTGGCCCTCCCAATATTTGTATCCCCTTATGAGGAGAATGGTAGCCGGGTTATAAACCCCCCCGCACTGGCTGTTTGGTTTGATTTGCTATATTTTACTTCGCTTTTTGTGCCACTTTTGGCTAATTTGCGAAGATGGGGATGAGTGGTGATGATATGATGAAATTGATGAATATACACTCACAAATATCCATGCCCAGGCCAGGATTCGAACCAGGGAACCCTGTCGTTGTAGCGCGATGTGCTAACCACATGGCTCCATGGGTTCTTATCCACTATTCGAAGCACCCCTTCGTACGTACTAAAGGGAGTTCCTCATCCGGCACTTGAGGGATCATTTGATTTTGTGCATTTTCATTTTATTATGATCTTTCAGGTACATAGATCGTTTTCGGTTGTTGGCGAATCGTTTGCTTTTCCAGTCCTAAGGGGTACAGGGAGGACATGAGGTGAAACTAAAAACATAATATTACGCAAATAGACGCATACTGATCAACACACACATATACAATCAACATACAAGGTAACTCTGGGTAAGATGACATATTTATGTTTGTTTAAAATGAAATGGGAAATGGGAAAAACAAATATTATCACACTCAATATAGTGCGTGTTTAGTTAACTGTAAACTAGGAAAGTAATAATTATTACTTTCCTAGTTTACAGTTAACTAAACACGCACTATATTGAGTGTGATAATATTTGTTTTTCCCATTTCCCATTAATTATAATTAATTGTATTACAATTGTATTCGGCTCAATGTGAAAAGGTTAAGAAATGCAATGAAACTAAATGCGTCAAAACTTACATTTATCTTCGACAAGGGGATAGTGGAACAACATATGAAGTTTGCAATATCACAAAGAGAGAGAAAGGAAATTGAACACTTTGTATTACAACGTATAGGACTCAGTATACAATGTAAATTAAATATATAGTAACACAAGAAGCATTGAAGCAAAAAAAAAATGCTTTCGTTTAGAATTTTTTATAATAGGCTATAAATGGTCCTTTCTGCAAATTTCGTGGAGCAATTTCTTACATTTAATTCATTGAATCCAATCACATTTTGGCCCCTTTTTATCGAAATAGAATCATTCGCATCTTCATTCTCATTGTCACCACTACTGTCTATGAGATTATATAAAATTTAATTCTGTCGTTCACATAAAAGATGATGATACGTTACATGTTAGTAGAGCTAGGCCAGACTGTCATTTGGGTATAATCGCATCACTAGTCAGCATGGGGGTCCCCAGGATTCTTTCCAGGGAGGGGCAAACAAGGTAATTTTCTTTCCAGGTGGGAACAAAGGAGGCACATTTTTTTCCCCATAATAGTGATGCCCCCTCGAAAAACAGTATTTCAGTCCGAAATTATTATGTTTCTTCAACTAATTTATAATAATGAACATGAATTACTGTAATTGAAATGAAATTATGTGTGAAATATATAAGTTTTAGGTGGACATTCATTTTCCAGGAGGGCGTGGCCCCCCTTGCCCCCTCCATTCCATAGGACCATGATAGTCAGTGTTCCACCTATTAGGACCATAGCATTTTTTTATCCAGTAAAATCCAGTTGATTTGTCCGTGGCCCCCAAAAGTTTTATCAGCAGGTAAACTACTTTCCATTATTTTCACTCAGTCATTTCCGCTTCTAAATAATATTTTATTTTTAATTTTCATTATTTTTCATTTCTCAAACCCCACATTGAGTTAAACAGAATTTACTCGCTATTATTCTTGAGAGGGACCTTACGCAGCCAATAGTTTCATAGAATTTAGTGATAATGAATATTTCTCAAATATTCAAGGAAACAAGAAAAAATAAGCAGATATCCGGATGTAAATAAAATAATGAAAACGTTATTGTTATTTCTATTTCTATTTTGCTTACGTCGCTTTTGTAACTTTTGTGATATTTGCGACGATGATGATGAACGATGAAGCGATGGAACAAATACACATGCATATTTGCTTGGGATTCGAACCTACGACAATTTCTGTCATACATCCACCATCGAGGTCAATTATTATCATCATTATTATTATGTCATGTGATCAACCAGCATAAATATGTAACAAAAGCTTGGACAAACATAAAATACACGAGTTCAGTACATTTACACGTAATATTTCCTTTTCAATGGAAAAGATAGCCCTACTCCCAACAGAAGAAACTTCCTTCCTGGCCTGGCTCTGGTAATCGACCATTCATTCCAAAGAAGGATTCTGAAATTCGACCTTGACCATTTGGCGGTGACAACACAGCTCTCTGAGGGAGGGTCGAGGAACGGTACAGTCCATTCCCCTCCGGCTATTTCGAGGGTATGGCGAACATAGATTTCGCGGACCTATGAATTTGCGGCCGGAATTGTTGGCGTGATAATTATACTTTCTTATATTATCTGCATTAGGAAAGTGATAATAGACTGTTATACTGCTTTTGTTATCTCGCCAAATTTTCATGTTAATTGCTCTCCTCTTTTTTCTTGCTAATAGAAACAATCTTCTCTTCTTTCTTGGCGGTGACGTAATTTCTTATTTTATGTTGACAACACAACACTCGCGAGACTCGAAAAACGTTTAGCTAGCAGAAGCTGTCCAACTCGAATATCCCTCCGCCCGCTGGAAGTTCCAGGCGGTGTCGCAGATGGCAGCACAATTTGCCGTGATAAAAATACGTTGCAGGCTTGGAATGTTAATGTAATTGCAAAATAATACGCAATCTTGCCAATAACAAAAGTATAGCAATCGCAGCATAAATGTTTCCTCTTGTGATCTACGTAGTCGTTTTATTAATATTCTTCTTGTGAAATAAGAAAATGAAGTGGAAAGACGTGAGAGCTGTATTTTGCGATTTATTATTATTTTGCGCTTAATGTAATTATACAATCTATAATATAGGTACGAGTACACACACGGACAAGTACCAAGAACAATGTCCTGCAAGCAGAATGTCGAAATTCCATTTCAGAGCTACACAATCACAGTAGCAATTTAACATGTAAATGAATGGGACGAATTTTCAAGATGGCGGCCGTAGTCTATCCCCTTAATGCCCTAGTAATGTTGTCTAATTGTGAGGGAAGCAGTGCCTCACAATACATTAATAAATTATTATAAAAATATATTGTACAGTCATGGACACTTCTGGGTTGTAACGATCACATTGAAACTTAATGGGATTTTTACAACCCAGATGAGTCCGTGACTGTACATAGAGTTTTGAAAATATCAAAAACAAACACCCATGCCCAAGCCGGGTAAGTGGAACCATAGGCAAAAGAGCCTGCGCAGATCCGCGACTCCTGTGCATCGCACTCCCGCGTGGAGGGGAGGGGCAGAGTGGACCATGCTTTCATATGTCCCGAGTTGATTACGTGCGTCGAGCGCACGTTTTTTGGAGCGCACACAGAAGAGAAGCCGTTTATCGAGCGTACCTGAAGGTCACATAACATTTTTTCTAATGGAAGTTATCACCACTTACAAGATAAAACCTAGTTTTCCGCTCGACGGATATCGGTATCGTGTTGGCCGTCAAACTGAGAACATTATCCACTGGCGGTGTGTCAAGGAACGGCAACTCAAGTGCAAGGGTTCAGTGAAAACGAACAACGATGTTATGAAATCGACCTCATCAATAGGGCCGTTCCGAAAATCAAACGAGTTAAACAAGTTATGGTAACTGGCTGTCCCATAAGTGCTTTCGTGCGTTTCGTGAGTTTCATTATGCTGTCCCAAAAGTCGCATTCCGTGCGTTTCGTGCAAGAACGATATTCACCAAACGCACGGGCCAGGAGGCTGGTTTGTTCGGTGAGAATCGTCTGCTGCTTTCAGACATCGCGCGTGCTGATGGATTCAAACTGAACTAGTTCGGAAAATGTATTATAATTTTAACAGATAGCGATATGAAGCAACATGTACAAGATGAGTATGCCTTAACCGCTCTTAGAATGTGATGAAAATGAGTAAGAGTGTCCACAGTAGAGTTTATTTTTGCCGTAAGGACGTTTCTTCCGCTGGACGGCATGTGGAAACTTTCTCTACACAAAACGCTGCGCCTGCGCTTTCGTCTAGTGTCCCATAAGTCTGTAAAAGAACTGGTTTCACCAGATTCACGAGCCCAATTATTTTCGTTGAATGCGTTCGTTTCGTTAAGACTTT
This sequence comes from Lepisma saccharinum, assembly GCF_977018435.1. NCBI lineage: Eukaryota > Metazoa > Arthropoda > Insecta > Zygentoma > Lepismatidae > Lepisma > Lepisma saccharinum. The sequence goes on along the minus strand of NC_139247.1, from coordinate 38,540,452 downwards.
CGGAACGCACCCAATGTGTGCCAAACGGAAAGAGCCAGAGAGGCCTTTTGGACGCCAGTCAACGCCATCTACATGCAAGAGTTTGGTAAACTGTTCAACAGGGGAGACGAATTGGTGACCGAGGTTCCCAGATACGAGAACGTGAAAGGCAATCTGTGCCAAGAACGCAGAAAAGCTCTGGGGACTACGCAAAATCCAGCCGACAGTCCCGAAATTTCATTCAATGAGGAGATGCTGCGACTTTCCGACGGGACAAGCTTCCTTATATTCGACATAACTCTGGATAATTGAAAGAAATGCATGATGTTTGGAAGCGACAGTGGCAGAAAATTATTACAATCCAGAGACTCTTTCTTCAAGAAGACTCTTGTGTAGTTTAATCCGTAACCGTGGCAACGTCGTCGCATTGTTATCAAGGCGTCCCGGGTTCGACCAGACCAGCGTACAAGCGTCTTGAAGATATCACGACGATGAGGAGAAATAATGTGAAAATGACTAAAGAAGTAAATATTGCTTTTACAATTTAGTGTCGGAATTGAATTCGTTTACGTAAAACATCTAACTATCTATAACGGATATTACTTACCCAGTTTATTAAGAAAATAGACAATAATATTTTGAATATTAGAGACCGTACACACCTAACGTTACGTTGTAAACTTTTCAAATAAGCGAACGAACTTACTCGTTTCCCTTCCTCCAATAGTACGCTCCGATATTTTCAAAGATATTAAGAGCATCGAGGAACCAAAAACGTAGCCACGTCGAAAGTGCCCGGGTAGGTGTATGCACAGTCATTTGCAATAAAAATGGGGTAGAGTCCAATTACTTTTGGAACATCTTCAGCAGACTGAGCGAGTCTGTGAAGCGAGCAGTGATGTGCCGTAGACTATAAGTCTACGTCTACATGCGTTGTCTACACGTAATCTACGCGTAGATTATATTGGGTTGTAATTTACATAGACTACGTAGACAATCTAAAGTGCATTAGAATTAATTTTCAAGGGTTTCATGAAAGGAAAGTGACATTTTCAACTGTATTGGTTCCTAACGAAATGAAAAGAATCCTATTTACAACAAAATTTCTCTTCTCTTCTATTATCAACTATGGAGGAAGATAAATAGTATGCAAAAAACAACAACAGATGGCAGTCGTGAGGCAAGAGTGGTCTTTTTCCCATAAAACACTAGAATATTTCTTATATTAGGTTTCTTCCTAGGTGAGAAATTGTTCGAATTTCGAAGGGAGCGTATGAAAAGTTCTATTCACACATCAGCAATTGATACGTAATATAATTTTCTTTTAATTCCACTTAGCCCTTTGCTAAGTTATCACCTTTCGCCATGTTATTTACATAGATTACGTAATCTACGTGTATAAAATAGTCTACGTGTAGAATGTAGACTATCGTTGTTTACGCATAAACGCACATCACTGTCAGCGAGCCTAGTGGGTGTAAAGAGCTTGAGCAAGGTGCTTAGCGATAGGTTCTGGGTGGAGATGACGTCATCGGCTCGCTTAGTTGATTGGCTGCTTCGAGAGTTGTGACTCCTTCCGAAGCTTCAAACGCATAACAGCCAAAGATGTTATGGAAATAATCTTCCTCTACCTAGATTCTGAAATCTCGCTTCCCTGCAAGGCGTTATGTGTGTTGCATAACTCAACGGTGATAAGTGGATTTTAATAACAAAATTTCAATGGCAAATTCTACCAACTGCCCCGTGGCGTTAATAAAACATTCACCCCCACAAATGACTAAGATTGTGAATAATTGTGACCCTACCCCCATGGCATACACCTGGGATCTAAAATGGGGCTTAACTGGAGGGGGGGGGGGTTAGAATGAAAGGACAGTAACCCCCGAGCTACGTAAGTAATGCATTCCGTAAACCTTTACGTAACTTGAATTTTACGTAAGTCGAATTTGTACAGGCCTCCCCGATGGCGCAGTGGTAGCGTCGTCGCCTTGTAATCAAGGGGTCCCGGGCTTCGATACCCGGTGGAGGCTCACAGTGGTTCTTCGGATCCTACTTTAAACTGTAGGTCCAGTCCCGATTAGCCTTACTGTGCATAAAGTGGACTTAAAAAACCAACTGAATCAATCAATCGAGTTTGTAAATTGCTTAACTGTAACTTCGTAAGAAACTGCAATATTTATTATTATTGTATGTATGTATATAGCTATGTATATTATTTGCACAGTATTATTTTATAAATGAAACATCATGCAGCAGTATTTACTCTAATATAAACTACAAAAGTATGAAAAATATACAAAAGAATATAAAAACAAGCTACGTACAGTCATTACGTAACTGTGAATTTACGTAAGTCTCGTATTATGTAAGTTTGGGGTGTGGGGGGGGGGGTTACTGGAGTATTTTATTAGCTAAATAAAAATACCGTCCAAGACTATATTTCTAAATAACTGTTGCATTTGGGAAATCATAAACAAATATTCGTTGCCTAGCTCCTTTTTAATAAAGGTAAAAGCTTGGGGGCGCAAATGTCCCCCTTGTCCCCTCCATGTTACGCCTATTCCTACCCCTAAATGCCTTCAAGATATGTTTGCAATGCGAACTGGTAGCTTTACTTACCTGCAAATAAAAAATGCAAAATTCCATGAAAATAAAAATTAAAGAATCAAATATATTGCTAATGTATGCCAATCTGCTCCACTGGAAGAGCGCTGGAACCAGTTTCAAAGCAATAATCTAGATTACGTCCCTTAAACGTAGCTCCAACTCGTTGCCATGGTCTCTTTCGGTAAGCTTGTTCGCCGACTGCAAATTCTCCTTGGGAAAGCGAAGACTGCTAAAAAGAATGCCGCCGTGGCATTTAACGTGTGAAAACTACAGCCCTTCCAGACATATTACCAGGCGCTCCCTTTCAATCATACGCATGCGCTCCTCGCCCTCCGGGACTTTAATTCTACCTCTGCCGTTGCGCCTCTTGTTAGGAGCAGTGTTGCAATCTGCAAGAAAATTTCCCTGACAGCTGGGAATTGAGTTTATTTTTTTACAAGACGTGTAATATTTGCGCCATTTATCTAGTTTTCACTGAGTAGTGCACATGTTTATTATTTTTTATTGTCGATAATAGATTGGTTGATTTGGTTTATTTTACTTCGCTTTTCTGCCACTTTTGGCTAATTGTGAAGATGAGGATGAGTGATGATATGGTAAAATTGATGAAGGGATATTCACAAGGAACGCCAATGTCCAGGCTGGGATTCGAACCCAGCACTCCTGGCGTCGTAGCGCGTTGTGCTAAAGACTCCGCCACGGAGGTCGGTTCTATAATAGAAATAAAGAAGGAAAAACGAGTTTCCCCGAATTAAAATACAGGAACCAGGTAAAATTTTTAATCTTCTCGAATTATCCAAATGATCCAAGAAATATTGATTTTTCATGAAATTTGAAAAGAAAAAAACAAACGCATCTGGTGTTCCCAGAAGAAGATAATCTTATTTCATTAGGGTTATTTCTAATATAAAAATTTTGTACCAAAAGCTTGACCCCCCCCCCTCCATACAAAAATTTATGTCGATGCCAATGTTTGGCACTGAGCATACGCACAACTTATCGCTTGATAAACCATTCTCTGATTACTCCACCCCAGACTCAACCTCACTTTACACTAGGCAACGGTTTGGAAGACTATTTTATCTGTCAAACATTTTTGATTGATTGATTTGCTTTATTATACTTCGCCTTTTGTGCCACATTTGGCTAATTTGCGAAGATGGTAATGAGTGAGGATATGATGAAATTGATGAATGGACACTCACAAACATCCATGCCCAGCCCGGGATTCGAACCCGCGATGTGCTAACCACTCCGCCACGGGGGCCGCTGTGAAACATTTCATCAACTATCAAACAATGGGCTGAAGAGTCCATACATACTATTAGAATTATGAAAGACAGACCTCAATTGACACTAGGTAATGCCTGGAAGACTATTTTATCCGTCAAACTTTTCAACTTCTATGAAACAACGGTCTCAAGAGTCCACTCGTGCAGGACAGACGTTATTTTACCTCAAACAGCCCTTCCCCTGTACGTCCATGGCAAGTCTCATGTAGAAGAAGCAAAAAAGATATAAAAGTTCATACGGATAGGGGAAAAATTACTTCAGAGATAGCAACACTGCAGAGGACCACTACGATGGAGAGATCAGCGGTTCCCCTTCCTATTTTCCCCTTCACCTGCGCAACTCCTGGCCCACACACAACGAGTGACGCCGCATTCTATAAATTATAATATCGTGCCTTTCCGTTTTAATTTTTTCTTCTTACTCTTGCCTCGGGGAAGTCACAATTTTTACCCAATTTAAATTTAGTTTCTTAATATAATATTGCTTTTCGATGACGGAAAGTGGGTCTCGCAGTGTTAAGTATCACGTTCTCTTATTGCAAGACATATTAAGGATAGGGTATTGACCTGAAACTTGCATCCTCAGTGTAGGATGCAATCTTCACTCGAGGCTCAAGTGAATCTCAGACAGTCTTTAATTCAGATATGAATTCAGGATTGAACAATACCCTGAAACTTCCATGCTATGTCTGCCATCCTTCTCTGTATATGATATTTGATATTTATTGACATTTAAGATACAAACCCTTGGGCTGTGCGTACCCTACAATATTGTTACATAAACACCCCCCTTAAATCTATATCCCATTGATCATACTTTTAGAAACATTTATAAACAGAAACATTTAGAAAAATATATATATTTACATGTACTATAAATGGCAATATGTCTCTTCTAATACATATTTGAGATTGTTCACTATCGCTACCTTTACAAATATGCACTCCATGTGTGACGCACAACGGGGAGAGGCGAAAGGGATGGCATGAGACTCTTTATGAAAGTTTACGTAGGTGTTAACCCTTTCCCCACCTCGCCGCCGTGAGCACTATAATTTGTTCATAAAAAAACAATTAGTACAATAATATTTATACAAATATTGAATTTATTATTTCTGCGTTGTTAAACAAAATATGATTAAATGATTGTGAACATTATAAGTATATACTTTTGCTTCTTGTTGTATTTACAGTTCCGTCTTAGTTATTAGAGGCCTCTACTATTTGTTTTACTTATTCCATGCACACACACTAACTAAATCCCGGCGCCTTTCGTTGGGGCCCTTATTCACTGCACTCTCACCTGCATATTCCTTCTAAGCTAGTCCAGTCCTCTTCTTTTACGCACTTTTCTTCTGCGGCTTCATTCTTTCACTATGTCCAATCCTTTCCTAAGATCCTTGCTTCGATATTACACATGTCAAAAAATCCTTATCCGCACTATTTGCACAATGCACACTCGCACACTCTCTACAGGCTGTTTTACTATGTCCTTCTATTCCGCCATGTTCTATCTTTGTTGTCTTTCGTAGACTCTCTCCTCGAAGAGAGAGAAAAAAAAACATAAAAAAAACTTCCCCCTTCTCCCTCCTGGGGTGGTTCTTGGACTGACCGGCAGAGGGGGTGTCCAACAAGAGTCCTTTTTGGTCAGTCACACGAGGTGCTGCCCTCTTGCGTATTTCGTTACACTACATGTTAAAATTCCACATCTAGCTGCCCGTAATCTGTTATGGACCGTATATGAGGGTACACTGGTAGTACTGGACCTCAACTAATCCCTAACTATAACCCAAATACCCCAGGAGAATAGGAATAGATTAATGTTGAATATAAACCCAAGAAAAAATATATATATAATTAAAATACAAAATTTCTACCCGCACCTTCTCGCCAGAGTCCTCCTTGACTGGATCACTTACACTCCAGAGAAGAGCGCAAACTACACACGAAGCACATAAAAAATAATAATAATAATATGTATGTTATTATTGAAAAAGAAATACTAAACTGGTGGTTGCCTCACATCCCCCCTACGTAATCATACAGTAGGGCAAGCCCTCTACAGTATGATTTCGTACTCCTTGTAATTTAATAAATGATTATGTTTTATTTTTTTAATTTTTTTTAGGGGGACATAGCCCCTGCTACCTATAAGACTACGCCATAATAACTAATTAGAAATATATATGCAAATTGATATGACAACATTATATTACACACATGAACAAGATTATAACACTAATATTCTTTAAAATTGTGAACTTTACTTTGTTTCCCATTTTTTCTTTCTTTTTTTCAATGCCAGCGGCACAACACGGTCCCTTGTATGACCAGCTCTTCTCACCTCGACCCTCCTTGGCTTTCTCCGGCTGTTTCCTGGGCCGTGACGTAGGGCTTTAAATGGCTGCTGTTATAAACCCCGGCGTCTTTGTTGTTTCTTACGTCACACAGCTGATAGGAATTAACTCTTACAACATTTCTGACCGAAAATGGCCCTTCGTACAGCTGGGCAAACTTCTTAAAGACCCCTTTTGCAACCTCCGAGGACACGTTGGACTTGCGGAGAACTAGATCACCAGGTTTGTAGGATATTGTATGATGTTTGTCATATATTCTCTTTCTTTTCTCTGCTTCTAGTTGTATGTTCTCTTTAACTTTCAGAAGTTTATACTCATATGGAGGGGAAGTGTTCAGCTGAGGCAAGTGAAACAGCTTCATGAGTTCCTGATCAGGTTTCCGGTTGAAAAATATGTCATACGCAGATGCTTTTGTGCTATTATTTTCCATTGTGCACACATACACGTCAGCCTTAGTCACTTGAGGTTTCGCTTCCTTAGAGTTCATGTTTTTCCCCAAACTATCATTTACATAACCCCTTAACGATTTTATCTCAGCCTCGTCACAACAACATATAGGCTCCTTGCATTCATAAGATAGAAAAAGGGTCGGCACCCCGCCGGCTATTTGCAACTCTTCCTTCGACAAGAATTTAATTTCAACACATTGTTGCTCTATTGTCATCGCCACAATACTTCGATCATAATCAATGACAGCTCGACACGCCTTCAAGAAATCTGATCCTAATAGCATCGGTTTAACTAGATTTCGAATTACAAGACACACGACATCAGTGGTCACTTCCCCAAATGACAGCGGAACGTATGCTTGCGTCACCACCTTTGATGCTTTGTTGCCGAAGGCTGATATTACTTTGATGCTCCCTACGCTTAACTGAGGGATATCAGGCTTCCATTTTACTATTTCCAACCACACTTCTTCTGATAAACAAGTGACCATAGCCCCTGAGTCGGCCAATGCTTGATAATGGCTTCCACCTATACCAACTGAAATAATAGGCATTCTTAGCACCTCGCTTTTCGAAACTTCATTTTCATTCTGAATGAGCTGGTCAAATATCGAACAAACAACGTCTCCATTTCCATTGTTATTGTGGCTAATATTTACTGCATCTCTTGTATAAACTTGCATTACCTTAGTTTCATATTCATCCATTTCACCCTCACAATTTGTATTTTCTTCCCCAGATAAATCAAAAGATCCATTTATCGCAGTCCGGTTTCGTAGGTGTCTTTCCGAATTTCGGATATTTCCCTTTTGTCATGCTTCATTATTGGAGGGACAGTCTTCCTCATTTTGCCTTGCCACGGATACACTGTTGGCAGAAAAGAACCGCGAGCTCTGTTGTCCGCGACGCGCCTCTTCCTCCCCCCTAGACCCGTGGTTGCCACCATTACGTCTGCCGTAGCTCCCCCCTCCTCGGCCTTGCTGCGCGAAGGGTCTGGGGCCCTGAGGCGGTTGCCTCTCGAACCTGTTGACATTCCTCTCATTGTCGCGAGAATAACTCTCACTTGGGCTGACGTAATTATTCCGTCTGTCTCTATCAGTTTCTCCGCCACGCACAGAATTTACCTGTCTCATCCTCGCTCTATTGTTTGGTTGAAAAGTTGCAGCATGCGACGTTTCTTGTATTTCCTTAAGAAGGTTAATTAGCTGCTTAGAGGTGTCGACCGGTGACCCAATGAGGCACCTCTGAGCGTACGCAGGCAATTGCTTTATAGCCATTTTAGCTAACATCCTGTCATCGAGCGGCGAAGGTAATATTGCGTTCTTCTGGACAAGGGTCATAACATATTCACATAAAGATTTCCCGTCGGCTGGATTGTATCGAGAAGTGAAGAGCTCAGCACGCAGTCTCAGGAGTCTCTCTTCACTCAGGTACTCTTGAGAAAAACAACTTTCAAACCCCTTGTAATCCGTAATATTGCCTTTGTGGATAGTAAACCAATTAGCAGCCGCGTTTCTCAACGACAGCCCCGCGACCTGGGCTTGTTGATCGTAGGGTACCTGAGACAACGCTAAATATGTCCTCATTTCTTGCATGTAATTGTGCGTTTTTAATTCATCCTCTGTTCCGTGATAGGTGGGCAATTTCAAATCTCTATGTAAGTATGCATTATTGCCATGGTTAGAGGGCGTAACTGAGCTTGGCCGTGAACTTTGCCTCTCACCTTTATCTATAAAAGTATCTAACCGCCGAGCGACCGCGGAGATAGCCGATTCTGTATCCTTTCTTACAGAAACGATGTCCCTTTTAAGGCCCGACACTTCCTCTCTCAACAAAGCAACCTCTTGATGGAATGCGTCATACTGTTGCTGCAGTGCGTTGTTGAATTCTGCCATCGCTGCTTGTATTACATTTTCTGCAGTTTTCTCGCAGTCACCTCCTGTGTGGATGCGTATATCCTCCGTTCTATTATTGTGGAGAGTAGTGATCCTTTCCTCTAATTTATTTGCCCTATCGCTTACACAGTCTATTCTGGAGCCAGTGATCTGATTAATCTCAATGAATTCGCTCTCAAGCTGACCCATCCTTTCCTCAATACCCCTATTGGATTGGGACAAATCTTTAAAATTTTTCTTCACTTCCCCTTTTAGTTCTTGGTGACCTTTTTCCAAGCGTTTTACATCCTCTTTTAAATTCTTATGATTTTTCTGAAGGTCTTCATGATTTTTTTCTAACCTCTTCCGTGTTTCCTGCTGGTCCTTTTTCATTTCTTCCAGGGTACCTTGGACATTTTGGAGTAAGGCAAAAATTTTTTCATTAGTTATCAGGCCTCCCCCCAAGCAATTAACACCGACAGATTTATGAACCGCCCCTGTGCATTTAGCACTCCTCTCTGGACTAAGCGTTCCCTCCATAGTGGCGTCTTTAGGAAGACCCTTTGGAGAAGGAATAAAACTAGACGTGACATTATCGCGCGTACGCCTCCCCATAATGCTAGTCATGAATCTATTCCTTTTCTCACTTTAAATAAAACACTAACAACAACACAAATTTAGAAATACCCCACAAAAATATAACTTTGCTTAAGTCCTGAAATAAAGATTTAAAATTACCTATAAAATTTACTTTCTATTCTACACTACAGCATGCATCCTCACATACGATCCATGGCAAATACAACGGAACTGGCATTTTGATTTTCATCCTTTCAGATTTAAAACTGTGTTACTAATCTTTTGTTTCCTTCTTTTGATTTTTTCTACAGCTTACGTGGATTCGCGCCACGCTATTGGGCGCCATGTGACGCACAACGGGGAGAGGCGAAAGGGATGGCATGAGACTCTTTATGAAAGTTTACGTAGGTGTTAACCCTTTCCCCACCTCGCCGCCGTGAGCACTATAATTTGTTCATAAAAAAACAATTAGTACAATAATATTTATACAAATATTGAATTTATTATTTCTGCGTTGTTAAACAAAATATGATTAAATGATTGTGAACATTATAAGTATATACTTTTGCTTCTTGTTGTATTTACAGTTCCGTCTTAGTTATTAGAGGCCTCTACTATTTGTTTTACTTATTCCATGCACACACACTAACTAAATCCCGGCGCCTTTCGTTGGGGCCCTTATTCACTGCACTCTCACCTGCATATTCCTTCTAAGCTAGTCCAGTCCTCTTCTTTTACGCACTTTTCTTCTGCGGCTTCATTCTTTCACTATGTCCAATCCTTTCCTAAGATCCTTGCTTCGATATTACACATGTCAAAAAATCCTTATCCGCACTATTTGCACAATGCACACTCGCACACTCTCTACAGGCTGTTTTACTATGTCCTTCTATTCCGCCATGTTCTATCTTTGTTGTCTTTCGTAGACTCTCTCCTCGAAGAGAGAGAAAAAAAAACATAAAAAAAACTTCCCCCTTCTCCCTCCTGGGGTGGTTCTTGGACTGACCGGCAGAGGGGGTGTCCAACAAGAGTCCTTTTTGGTCAGTCACACGAGGTGCTGCCCTCTTGCGTATTTCGTTACACTACATGTTAAAATTCCACATCTAGCTGCCCGTAATCTGTTATGGACCGTATATGAGGGTACACTGGTAGTACTGGACCTCAACTAATCCCTAACTATAACCCAAATACCCCAGGAGAATAGGAATAGATTAATGTTGAATATAAACCCAAGAAAAAATATATATATAATTAAAATACAAAATTTCTACCCGCACCTTCTCGCCAGAGTCCTCCTTGACTGGATCACTTACACTCCAGAGAAGAGCGCAAACTACACACGAAGCACATAAAAAATAATAATAATAATATGTATGTTATTATTGAAAAAGAAATACTAAACTGGTGGTTGCCTCACACCATGCTCGGCCTATTCCTGAGCCACTGTTTCCTACACTGCAGTTTCACTCACCCCTTGCAGCATTTTACCCCAGTCAGTCTCATGGACAACCAGCAATGAACACACACGAGTACTACTACTACTACTACTACTACTAATAATAATAATAATACACTAGGCAATGGTTTGGAAGGCTATTATTTTATCTAAAACAATATTAAAACAGACTCCTCGTTTCACAGTTAAGTTGCTATGTTACAAAAATCTAACATTGGCAAGATTCATTGTATAACTGATTCTTTTTTAACCATTGTTATAACTGTATCTTCAATAAAACTAAAAATAAATGTCCTGAAACGTAACAACAAATTGTGCTTTTATGCTTGTGACAATCGTAGACTACAAGAGAAATAATAATAAGGTAAGACTTTACTATAGGGTTTACGGATTTCTTACTCTTTTACAGGAGAAGGTACTTACGCAAATCATTTTCTGCAGCGTTGTGGAAGTTCCTGAATGTAGTTTTGATCCATTTTAACGCGAATGCATGTTGTTTTCTGCGAAAATCTCTGTCCGACACGCTGTTGCTGCTGCCGCCATTTGCTTTCTGCACGAGAGCACAATGTTCCGTGTGTTAGATGACGTAAACCCCGTAGTCAGTGTTTCAAACTCGCCGTGTTTTCATTATAACATGACGTGTCGAGTATTTTTAATTTTTTAATGTTTTTTTAACTATGCTTGCCTAACCTAACCTTACGGAAAATTGTTTGTGGGGCTAACGTGAATGGGTTTTGGGGCTAACGTGAATGTTTTGTGGGGCTAACGTGAATGGTTTGTGGGGCTAACGTGAATGGTTTGTGAGGCTAACGTCAATGGTTTGCGAGGTATTAGCATAATTTCAAATCCGGGCACGAAAGTAGGTATTTTCCGGTGAACAAGGTTGCAACACTGCATAAATCGACAAAACACTCTCACAACGCACGATGAACCAGTACGCTATCGCCATAATGTGTGTTACAGAATCGAAATAACGAGTAACAGTAAGTACTCGTAAATGTAAGAAATATACATTATTTTCGTTAGAAATTCATTACTTCACTTAAAGAAATGTTCCGCATTCCAGAATAGTACGTTAGCAATGTAAAAAAGTGCGAAATAAATTATTTATAGGTGTCACCCTTATAGTAAAGTAGTACCAATAATAATAATAAAAATGCATATTTCATGTCCAGATATTATTAGAATAATAATCAAATCATGAATACTTAGGTGGGCAGGCCATGTGGCACGAATGGGAGAGGAAAGAGTTTACAGGATTCTTGTGGGGAGACCTGATGGTAAGAGACCTGTAGGAAGGCCAAGATGAAGATTGAGGGATAACGTTGAGATGGTCCTAAAGGAAATCTGTAAGGATGGAAGAGCTTGGATTGATCTTGCCCAGGAGAGGGACAGATGGAAGGCTTGTGTTACTGAAGCCATAAACCTTCGGGTTTTAGAAGGCTAGAGAACTAATTAAGCATGTTTCATAACAATGGCATTTATTATTATTATCATCATTGTCATCATCAGTGCTGTTTTCTGGGAAGAACGATTTCTGTACTCTTCATGTTGGTTTGTTGTTGTTATTCTTGTTATTATTTGTTATTCTATCGTTCCGAACTAAGGTATGTTCATAATGTTCGTACATCCACGTAGACAGACACGTTAAAAAAAATCAGGTTATTATTATTATTATTATGAATCTTGACATCTTAACATAACATTTAAACTGCTAAGACACAGAAGCACAGTATATTTTTTGCACTGAAAAATTTAAGAAATATGAGCTCAGGTATATTGTACTTAACGAAAAATATATTAATGTTTTATGTAATTTTTGAGAAACTTTCACTCGTTTGTTTTTTAACGACCTACTATAAGCCACAGATATAACGATAGATGGCAGCACCAGAAAGCAAGATTTCTATAAGCTGTTATGGGAATAAATCAAACAGAATGCAAATAAAGTTTAAATGATAATATGGGGAATATTTACAGATATATATATATATATATATATATATATATATATATATATATATATATATATATATATATATATATATATATGTAAGGATGGTGATGGAACAAAAAAGAAATAAGTGATATACAAAATAAAGAATGAAAACTTGCTTTAGATAGACTGAGGCAAGTGAACTAAAGTAGTGTACCACGATCACGTAATGTGCAAAATCCTCTATTTTCGTTGTCATGGGGTTCAAAAATACTAGATTGTTCAATGGGTAAAATGAGTATTATATGGTTTTGTTGGGCGTTCACTTTTTCGTGAAACCACTTCATTTGCAAATTCCAAGCAAGCATAGGTTACCTAACTCTTCTTATTCTATAAAGAGGAGTTGTAACAGTTTTCACAAATATGTGAGGGTATCTCAGTCGAAGGAGGAACTACGTGGGCAAAAGAAAGAGCGGGATTGGCCTGGTTCAGGCGGGAGGATGGACGCAAGATAAACTCGAGCAGGAGGACGGAAGCTCGGAATGCCCGTTATGCGGTGAAGAGTAGACGTAATTTCACATTGTTCTCCAGTGCAAAGAAACAGAGGAGGCAAAAATATATTAGGGACATAAACGAATCTAACAAAGAAGCGATAATGACAACCGTTGTTATGAGGGGGAGATCAGGGGGGGGGGGGAAACAGGTACAAATAAGGGATCTGGGAACTTTCCTACACTTTGTCTGGACAAAGAGAGCAAAGCAACTAAGAGAGAGGAATGGAAATGAGTGAAATGGGGCTAACAGGAATTGCCTAAGAAGTTTGTGAAATATGCAGTGTTAGTGAAAGTGAAGAAAATGAAAGACGGTGGCGGTGAACTCCCAAGTAAGCGAAAGGGGGAAGTAGTCAAAGAGAGGAAGGCGATAGGAAAAAATGAACATATTTTTCTCTCTTGTATGGTTCGTACAGCTGCACCTGCAAGAAGTAAGAAGTTATTTCAGCGATTTTGGAATGGAAATTTCAACCTGGAAGATGAACAACGTCCTGGACGGTCAAAGAAAGTGAAGGAATAAGAATTGGAGCAACTGTTGTACGAAAAACAAAAAATCTACGTCAACTGATTCGTTTTAATAACGAAAGTGTGGAGAAAAGATCGTTTACCGGCCTGTAATATTGCTGCATGACAACGCTAGGCTGCACACGGCAAAAGTAATTAAGTAGACGCTGTATTCATTGAATCATGCGACTTATTACCCTGACCTGGCCTCTTCAGACTAGCACCTGTTCCCATCCTGGAGCACCATCTATTGCATTCGCACTTTATAAACTTTCAAGAGGTGGAAAATAGTAATAAATCCGCCGTCGTTTTATCTCCAGGTGATTCGCCAGCTGCCCGAAAGATGGCAGAAGTGTATATGTTGCAACGCCGATTAAACTGTAAGACTACTTTTCATGAATAAATATGTTCTTCTTTTAAAAAGGCCGAGAATCAATTTGTACGCATAATACATTGGAATTAATGCAACTATGCATGAATTCAACTCTCATTTACTGTTGAACGGACATCGAAAAAATAACAGTCCCGGAACTTCTTGATAGTACCTTGCCCTACAAAATCGAAATGTAGACGTTTCTTGCGCCCACACCGTGTGAGACTTGCATTCCGTCATAGTCGCTGCAGGACCATTGCATCACATCAGCCAAACAGGCCACGTCATGAGAGAAAGAGGCATTTGACTGACATTAAACAGAACCTCGTAAGAATATGACGCGTCTCTGTTAGTCAGCCTGACGGACGGCATGTCAGTAACCGAGTACGTCATGAAGGTCTTACTCCGCTCCAAGGAACCTCCAAGCTTTGGGGAGGGGGAGGAGGGACACGATCACCGCGGGTGGAGACTGCCGTACGTGGCCTCCGGCGAGGGACACTTCGCAGCCTTTGAGTTCTTAATTAAGGGGGGGTTGCCTCGCAGCTAACTCACGCACCCGACTCTCATTTCAGTTCCGAAGTGACGATCACAGCTGCCCACCTTGTAATGCACGGCAGTAATTTCTCGTTCTGACGAAATATCCGGGGTTGCCAGGTAACTTGTTTCAAACGGTAAGAGCGCATTTTTTTATTTTGTTTATTTTACTTCGCTTTTGTGTTACTTTTGGCTAATCACGAAGATTAGTATGAGTGGTGATATGATGAAATTGATGAAGGAACACAAAGCACACACACGTCCAGGCCGGGATTCAAACCCAGTATCCCGAAGAAATATCAGAACGAACACCTTTTTTTCGTCAAATTCAACTTTTTTGTCTTACCTTTTTCCCGTTAATGAAACATAAGAAAGGAAAAATCAAAACTAAATTGGTCACCAGTTTTCAATACGATGTTGCCGACCTCTGTGGTGGAGTGCTTAGCATACCGCGCTACGCCGTAAACGGTCCGAGGTTCGTTATATTAATTTAAACTATCGGGGAATTATTTTTTAGTAATAAGAAGTGGAGAAGTATTTTTTTTAAAAAAAACAATTAGTAATAGTAATTACAACGTAATGAATGAATTTCCATGAAAATCGGACAAGTACTAACAGAGATATGAACAGTTTTGTGATTTTGGGGTCGCCATCTTTGATGACGTAGTAAGTGTTTCCACCCAAGTCAAAATAAACTTTCTAGGATTCCAAACAAGCAATTCTGAAAAAACTCTCTTCACTCAAATTTTCCTGCAGAACCATATAAAAGGGACAGTACTTGAATTTAGAGGGCTTTGTGATGAATTTATATGGAGAACTGCGTAGTGAGGAGACACATTTGCAACATGTATGTTGCATAATAGTAAAGTCACCAAGTTTACCGAAACAAAGGAGTGTGTAATTATAAGCTTTAGAAAGAATTTCGGGCAGTTAATTACTAACTTATTAATATTACCACAGCATTTAAAAATCGACATGTTAGATCTACACTGATATTTAAGAGTTCTATACTATCCATTGATGTAGGCTATAGATATTATGAAAATTAATTAATGATTCACGTAAGAGAGTTGTTACGCCTACGCGTAATTGAGTAGTTAAATATTTAAAATGCTAGTATTAAAATAGAATACTTTTCTTGCGTTATGACGTCATTCCTAGCATTTCTGTCATTTTACAAAATGGTTATGGACTTACCTGTATCAATTAGCAAGAAATGATTGGACGCTGTCGGTGTATTCCGACCCGAAGTTGTATTGTTCTGTTTGTGGAGTATTGAATCCTGTAAATGAAGAAAGGTTGTTCAATATTAATATAATTATTTAATTCAATGTTTAGTTTAAATACCTGTACATACACAAAACAAATATTGGTGGCAGAACTGGTTAGAATGATGTTTCAGAGTTTTATACAAAAAATGTTTTAAGTCCAATCCATGCACTGATAGATTAACCGAGCCTGGACCTACAGTTTAAAGACAGATCCGAACCCGTATGTGCCTTTAACGGGAATCGAACCTGGGACTCCTTGATTACAGGGCTACGTCGTTTAGCACTTCGCCATCGGGGAGGCAAGTACGAGTGAATCCGCGGAGTATTATAGGTACAAACAATAGCGTCAAGCTATTTTGTTATAACTTTAGCCGAACTCACTCAAGAAAATATTTGAAATGCAGAAATTTTAGTCACCAAGTTTAGATTCTTCGACCCACCTCATAATCGTCATCAATATCTTCTTTCAATTCTTGTTTGAATTGGAACTCTTTCTCCGTCAAGCCGTTTTCAAATTAAAAGAGTTGTGTCGGACTCTTGCCACACCCCGTATTTCTGTTATTAATTATAAAAATAGCAAGCTTTTTAATTTTCTGTAACTTAAAATTTTCAGAAGGGTCGATGGACTGGTTCGCTTACCTTACAACGTCCATGTCCCGTAAGAGCCAACGTTCCACAAATTATCGCACGAACCATGGAAATTATAACATCCTGGCAAGACTGACGTACCTCTCGCTTGATCGTGCTCTTCTTAGGAGGTCCTCCTGGTAGCCCAAGGTGAAATTTTAATTAGGAGGGGAAGGGGGGTTTCTCGCCCCCCTTCCCCCCTTCGATTCTTCATCCTAACCAACACGGATACAAAGCAGGCGCCCACACACACGACTTCATAAGCGAGGAGGCTTTCGGGATAAACTCGTGCTCTAATGTGTCGGGAAGAAACATGTAGACAGCCCCCCCAGGTATGAGAATGGAGTGGGGGGGATAATCATTCAAAACAACACCTTCCCGAGCCGTCAGAATCGTCTTTTGTTTTTCGCTGAATATCACCGGATACGGGCTCCATTCCTAGCCACAACGTGCGTATTTGGTAGAAGGAACTGTCAAATTTTGTTTTAAAATACGATTAATTTGCGTCCGTTGTAAGGTTGAAGTTAATGTAAACAAATACACTTCGGTTCTAAGAAATTCTATTGGTTGTTTCAATGCAGCTGTGAGGGAATATACCGCGTAGGAATACAGTGGATGTAATATAGCCCATGAGCGTCGCAACAATTTTTTGTGTGGGGCGGAGGGTCAAGCAATGGTTGAAACTGGAATAGTAGAAATAATAATAATAATGTTTAATATTATAAATATTATAAACAAATAATTCATATTTAATCCTAAATTTATTATTATTATTATTCACCAAATGAGTGAATATCCAGTACAACTGTTTTTGTTATTTACATTTTACATTTCACATAGTTAAGTGTACCGAAATGCATAGTTATTCTATTTCGTTATTAACTTTTAAACACATCGTTAAAAAAAAAAATCTATACAAAGTTAGGACGAAATTTGGAATTTTGAAAACTGCGAAAACATTTATTCCTTGGTTTAAATGGCACTATACTGGTTCCTTTATTTTACACTCATTTTTTTCGATTTAACGCAGTGTTTTAGTTCGTTAATCTGTTCGAATAAGAACTGAGTGAACTTTATTTCGGTTATTAATAGGGAGCGGAAGTTGATGACCTAAAAAATATAAGTATATGACCCATAGGCTTAGCTACGGGGTGTGCCGGGTGTGCCTAGGCACACCCTAATGGGCTGCTTTATCAAAGAGAATTAAATACAGATATTTCAAGAAGAGAGAAAATAAGCGGCAGTTTGTAAGAAGTTGAAAATGTCATTACTTGGTACAAACGTGTTCATTATCGCTGATGAAACGGGTGTCTATAGATTTTCGATTTTTTGATGTCATTGGAGAAAGAAGATATTTACTGCATTCTGCTCTGTACTGCAGCGCCCTTCTTCTATACCTGTCACAAGCTGCACGTGTGAGAGAGCTTTCTCCAAGCTTACCCAAGTTAAAACTAAATTAAGAGCAACTCAGAAGCAGGATAGATTGGAAGCCTTGCTCTTGCAATTTGTGGAACAGGAAAGCTTCGTCTATTAATGAGGTTTGACAGACGTCTCTTGCTATAGATGATGTGTATTTTGATGTATTTGTTTGTAACATTTATGTACATTTTGTGTGTGTGTAATTTCTATGCAATTTGATTTGTTTCTACTACATATATTCAGAAATTTTCAACTCTGTCATTTAGTGAATTTATATTCCTTTACAAACATCAGTGCAGTTAAAGAGCCAAGTGATTGTGTTGCAAAATATGCTATTAAAAAGGTACAAGATCTCATTTTTTTCTTTGTGCACACCCAAATATAAAGTTCTAGCTACGCCTATGATATGACCTATAGAATGTCTAAAAAATGCAAAAAATGACTTAAAAATGCAAAAAATGACCATTAAATTTGTTAGTTTCAGGTTAAAAATTGAAATGTAAGGGATGCAATCTTGTTTTTTTCTTTTCATGCACATTCGATTAACATATACTACGAGGATTTCCAATGGAATCAACCGAATAATTTTAAAACAATTTAATGAAAAAGTCGTATAGACGAAATGAATTGGTGTAAAATGCATTAATTTTCCGTATCTTTGCCTGGTGATTTAGTGTGGTGTGTTTCTGTGGCACTGTAAAGAAAAATAAATTATCACGATCCACGTAAGACAATTTTTGTAAGGACGTATTTAGGGGGGTCCAGAGGGTCCAACTCCCCCGAAAGATTTATCAAGAAGTAAAATTAAATAATGAAAAATATAGTCGTTTAGCCGTTGTTGTATAATTTCATTTGAACTTATTGGAAGACAAGGATTATATTGTGATCATACGGCTTTGAGGGACAGAAAGGTCGTATTTAGGAGGGGGCCAGGGGCCCGCACAACCCGAAAGACTTACCAAGTATTAAAATTAAGTAATGAAAATATTAGCATTTCTTGCATAATCGATGGTTAATAATTTCCTCTGAACTTTTTTTAATCAGAAACTTACCTTTCTCCAACTACATGTGACATCATTGTTGTTATTCGATAAAGTATTCATTTATTCATCTATTTGACATTAATTTCATTGACAGAGCACTTGTTTTTGTGTAAATTATTCCTATCTTAACTAAAGGTAAGCTACGTAATGAATATGCGCTGTTATATATCTATTTTTAAAGCTACAGTATTTTTACCTAATCGTGTAATAATAATATAATATTAATTTATGTATTGTAATTTGTATTAATTTGATTTAATATAATTATTTTAATTTAAACATTATTATTATTATTATTATTCCTGAGACTCTTGGTTCGGACCACCGCCGAAACATATATCTAGATACATGCCTGCGTTGTAGATGCTATATATAAGTTGTGCGACATTGTTATAAGATGTCCAGCTGTGATCAAGGACTATAATTAAATAATCGATATTTTTTCTTTTCCACCGAACTTCCAAGACGGCAAGCATTAGATTGGGTTCATACGGCTTTGAATACAGGCGCGTCGCCTGACAATGTTCGCATGAGCACGTGAACACTCATGTATATGTCTTAATTTACGTACATATTAGATGCACACACACCTACGTATATTTATTCGAAAAAATACTTTGTTTGATGTACGAGCATATACACACAATTTACTGTGACAGGATTTCTTTCACGTCTGATAACTTTTCTAGATAGTTAGTAACACTGACTTCCACGGTGTTCCACGGAGGGCGTTGAACACAATTGCTGTGCGTGTTGCATAGAGCTGACAGCTAAGGGGCTGTTGGCCACTATACCCCGAAGATGTTCACTTCACTGTGTGAACACTGATGCAAGCGGAAATACTTCTTACATTCGGCACCAGAGTGCAGCATATACAAGGCATGTTATGTCTAGGGGGACTCGAAAAGGTCTGTGCTACGTAGTTGCAAACTTTAGCGAGAATTCGCTAAACCTGGTGGATTTTAAGGGGGAGAGGGACAATTTCCCCTGGGTCCTTCTTGTATTACTTGAAATATAGCGTGATTTTGAGGGGAAAATGTTGAAAATAAATTGAACTGTTAATTCTCATTTTTTCAACTGAAGATGAAGTTACAAGGGAGTGGAGTAAATCTGCATTCAGTACAAAAACATTATTGTGAACACTGGTATGCGAACCGCACGCGACGCCACTGTTTGGATGACGGAAACAATGAAGATTTAAGCACACTACAACATACCATTATCGATTGAATGAATTAGGTTATTTTACGTAGCTTTCTGCCACTTTTGGCTAATCGCAACGATGAGAATGATTAAGGGGCACACAGAGAACACATGCCCAGGTGGAATCGAACCCAGGACCTCTGGCGTCGTAGCACGATGTGTTAATCACTCCGCCACGTAGGTTTGCGAATTAATAAGCATCACATCTACCCCAGAATAAATACAACACTGGCAACAGAATTTCTAAAAAAAAAGAAGGGTTTCATATGTAAATTATGCATACAGCGTAATTTTCTTAATTACGTAACAGTCACTTTTCTGAAAGGGTTTCGTTACGTTTTTTTATTACACATTATTCCTTCTACGTTCTTAATCGTAACTCCCTTTATTTATTCTCCACGAGATGGTAGAAATCGGGGGGGGGGGGGGCAATTTGGGTTCTATGGTTTAATTAGCCAGCTCTCATCAGTGGCAGAATCCCTCGGATGCCACGCTCCTTCGACGGACATCTTCCCTTGCTGAGGTTCTCGAGATGAGACAAGCGCATCTCTCGGCGCGGTCGGATCAAAGGAAATTGCCCAGACAGATCCACTCCGTGACGTATAAAAGGCGAAACGCGTTATAAAAATTAAATGGCGGAACCTTTGAGGGAAAGATAAAGCGTGGGTATTAAACCTCTGATGCAGGAAAGGTGGGGGTACAGATTTTGGCTACACTCCCCCCCCCCCCCAAGCCAAATTCAAACCCCGTCTACAAAGGGAATCTGTGAAGCAAGGTCACGCATAACGGTAGAAAAGGAGAGAAAGCGAGAGCAGTGCGGGCTGTTGCAAACAGCTGGTAGCTGCAACCGCGTTTTTCTCTCTCCCTCTACTTGTTTTCGTTCGCTCGCTCTAGAGATTCCCAGGGCAGGGTGTAGTAAATTTCCAACACTTCTCCGCCATTTATCCACATACAGTAACATGTCCATAACATTTTGGAAGAGCATAAAGCTTTTCAAATACAGGGTTATTCAAATTAATTCATCCGGTTTTAAATTCCTATATGTTTCAAGTTAACGAATGAGATTACTGATAAATATTTTTGGCTAATAACGACGATGTTGACGATTGATTGGGGTTCAATTTATTGTAACCTAAGAATGGTATAATTTTAATAGCTATAACTTGTCCCTATTTATTTATAAGTAATAAACGATTTTAAATTATAACCAATAAATTGCACACAAATATTAACTTGACGTACAGTACATTCATTACATGAACCATAACACTATTGTTTTTCCATTTAACTCTTTTAGAGAATAGCTTTTATTTCTTTAAATACGCGTACTGTATATTTGTGTGTGAGAGAGATTATTTTCAACATTTATACACTTAATGTAGTAATTTGATCAATTTTGCGATGTTTCGTATTTTATTGGACAATTAGCGCAAAATGTTTACTAAACCAATTGGGGGGTGTTGGACCCTTTGGACATGCTCACAATCGTACATGGACCTTTTCTTACATATTTTAGTGATCTTTAGGTCCTGATAAAAGTTGTACTGTGGCCAATTATTATAATCGTTAGATCTGGTTGGCTCCTGCATCATGACAATGCCAGATCACATTTTGCCAATGTTGCTTCTCAATATTTGGCCAAGAAAAGAGCGACCCACCCTCCATATATCTCTGACCTCGCTCCCTGCGATTTTGTTCCCTCGCTTGAAATTGGAACTAAGAGTTAAAAGTTTTGACTCTACTGGAGCTGTCATGGAAAAGGCCGAGGCCATGTTCCAGCTCGTACCAAAAGATTGGCAGACCAGTCAAGCCAAATACATTCTACTCGACCGAGCCTACCACTGTCTCCAGTGCCACATATATTCATTCTTAATCTTTAAATGATGGACCCTCATTCTGCAAACAAGCTCTTCTCCACTTTTCAAGTCTTGTCTTGACACTTTTATGACTTGTTGTCAATGCAGGGGTGCCGATCCGGTGTCGTATCGTTTGCACCGAGTCATCTTATCGGTTCATTTCCGCCGTGACATATGTCAAGACCTTCAATGGCTGGTTTTCCCACAATCCAGAGTGTCATCACCGCCGCGCGCACGTGTGTTAATGGGCACAGGGTGCATAGTGCATAAAGTGGGCTTAAAACGTAAAATCAAACGTGTGTTTATGACGTTGCACAGCTGTGTTTACACTGAAATGTTAAACCTATCCAGAGAGTCAAATATGACTTTTCTTTACTTATTTCAAAAGACGTTACACAGGATTACTTGTATCAATTCCACAACAGAAAATACATAAATCAGTATCAGCCTATTAACTATTAATCATTTATCGTTAATCGTAAAAAAAAAAAACATTGTAAATACAGTATTGTTAAAATATTGAAAGCATTCTACAAGTACTACGTAAATGTACACTGTGGAAGCAACATAAATGTGCCAGTCTATTACACTTAATTATTATACACTACATAAAATCGTCAAAAACATTATAAATACAGTGTAATTTTTTGCAAACATTATATAAGTAATAGCTACGGATATATAAACACAATATTTCTATACACTTGGACAACAACAATACAAACGTTATTTGAATTCTTTCCACGCGTTGTTTCTATCATTTCCATATTCTCAGCCATATTGTCGTCTCTCTCAAGTCTCAGTTTTACATAAATACTAATTTCCCAATGTATATCCCTCATATATACTTTCATCTTACATTCATTTACCAATCACCTTCCTTTTCAATCGAAGATAAACATAGCTGGAGCTGGGCAACGTTATAAACATACGTGCGCGCGGCGGTAATGACACTCCGGATTGTGGGAAAACCCACCAAGGAAGGTCTTGACATATGTCGCAGCGGAAATGAACCGATAAGAACCCTCGGCGCAAATGACTCTGCGCAAGCGACACGAACTCGCCCCCCCCCCCCATCCCAATCATGTCATTCGCGCCATCAAACCATATCGTAATCCCCACAAAGTATTTAATTACGACAGCGTGTCTACCGAAAGTAACTTTTTCCTTAGCTTTACTGAACATTATAATTGATCTGCCCCTCCTCCCTAAACAGGGGTGCCATCACTCAAGACCACCCCTAAAATCGTTTATCATAATCCCCCCAAAATAGTTTGGATGAATACGTAAAAATTGATATCTACTTGAATGAAATACCATGTTATTTTTTATTTGTTTGAGTTTCGAAAGACTTAAAGCTAGCACATTATTTGGTTAAATGTAGTAAATTTAATTATGTAAATATGCATATAAATAGTGTTTATGAGTGGGTTTATAAAACTTACAATTTGAGTATTAACACAAACTGTTACACAACTTAAGATAAAGATAGAACATTAAACCTTGACCGACCAAATAACATGCTCCAGCCGTATGACCGATTCAATTATTGTTTCACGAGACATTACAGAACCTTAGCTAGAAATTCTTAAGCTCAGGGCGATAATAGGTTCCCCCCTCCGTTCTCTGGGGCTAAATATAATTATTTTAGTAACCCATAACATTAGTTACGTGGATTTTATCTTCAGTGCAATTTAACTTGTTAAAGTAACATTTTCCTGTGACAAGAAGTTAGTAATGCGGATTCGATATAGTCTATACTTTGTTCCAAATGATGCACCTGCTTTAAATTTAGGCAATATACCAACACTAAGCATTATATTTTAAGATGTGATGTTATTAATGAATATCGCTCATGTCTTGTAATGCAGCTATACTATAAAACTTCACATTCAGCTGAGTAAAGCGCCAAACACGCATCCTCGCAAAAGATTACTGCGAGCAAGAAAATTTTTACATCCATTTCTTTGCAGGCTTTCAAGAATATTAATTTAAAAGGGTATCAATACTTACTTAGAATCCCGAGATATTTAGTATTTTCCAGCTTCTCTTTTGGTGTCACGTTCGGGGTCGAAAACGTGTGGATACCCGTATCGCTAAATACAGTCTCCAAAATTAAATTTAATGTTCGAAATCTCTCTTCACTACAGAAATCCCTTGACAATGTAAGATTTAACACTATATCAAGAGCTTCCTATCTCCCCCTTTAAATCTAATACTCAACCCTACCACCAAAATTTCCAAGCCAATTTCAGACTTACTGTTGATATTGAAGAGTCAGCCACAGGCCCTTTAATAAAGAAATTTTTAATTTGAATTGAATTTAATTTGCCTCCTCCAAAAAATTAATTCTCAGTCTCCACACCAGAATATCCGCAACAATAGTAATATACAAGAATTGCATACCCCTCAATTTAATGCTCAATCCCCCTCTAACTAAAATACCAGACATAATCTAAGCATGGAGTTAGATACTACCCCCACCCCAATTTTTAATTCAGATTCCCCCCCAGAACCCACGTGACAATTAATGCCTAATATGTAAGAGTTGGATATTTCTCCCCTCTTCGATAATACCCTTAATGACTTTCTTTTCATAATCTAATGAATTAAATATGGTGCATTAAGGTGTATTTTTTTACATACAGGGTGTCTCAAAAGTAATAGCGGAAACTGACACAGGTGAAAGTACACGATAATAGAAGCAAAAAAGTCTCAGTAAACATGGGTCCGCAAACGAGCCGTTTTCGAGATAATCGCGAATGTGTGATTACAAGCCGCCACTGACTTCATTGTTTGTAAACGTCGTCCTAGTTGGTAAAATGCTAATAATACAGTAAGAAAAGTGACTCCCACAGTACGATTAGACTGTGTACTGATTGTATCCATCCTGTTTGATTACAACGCCATCTCTCGGAAATCTTCTGTTTTGTAAACAAAAAGGGCAAACGTCGGACCGTGCAAGGAGTAAAGCACTCGGTGTTTACAAAATGCAATCAATGACGGCTTGTACCCACACATTCGCACACATTATTAGCATTTTACCAACAAAGACGACCTTTACAAACAATGAAGTCAGTGGCGGCTTGTAATCACACATTCGCGATTATCTCAAAAACTGCTCGTTTGCAGACCCATGTTGCTTGAGACTTTTTTGCTTCTATTATCGTGTACTTTCACCTGTGTCAGTGTGCGCTATAACTTTTTGAGAAACCCTGCATATTTTGGAAAATATATAAATGTTGAATTTTATATTATTTGAAGGGAAAAAATCCCCCCAAAAAATCTCGATGGCTCAACCTGGCCATAAAACTCCCCTGTGGGCACCCCTGTGTCAACGAAGAACTAGTTTTCTCCTCAGAAAGCAAAGGCGTGAACAGAAGAGGCATTCTTTCCAGCGAATTTGTCACCAATATGTAATTGAGTAGTCAGCGGTTATGCCTTAACGGTTTTTGCGAAATCGCGGCAAAAGAAAAGGAGGAATTGTATTTCATGCATCAACGGACCCATTCACAGCCAGCTACCACATGTCCTCAAGGGTATTGGCGAAGGATTTTGTATATAAACTGAAGAAAACCTGTAAACTTTTGACTACTACCTTAATTCTATGGCGCAAACCACACTCGCTCAGGACATTGTACACATCCTGTTGTGGTATTGTTGCGGCCTTGCGGGTATTGTCTTCCCAGGAAAGGCAAACACATGTTGAATGAGTTAAAATGTTTCTTTGGTGCGTCGGCACATTTGGCCATTTTGCACCCTTCAATGTATTCAGGAAAAAATCACTTATCTAAAATCCTTACCTCATAGTTAAAAAAGGGGGGTGTTAAAAGTAGGGTTGTTAAAGGTCCAGGAATTTTAAATATATTCAATTCCGGTCCAGGAGAGAAAATCAGCAAGCGTAAATGGGTTCTGGACCGTAAAGAACCTTTTTATCTGTAAATTATTTCAATTCGGTCCAGGAGCCTTTTTAGCAGATCAATTTAAATTCGGTCCAGGAACCTTTTTTCCGGCTCAATTTAAATTCGGTCCAGGGACCTTTTTTCAGACTGACTTTAAATTAGGTCCAGGAACCTTTTTCCGGCTCAATTTAAATTCGGTCCAGGAACCTTTTTCCGGCTCAATTTAAATTCGGTCCAGGAACCTTTTTTCAGACTGACTTTAAATTAGGTCCAGGAACCTTTTTCCGGCTCAATTTAAATTCGGTCCAGGAACCTTTTTCCGGCTCAATTTAAATTCGGTCCAGGAACCTTTTTTCAGACTGACTTTAAATTAGGTCCAGGAACCTTTTTCCGGCTCAATTTAAATTCGGTCCAGGGACCTTTTTTCCGGCTCAATTTAAATTCGGTCCAGGGACCTTTTTTCCGGCTCAATTTAAATACGGTCCAGGAACCTTTTTTCCGGATCAAATTAAATTTGCTCCAGGAACCTTTTTCAATTAAACCATACGGACCGAATTTAAAAAGGTTCCGGTCCTGCAGCGGAACCCAATTGAACCCATTAGAATTTATGCATTCCTGGACCATTTTTAACAACCCTGGTTAAAAGACCCTCGAGAAAGGTTTAAAAAGTGCAAGGTTGTAAAAGGACCTGGGCCTCTCCGATGGCGTAGTGGTAACGTCGCCGCTTTCTAATCAAGGGTTTACGGGTTCGACACCCGCTGGCGTATTATAGTGGTTCGTAGTGTTGCCCACGGGACGAGACGGGACAGGCTTTTAAACATTCGAGACGAGACGAGATTGACCATGTGTCATAAGACAAACTAATATTTTCGAGACGAGACAGCATTTCCACGAGACTCCACGAGACGAGACAGGCCAAAGTCTCGTCTCGTGGGCAACACTAGTGGTTCGGATCCCACATTAAACCAGTCCCGATTAGCCAATCTGTGCATAAAGCGAACAACACAAATTCAATCAATCAATGTAAAGGGGCCTGCAGAGATAATACACGACATGTTAAAATGGTAAGGATACACTAAAAGCTTCTTCAGAGATGGTAAAAATGGCCAGTGCTTCTCAAAATGGTAAAAACATTAGTTATAACATTATCATCATCTCTCATGATAAACACTTAGGAAGGTTTGTCTGAGGATATTAAAATCTGCACATTCGACTTATCGAATATGCCAAATGCTCAAAATAACATCACATACACTACAGATTGGATGGTCCAACCCTTGCAGCAAATGACTACGTGTGAGACGGCTGTGTCCAATGCGAAGCCGAGTTAGAATAAGATCTTCTCGAAGGGAGGGGGAGTACTAAAGATCTCCTGTTAGATTTCAGGTGCCAGGAGCGTATAGCTAGGCGATCTGCGAAGCCTAAAGCCTAGAATGTAAAACACTGAAGAGAAATCTCTTAGAAACTGTGTGAATTAAGCTGATTTCAAAGAAGATAATGGCGATTCTGAAGTTGGCAACCTGAATTCTTAGGAGTTGGCAACCTGAATTCTCAGGAGTTGGCAACCTGAATTCTCAGGAGTTGGCAACCAAAATTCTTAGGAGTTGGCAACCTGAATTCTTAGGAGCTGGCAAACAGAATTCTCAGGAGTTGGCATCCTGAATTCTTAGGAGTTGGCAACCTGATTTTTTATAAGTTTGCAACCTGACTACCGTTGGGATGGCAACGTGGCTTCCTTGAAGACTTCAAGAATCAGCCTATAGTGTTCTCCCTTCCTCCATAGCCTAGGACCAGGTGTCATAATGAGATAGCCTGGGTCTTAGATTTATACACCACTGCCAGGTGCAAACACATTGCAGAATGGTTCGGAATCGGATCCCCCTTCAAACTGTGGGTCCTGTCCTGATTAACCTATATGAACATGAAGTAGACTTGAAACGGTTTGTCACATTACGTCACTAATCAACATGTAGCTTCTAGTAAACATTTTCTAGTGCTTTCTGCCATTTTTTAACGTCATCAAATTCCTAATTTGTAGACCACGTGTTCATTCTGCAATATGACATCGAAAACAAGATCTCTCACAAGCGTGACGTCAATATGGCGCCTGTGGCTATTCCGCGCAATGCTTCATGGGAGAATATTTCCCACTGGCATCAGACTCCAGACTTCGTGATTGAGTTGGGAAGAACGCACCGTACCTTATGGCGATGTGGTCTTGAAAGCTCGGCTGAGGCTTTGTTAAAAAGGAACCGCGGATTGGCGTGAAATTCCTCATGGTTTAGACACATTTCTTTGGCGGAATCGAGGGTAAATGGCATTCCATACAAAACCCAACAGTTTCTCTCCCAGTTTTGGGTACATTGTTTGATTTCCATGCTGAGAACGTAAATCGTACAAAAGAACGTGTCACTATTATAATAATTTATAATGAATACGAGGTTTAATTGTACAGTGGGATCCATGAGTATTACCGTACAAATTGTCCATCACCATGTTCGTGCACTTTATTTTACCCAATAAGAGCTTCAAGAATTAAAAGAAAACTCAAAACAAGCTGTTGACAACTTCTGCACCAGCATACATAAAAATCCATAGTTTAAAAACACACAGGATGTAAGAGAAAAATTAATGAAAATAGTCATGGACAATTTGCAGGGTAATACTCATGGATCCCACTGTACTTATTTAACTAATTCTATTTTTAAAAATTGCCTCCCTGCCAGAAAACGGAAAATTTTGATTCTAACAATCCATATTATTATTTTTTTTTTGGTCTTACATAAGTCATTACCAGGCATCGGATTAATAGAGCTATGTACTAAAAAGTATAAGATACGTAAATAAACAGTGGCGGCGATTGGGTTCGAGAACGGGGTGGGGGTTAAGTACAGTTTATTTTCACTTTGTAGATAAGGCTTGGCATAGTGCGGGAGCGAAAGTGGCAAATAGGGGGGGTGTAACTGCCCCCTCGCACCCTTCTCGCCGCCACTGTAAATAAATAATTAGTTACTTTAAACAATATGGACACAATTGTGAAAAATGACAGTTTTCATTAAACAGCGGCTCATCTGTTTAAATAAAATGCATTAGGCTTACATTACATGAATTTTAATAAAAAATTAAAATACAAAATTTATTTTTTAGTTACCAAAACAATAGATTAACAGACTTTCTTTCAAGTGCTGAAACGTGAATCTCTTTCTGTTGTCCCTTAGTCAGTATTATATTAACTGAAACTGCGTTCAATATTGCTTTAAGAATGGGAGAGTACATTTAAAATACGATATAGATTTCACTGTGAAAGCCTTATTGTTGACAAAATGTTAGAAGTCAAGATTTAATTCCTTTAGCATGGAATTGAAATTGGTGTTTGAAAATGTGCAACTACCTATGTAAAAATAACTAAAATATGTCAAATGGGTGCTAAAAGTTAATGTATGTAAACATATGCAAAATAAAATTGCATTTTTTGAACTTCTACGATTCTCAAAGATAATACAAAAAATGGAAATTAAATTGATTTGAGCATCTTACGAGATGTGGATAAGTATATACATGTAAATCTATTCTCTGATCAGAACAGTGGCGACACCTGACGTGACTGTACCGAGTCTTGTCTGGATTGTAAGCTATAAAACTTGCTTTGTTTTCATCTCGTGGTACAGTCATGGACACTTCTGGATTGTAACGATCGCATTGAAATTTAATGGGATTTTTACAACCCAGATGTGTCCGTGACTGTACAACGCCAAGAAATTTTGATTTCGGTGAAAATTCACAAATAACACTGGTATGCGAAAGTATGCATGGCTGAAACACGCACCACAACTACTTTCTTCCCCGAAACAGACTCTGCACGTCAAACTATGTTATGTCTTGGGAATGTATGGAGTAACGCCACGCATAACGGTAGAGAAGGGGAGAAAGTGAGTGGCGGAGTAAAGCAGTGCGCGCTGCTGCAACCGGCTCTACACCTCTCAAGCGTTCATTGGTCGATCCATCTCGAGTCACTACTTGCGCAAAGGACTTGTTTTCATGGGTTTGCTCCACAGACTCCCGGGACATAGTGTAGTTACGATTACGTGGTCTCTTTACTAAGATTGTCATGCATTTATGTTGCCGGAGAAAATGTCCACGAGTGCAGGTGGGTTCAGAGTAACTGTAAATATCCATTCCCTCCACATTTTCATTCTGTCGATCTCCGTGGCCGAGTGGTTAGCGCAGCGCGCTACGATGCCAGAGGGTCCCTGGTCAAATCCCGGCTTGGCAGTGGGTGCTCTTTGTGAGTGTCCCTTCACTAGTTTCATCATATCATCACTCATTCCCATCGTCGCGATTAGCCAAAAGTGGCAGAAAAGCGACGTAAAACAACCAAATTCAATCAATCAAGATAGACTGAGACTGTAGTTCTTTAAGTGACGCCAGCACCAGTCGCTATGCTATCCCAAGGGACCTGTTGTTGTCAACAGCTTTAAAAATTTAGGCCTACTAGCCATTTACAGGTGATATTCTTTTCAATATACGTCCTGGGCCCTCCCCCATGGCGCAGTGGTAGCGTCCTTGCCTTGTAATCAAGGGGTCCCGGGTTCGATACCCGGTGGAGGCACAAGTGGTTCGGATCCCACTTTAAACTGTAGGTCCAGTCCCGATTAGCCTTACTGTGCATAAAGTGGACTTAAAACAGCAACTCAAACCAAAATCAATATACGTCCAATTTTTATATATTTAGAATATGCCAGTGATACCCAAAGTGTACCCAAAGTGGTTGGCTTACAGAGGCGCCGCGAAGTGTCCCAATATTTTCAATGAAATGATATGATTGTTCCAAATATGTACCTATTTAGTACTTTTTACACATAAAATGTTTCTGAATTTGAAATATTTGTTTATTTTTCAACTTAAGGGAAGCAACCTAAGTACACTAACCATAGGCGTAACTACGGGGTGTGCCGGGTGTGCCTAGGCACACCCTAATGGGCTGCTTTATCAAAAAGAATTAAAGACAGATATTTCAATAAGAGAGAAAATAAGCGGCAGTTTGTAAGAAGTTGAAAATGTCATTACTTGGTACAAACGTGTGCCATTATCGCTGATGAAACGAGTGTCTATAGTTTTTCGATTTTTTTATGTCATTGGAGAAAGATGATATTTACTGCATTCTGCTCTGTACTGCAGCGCCCTTCTTCTATACCTGTCACAAGCTGCACGTGTGAGAGAGAGCTTTCTCCAAGCTTACCCAAGTTAAAACTAAATTAAGAGCAACTCAGAAGCAGGATAGATTGGAAGCCTTGTTCTTGCTATTTGTGGAACAGGAAAAAGCTTAGTCTATTGATGTAAATGAAGTTATTGATGAGTTTAAGAACATTGTAACCTTTGACAGACATCTCTTGTTATAGATGACGTGTATTTTGATGTCTTTGTTTGTAACATTTATGATCATTTTGTGTGTGTGTAATTTCTATGCAATTTGATTTTTTCTACTACATATATTCAGAAATTTCCAACACTGTCATTTAGTGAATTTATATTCCTTTACAAACATCAGTGCAGTTAAGGAGCCAAGTGATTGTGTTGCAAAATATGCTATTAAAAAGATGCAAAACCTCATTTTTTTTGTGCACACCCAAATATAAAGTTCTAGCTACGCCTATGACACTAACTGAGAGTTGCAAGTGTTATCCTACATTCTGACTTGGGAGCCGCGGGAAAATCTTGAAAGACTAAGGGCGCCGTGAAACGAAAACGTTTGGGAACCCCTGGAATATGCATTGCTGTTCCTTATTTTTTAAATGACATAGCTTTTTAAGGCGATAGGAACAAATGGATACCAGCTCTGAATTCGGAACATTTTAATTAAGTGGTAATTAAATTACGAAGTGTGTTCTGAAACTTATTCCTATTCTACTTATTCTACGGAAAGCCATGAAAACTACAGTCTCGCCACCCTTATAGCCAGCGCGGGGACCGCCTTTACGGCAGTGACCCCTCTGTTGCCGCGTTTACCTACGAAGGAATTTGCGGTCAAACAGGCAATTAGACCTACCACAGCCCCGCTTTTTACGCAACAAGCAAGAACTTTTCAAACAGTCCTCCCCGAATCAGCCAACAGGGAAACAGGATTTTGTCAAAATAACCAATAGTTAAGGTGCACAGTTCGATAAACTAACCGATCTCTAACATCATGACAGTTGAACAATCCCAACATGATTTGTTTATAAATTTTAAAATGTAATGATAATTGATAATTATAAATGAACATTAATCATTAGCTAGTTCTTTTAACTATACGTTTAATAACAGAACAACAGAAAGAAACTGTAGTTATTTTTAAAACTTTTCTATAAACTGAAATTTTATCAAATTAGGGAACTATAAATCGATGTCATTTGCTCGGAAACAAGATCCATAAGTCGAGCTGTACTCAATTTGTAAAGGCAGTGACATCTAGTGACAACAATTACAATCTGTTTAAATGGGGGATCGTGTCGTTTAATGGACACGGGGCAAACAAATAATGGTCCTTGTCTGGGAAATTGAACCCGAGGGGTGGAACTCTTGAATCCAGGACAGTTAACGCAGATTTCCTCAGCAACTGGCAAATCAATGGCACATCCATTAATTACGAGAGACAGACGACCCTGCCAGAATCAGTCCTCATTTGTTTTGACAGAACCGGACGCTGGGAACCTGTTTGCTATGGCAACCGGCACCCTGCTGAGCAGCAACTCCTGGGAAAAACAGGGCCGCGAAATTGGACACGAGGTTGACACGTCGCGGTTACCAGATCTCACAGAAATAGGATCTTCTTCGGAAGATTTGGTGCCCCCCGGAAGATTACGTCCAATTTGTTTTTATTTGGTGCCACCAGGCGGCAGCTCCTTCGCATAAATCTTTCTAATGGGTGCTGTTGAACTCTCCTCATTGGGGGAATTCTGTAATAGCCTGTTGTCTGTTTACTCTCTAAACACGTAGAGAGAATGTAATAATTAGCCGGCTTGAGTAAAGCTGCTCAATTTACAGAACGTGTTCAAATTTGAGCACGAATGTACCGAGTTTTAATGCGTGTTACTCATTATTAAAGCCCGGAGATTTATGTCGACAAAGAATGCAAATGAAAGGAAGAAAATATGAAGTCCAACAACAGTGGCGGCGATCAGGTGGGTCGGGGGGGGGGGGGGAGTTGACCCCACTTTTTTGCAACTTTTGCTCCTCCAATAAGCTAAACTGTTCTTGCCCCCCCCCCTTTTGGAACCCAAACGCCGCCACTGTCCAACAAGGAAAGATAATGATGAAGAAATAATTGAACTGGAATGAGGAAGAAAATAAAGAAATGAAACAGAATGAACGAAAATAAAGGAAAGCAAGGGAATGAGAAAGGAAGGAGAGAACGAAGAATAAAAGGAAATGAGTGAATGAAGAAGAATAAAGTAAACGAGGGAATGAAGAGAAAAAGACGGAAAGAGAATGAAGAAGAAAGGAATAAACGAAAGTTAATGAAGAAGAATAAAGGAAAGCAAGGGAATGACAAAGGAAGGTAGGAAAGAGGATGAGAAAGGGGAAAGGAAAGAGGAAGAATGAGGAAGAAAATGACAAAAGTGAATAAAGTAGAATAAAGCGAGAGAATGAAGAAGAGAGAAAGGAAAGAGAATGAGGAAGAACAAAGGAAGGAGAACGAGGAAGAAACGAATGAAAGAGAAATGAGGAAGAAGAGAAAGAAACGAAAAAGAATGAAGGAAAATAAAGGAAAGCAAGGGAATAAGAAAGGAAAGGAGGAAAGAGAATGCGAAGGGAGGAAGGAAGAGGGAGAATGAGAGGAAATAAGGAAGATAAGTAAAAAAAAGTGAATGAGATGAATAAAGGAAAGCGAGAGAACGAAGAAGAAAGGAAGAAGAAACAAAGAAGCAAATAGAATGAGGCGTAATAAGAATAAAGGAAAACAAATGAATGAAGAAGAATGAATGAACGAGTTACAAATTTTGGGTGGGTCGGCACATAAGCAATTTATCTAAAATTCATACCTTAAGAGATAAGAAAGGGGTGTAAGAAGCACCTAAGAAAAAATTAAAAGTGCAAGGTTTTAACCTGCACAAGACAAACACTACACGCTAAAATACACTTAAAATACACAGACATGGGAAGAGATCAGCTCTTCTGAAAAAGCGAAGAACATTTGCTCAAAAAAATGTCGTCGTCATGATAAACAGAAAGGAAGGAAGGAAAGAGAACGAAGGAAAGAAAGTGAGGGAATAAGTAATGAAAGGGAATGAGGAAGAAGAAAAAGTTTAAAAAAGTAAAGTGCTCCCCTGTGCTTTGCACCGCGCCATGAAGGCGTACAGGAGGGTGGAGTTAGGGCCCCACACTTTCTTGATGACGGCCGAAGGTGCGGTGCGGTGTTTTCCTCTTTATACGACGCTGGGTGGGCGCAGGAGCCGCTTGAACAGGTGGAAAAAATCCCGTTTCTCCCCCGCCGGGAATCGAACCCGGCTCTCTCGCATGGTAGTCAGACGCCCTAACGACTTTTTTAAAAAAGGAATACCCATTCGGCAATATCCCTCATCATTCACACATTTCTCAAACTTTCAAGCATGTCAATTTTCACTGTATTCTTGTTTTTACTAATATTCGGACAAACACAAACATCCAAGTCCTAGCCGGGATTCGAACTCAGGACCCCTGGCTTTGTAACGCGCTGTGCTAGCCACTCCGCTACAGAGGTCGACAGAGCTACCGCGACGAAGAAATGAACAAAAGTGAATGAAGATTATAATTGAAAGCAAGGGAATGAAGATGAAAGGAAAGAAAGAGAATGAAGCAGAACAACAATGGGACGAGAATGAGGAAGAACGGAATGATGAAGAAAACAGGAACGAAAGGGAATGAAGAAGAATAAAGGCATAGCAAGCGAAGAAACCGAATAAGGAATAGGGAAAATGACTATTTTGATCCTTATTGTTGGCAAGTAGATATGTAGCTCGCCAACATCGTTCAACGTATAAAAAAAGCTTTCCTGCAGTGTCCAATATTAGAACGAAAATCAAATATGGTAGCGCGTACAGTACAGGTGCTATGATTTTATCAGTGCTAAATTTCCCGTTTTTTCGTGTATTTAACATTCTTTTACGGTCTCCGTAGCTAAGGTACGCTTCGGACGGCAATACCCAAAAAGCATCTGCGAAGTCTCTTCCTGATACATCAACTTGCAGATGGCAGCCTTGCATTCGCATGCTAGCGGTGGTGTAATTTGATATGTGACCGCCCTTGCACATCGCTGTATCAGAAGCTGCTGTTTCGGCGTTAATAGATTACCGAAATGACTGTAATTCCAAGACGGGGGATTCGTTATTTTCTATCATGAGCGCATCAATTACAAGTTGGAAAGCGGAAGGGCTGCCTCCTTGAATTGCAAGCTCCATTTTCTCTCCCCGGTGATGTATAATTCAACCGCGGCAGGTGAGGTTTTTTTTGTCATCCTTCCTCCCATGGTCTATCTAGCGGGCCATGTAATGAGTTGCTGCGGTGTGCAATTGGCCCTTTCCAAGTTTTGGCTGTGATTGGGATGTTTTCTCATTCCTGATGATGTCTTCTGGCACTGTTGTCGACTAAAAGACTTTATCACTAGAGTTTTGGGACTTTTTTTCCTCTACTGAAGTGACGCAACAGCTGATCGAGTGTTAACGGTCTGACAGCCAATGGTGTAACAAGACACAAAGAAGATTCTCGGCTGTAAGGAATGTCAACCTTTCTTCCATGTAGTACATCTTGATTAAACTACGAGACAGAGTCAAAAAATATCCTTAATATAGCAATAAGAAATCAGAATAATGTAGCAGATAGTTGGACATCACGGTCAATGGGAAATGCGACGTCAGGGACTACATCAAGATGGCCGCCACAGAAAAGCAGCGGGCTATTATCCGGTTTTGGGTATTGAGAGTGCAAAACCAACAGACATTCATCGGAGGAATGAAGACGCAGCCTATAGGAATTCCTGTGAGTCGCTTGAGCAAGTTTACGAGTGGCACAGGAAGTCTAGTGGAGTGCCAACTATGACTGACGCAGCTCGCTCATGTAGGCCTGCACTGCGATGATGCTCATGGTCTTCTAGGACTGTAATGGTGAAATTCTGCAACATTTCAAGCACAGAGGACGCAATATTAACAGTGAGTCGTATTGTGATCTGCTTGGGAACCACTTGAAACCAACAATCAGGTAAAAACGTCTCGATTGGATCAGTTCTGGTGTCCTCTTGCTGCAAGATAACGCGAGGCCACACACAGATCAAGCAACAGCGTAAAAAAATAACGGTTTGGAGCGTCTACCATATCCTGCATATTCACCGGACCTAATACCGAGTGATTATCATGTGTTTAGTCCCCTTAACCCTTTCGCGTCATATGACGAGCAGGACTAGCATGAACCTAGCTCGCAATGATACACTGCTTCATAGAAATGTACGTAGTTCAGTGTGTAGCTCATAGATTTAACTTGTATTCATTCTAAAACGAAGTCCAGATATGTGATGTTTGAAATACCCTCAGTGTGGCGCCATTGTGTTTGTGTGGTGTAAGAAAAAAAAACATTTCTTTATCGTATCTCCTCAGCTGCCATTATGGCATCAAAAGTTCGCATTTTCCCCAGTTTAGTAACCAATTTAAATTATAAGTCATTTTCGAGTTTTTATGCATATTTAGCATAAAACGACCAACATTTTGAACATTTACTTTAACCACCATTTGAAACATTGAGTTTGACCAGAAAGTACACTTATTTTTCAAACTGGATTGTAGCCTTTCTTTTCCCAGAAATTTTACCTTGTAGGTTGGAAAATACATTTTCTATGACAGTTGAAAGTGTGTATACATTTTTTTTTACGCACCCGGTACCTATATGTACTCTTACACTGACAGTGATGAAAATACGAAAATAAAAATATATATTGATTATTAATATCAAATTGTACACAATGAGAATTATGAATTTTTCATGAACATTAGGTTTATTCTAGCTGTTATAAGATTGAAAGATTGCTCGAGGTTCAATAAAGGCAATTTGTTTGGGCATTTTTCTTGCATTTTCTCTGATTTCTTGACAATTTCTATGTCACTTTAACAATTTTTAATACAGTACAAAGTGTTCCGTTCAAATCTCCCTAATTTCAATTAATTACTGTGAACGAAGTACGATGAATTGTGAAATAACTGGAACACCAAATGAAAGGCCACATCTTCAAGTTTTGTTTTCATGACTTGAAGTTGTCCGTTTGCTCACTACGCAGCGCCACGGCCGCATAAATAAAAACCGCGGCTGTTCAACAACGCGCGCAGGCAGTGGTGTGGTATGCTGAGACAAAATCTGTGATTGCTGCAACGCAACGAAATTTCAGACGAGTGTACGGAGGAGTTGCACCTGACGCTAAATCAATTAGGCTGTGGTTTAGTAAGTTTCTAACAACCGGCAGTGTGCTAAAACAATCTAGTGGAGCTCGCCGTCGTGTGTGAGGAGAAATTCGAGCGGGGTTTCAGAGAAGCCCGAGTAAATCCATCCGCCAGGCATCTAGGCAATTCGTTTGTTTGCGACTCCAGTGAATAACATCCCAGAGTTACGAACCCGCATACGTGATACGATTGCAACAGGGACATGTTGGAGAGAACATGGCAAGAAGTTGAATACAGACTGGATATTGTTCGTGCTACCAATGGGGCACATGTGGAGGTGTATTAGTGTGTGAAAAATAAAATTTACGAGTTTTTCTTTAATTCTCTGACATTTCATTGCTCTATCATTCATACTTTCTTTTCTACGATTAATTGAAATTAGAGAGATTTGAACGGAACACTCGGTATTTCTTTTCTGGAAGGCGATGTCATTTTAGCTATATTTTGATTTTTAGAACTACATACTATTGTAGTTAATGCCTGTAAAAGCAAACATACATTTCCAGGAATCAAAGTACACCCAGTGGCGGCGAATAGGGTCGGGGAGTGGGGGGCAGTTGCCAACCCCACTTTTTGCCACTTTTGCCCCGCACTATGTTCCTCCCCCCAGTTTTGGCAACTTACCCCCCCCCCCCACAGTTTTAGAACCCAATCGCCGCCACTGAGTACACCTATAGCAATCATTGCTGTCGTGCCACAGGTGAGTGGATCACAAGTACTAACTGACGTCAATAAAATAACTAAAATAACCAAGAATGATTGCATAGTTTGTGCATATGACAACAGATGGTACGTAGGTATAAGGTAATTAAAATGCCAAAGGATTACAGTGATGCTCAATTCATGCTCTTCAAACAAGCTGGACCATCAACACCTTTTACTTTGGAAAGAAGTGGTGCTGTTTTGGTGGAGTGTAAGACATCCTTGATCTCCTCACACCATGTGAATTTACAACTGCCACTGGAACAACATATATAGCGTTGCACAAGAGAAGAATTCAAACAATTATGTTTCCAAGAAAATATACTATTCAAATTTTTTTTATTAACAGAATTATCTTGAAGAAAAGCAAATTTTAAGTACTGTAATTGAAGTAATTTTTAAGGAAAAATCTTCTGGCAGAGTAACAAAACATACAAATTATGATCAATAATATATAACTGAAGGTTCTTTACAGTGATATAAAATAATTAATTTAAAAAAATGAATGAGGCCTCTTTAAGTCTTCTATCGTAAATAATTTAGCATTCCCGTTTTTACAGGTTTTTAAGAGCTTGTCAAATGTGCATCAGTGCATCAGTGCATTATCTTGAACAAAAGCAAATTTTAAGTACTGTAATTGAAGTAATTTCTAAGGAAAAATCTTCTGGTAGAGTGACAAAACATACAAATTATTATATGATCAATAATATATAACTGAAGGTTCTTTACAGTGATATAAAATCATTAATTAAAGAAAATGAATGAGGTCTCTTTAAGTCTTCTATCGTACATGTTTAACATTGCCGTTTTTACAGGTTTAGAAGAGCTTGTAAAATGTGCACCAGTGTGAACCACAAAATGAAACTCTCAGGTTTTACGAAGTACTGGTCAAAATTTCAAATTATTGGCAGGTCCCCCTTTTGAGATATTCGACCTCGAAATTGGAAAATTTTTAAAAATTCCAAATTTCGGAGTAAAAAATGGCCATGACGGGCTTTGCACCTGGTCTCCATTTAATCATTTCTAAAAAACTTTCTAGTCATAGTTCATGTACAAAAATTGCCAACCTTTGAATTTTACAGACCTGTAAAATCACCAAATTTCCTCCTTTTGATGGCTAACTTCAATGTCTGTAAAATTACAGTTACCTAAGATTTATCTTTTATGTATATACACTTTCTGAACGGTTAGAACTTCTCCATTAAGATAGCGAAAACTAGAACTTTCTATGTAATGCAGTAGCCTTTTTTCTAAACACTTGCAAACGCTCATTTTTGTTTGCCGCGGAGAAGAAAAGGAAGCATAAATCCAAGATGGCGGCAGATAGAAAAAAATATCAACATTTTTGAGTAAGTTACTAATAAGGGTACCTATGATGAAAATATAAAAAAAATAACAAGAGGGTCGAGCATTCAGCCCTAGGTTATTTCACATGGAATGACCATGTAGAACAAAAATTAGGGTACAATACACCAAAGTTGTTGTTCAATCTATATTCTACTGTAACACCAGAAGAAGTGTCAGGTCACACCGCTTCTGTGTGATACAAGCCTTACTCTTCCTGTTATTGTGTGCCACACTTTTTGCATCAGTCAGAAAACACTGTTTTCAGCTATTCTGATTAGCACGCACACAAGTGGTTAATAACTTACTCTTTCTTAGCAGTTTCCTGTTGTTAGCGCTGCCTAAAAGAGTAAAAAAATATGAGAAAGAATTCGTCCAGAGGTTGCGCCTGGAACCACCCAACCTGGTAACATCGCAAAAGCTAGGAGGGGGAAAAAATTACCAGTTGTTGGCAACATTTGTTCGTGATCTCGCTGTGTGGCTAGAAGCTTCCAGCATGAGCTTTGGGATCCCGCTTAGCATAATGACCAGGAATTACGCTCAAATTTGTGATGAGTGGTTACAGATTATGCTTGATACGATTTCGGCTTGGAGTTAAGAAGGTAAAAAAAGAAACGCAAGGTGCATTCGTTGCCCCGAACGCCTGCCTTCACATTGTTTCGTTATAACAAACGCAGTTCTTGCTAAAGGAGCTGTTATTTCTCCTGATTGATGGAAGATAGCAGACGCCTGGGGGAAAACTTCACTTTCCTCGAGGTGCAGTCGTTACTCTTTTGTTTTCTTTCATTTCTTCTGAGTGTCACGGGGATGTTTTATGTACAAGTAAGCTGTTTGAATGTTAATTGTACACTCGTGTTTGGGACGATATATCGCGATATTGAAAAAAATATCGTCCAGGCGATTTCAACTAGACGATATATCGTCACAATATTTTGGCGATTTTTATCTATCTATACAGGGTGACCTGTAATTAGATGTACTCCCTGAAAGGGGTTAAAGTAGAGGCAATTTGCAATAAATTTGACCATATGATACCCCGTCCGAAAATTAGTAGTTTTCGAGATAATCGAATTTCTAGTGGTTTTTTTTAATTACAATTTTCCACATAAAAATGCGAATTGAGAAAAAACAGCTCATTGTATGGCACATATTTCAGCGTTTTCTGATAACTAACAAATAAGTGGTTGGTTGGAAAAAAGTTTGTCCCAAATAACAATCACATGTAAGTAACGGGTGGGTCTAAACTTACAAGTGATGATAAAAATCGATTGGGGGATCGAGCTGGGCAGCCATCATGCTGGTAAATCATGTCACGTCTTGTAGCTAGAGGCACATCCTACAAAGCCTTGCGACTTTTACATTTGGAGCCACATGAAAGACTTAGTTTACAAGACACCGGTAATCTCGCAAGAAGAACTCAAGGAGAGGATCTTAAAAGCTGGTCAACACATCAAGGACACCATCACATCACGAGTTACGAGACCAAATGTCCGTAAAAACCTGCGTTATAACGATATTTTGGCGATATATATCGTGTTGACGCTATATTGTGGAACGATTCAAGGGAGACTCTGTAAAAAAGGTAAAATCTCTCGCCAGACATCAGTGCTCGGTCAAGCGACAATTTACAACACAAGGTAACATTCCACAAATAGCGGAAACACATGACGTCAGGAGACACGGCATTCTTCGATACTACCGGGTTCAAGCCCGCCATCGGCTGGCAAATACGGACGTGCTGTCCAAGCAGCTAGGAAGTATTTGCCAGCAGCTTAAAAGACCTAAGCACCAGAATTCGGCTCTCAGTCGGCTCAGAAGGCTCAGTCAAGTCTCAGAATTCAAGGACCTCCAGAAGAAACCCAGGCAAAGACCTCGACACCTTCCAGGTCTCAGCCCGGCTCGGGAAACCGAGACGAAGCTTTCGCCTAAGGCAACCGCAGTACATTCGCGAGTTGACTATCTTCGGTTACGATATTTTGGCGAGATATATGTCGTGTCAATGATATATCGTCACGATATTTTAGCCATATATATCGTGGAGACAATAATCGCCGATATCACGATAGGGAAAAAATATCTTATCGTCTGTGACGATATTTTTTTGACGATATATCGCGACATCAAATTTCCGATATCGTCCATCCCTACTCCTGTTCATGGACGTGCGGAAAGGGGAAGGGGGCAAGGGGGGACCGTGAAAGTCAACCAAAAATTATATATTTCACACATATAATTTCATTTCAGCCACAATAATATATGCTAATTATTGCATGAACATAATAAATTCAATTCGAAGCAATGTTATTTGAGGGGAAATGTGCCATGTTTGCCCCCCCTGGAAAAGAATACCTTGCTTTCCCCTCCCTGGAAAAAATCCTGCGGACGTCCATGCTCCTCTTTAGATAAAGTGCCACATACTTCAACCGCCCAACCTTCTCAAACGTGCCATTTTATGTGAACAGGA
Source organism: Lepisma saccharinum (assembly GCF_977018435.1). Lineage (NCBI taxonomy): Eukaryota > Metazoa > Arthropoda > Insecta > Zygentoma > Lepismatidae > Lepisma > Lepisma saccharinum. The sequence goes on along the minus strand of NC_139247.1, from coordinate 38,498,692 downwards.
GTGTACAGTCACCGCCAATAAAATGGGACTTTCCAGAAAATTTTCAATGGCAAGGTTTACTACCGCGGTAGAGTTATGCAACACACAACGCCTTGCAGGGAAGCGAATATTTCAGATTCTCTTTTTTATTGCTGGTTATTGTACATCGAAACTAGGAGCATAGCACCCTCGTTTACTTGACAACCCTGAGAACAGCCATCACTGCAAGGTGTGACAAACATGGCTGCTTCCTGAATCACTGTAATTTCGAAGTATCTTATTCTCTGTTAGATTTTTATTTGGTTTATTTTATTTCGCAGTTTTGCCACTTTTGGATCGCGAAGATGAGGATGAGAGATGCTACAATGAAATTGATGAAGTGACATATACACAAATAACATTACTTAATAAACCAGTCATTTAACATGATGATGGAACGAAACGCTTAAATGTAAGAAAATGCATTAAATTTTGATTCAAGTACCAAAAAGCATTCCAGTGTCCCCCACGATACATTTTAAGAATTAATTCTTGTCTTGATGCATTAAAAATGCATCGGATTAGAACTTTCGGTCAACGAGTAATCAAGAAACCAAAAATTACAAGCATGGTTGTTTCAATTGATGCATGTGAAGTGCGTAAATAAAGTTTGATGGACTTAGTCTTCTGTGTACCCTCGTATACTCGGAATTACAGTTTTCGTACATCAACTATTGAAGCAGTGGATTTGAAATGCCTTTCTCGCAGTTTCGTGATCCTACTAGAAAATTCCGACGACATAATGAGAACAATGACAGTCTTTTGGAAGTCAATTAAAGGACTGGGTGTGGTGAACCATGTGATCATATGATCAGAATACGAGTCGCTGCACATTGAAATTTTAAGAACATTTCAACTAAATTGTCGTTATGGAGACAGATGACAATCACATTTTCTGCTCTTTCTATTGTTTGAGACCTTTAAAAAATAATATTCTCAAAAATTATTCTACAGAGTTTTCGATTAGAAACTCTCTTTCTCCTTTTACTTGCTTCACTTCTCTCTTCTTTCTGCTTCTATTCTCTTCTTTCCTTTTTGTTATCTCTTTCTCATTTTTCTTTCTTTACTCTTCTTGTTTTTCCGTTTGTCATTTATCTTTCACCATCTCTTATCTCGTTTCTTTCTCATCTTCATTCTTTTTGTTTCTTTATTCTTTTTTGTGTTTGTAATTTTTCTTTTTCCTTTTCTTATTTCTTTCTCATTTTCATTCTTTCTCTCTCTACTCTTTTTTGTCTTTCTGTTTGTCATTTTTCTACTTGCTTCTCTTTTTTTATTTCTTTCTTTACTGTTTTTGTTTTTTTCTGTTTGACATTTTCCTTTTTCCTTCTATTTTTCTATCACATTTTCATTCTTTCTGTTTCTTTACTCTTCTTGTCTTTATCATTTTTGTTTCTCCTTCTCTTTTCTTGTTTATTTCTCATTCTCATACTTTCTCTTTCATTTCCGCAATCTTTCTTCTTTTCTTTCCATTTTCTTTCTATTGTTAGTTACTCTGTTTCTTTTCTCTTTCTAGCTCTTTTCTTATTTCTTTCTAATTTTCATTCTTTCTCTTTCTTTACTCTTTTTGTTTTTCTGTTTGTCATTTTCCTTTTTCCGTCTATTTTCATATTTCTTTCTCATTTTCATTCTTTCTGTTTATTCACTCTCTTTGTCTTTGTCATTTTTGTTTCACCTCTTTTCCTGTTTCTTTCTCATTTTCATACTTTCTCTTTCATTTCCGCAATCTTTCTTCTTTTCTTTACATTTTCTTCTTATCTTCGGTTACTCTGTTTCCTCTCTCATTTTGTCCATTTCTCTCTATATTTGCTTTTTCTCATCCACTTTCTTCAAGATTTTTCTGATGTCTCTCTCTTCCAGCTATAATGCAACACACTTTTTACATCAGTCACAGTACACTGCTTTTAGTCTTTCTGATTAGTCTCTATGATGCACTATTTCCTATTGCTACAATTGGTTGTTTTATTGGTTTGGTTCATTTTACTTCGCTTTTCTGTCACTTTGGGTTAATCGCGAAGATAAGGGTTGTTGTCTATTCAAACACAGGCAAACTTCAAGAGATAAGCACTGCATGATCTTACATTATTTATTTAACGTCAAAATGCCAGAAAATATTTTACAACTAACCCCATGCATCTAAAGACAAAACACAATCTGTTGTTATAAACAAATCCGTTTTCAAAGGTCTTATAAACCGTACAATCCATTTACACACTCATCGTCACACACGACAAGGATGAGCTATCTTGTGATGAAACTGATGAAGTTACAGGCACAAAGAACACCGATGCCCAGGCCAGGGTTCGAACCAGGAACCCCTGGCGTCATATCACGCTGTGATCTTTGTGAATGTTCTCTCATCAAAATCATCACATCATTCTCATCTTTGCAAATAACGAAAAAGTTGCAGGAAAGCGAAACCAAATCATTTAATTAAAACAACGCAGGATGCAAGAGAAAAATTAATGAAAATACTCATGGACAATTTGCAAAGGTATACTTGTGCACGCCGCTGTACTATAAATCTATTTTGATTAGCGAAATGAAACCATAAATACGCCACTCTTCTGAGAGAACATTGATACCAGGGAGAGGGTGGTGGAATAATCGTGAAAAGGAACAAGCGCGAAACGGATTAAGCGAAAACGTAGTAAGAGCGAAATGGAATTAGCGCGAAAGGAACAATAACCAAACGGATTAATCGCGAAATCAAAATTGACTGATGGATTGATTGACACGCTTTATTTTACTTCGCTCTTGTGCCACTTTTGGCTAATTTGCGAAGATGGTAATGGGTGATGATATGATGAAATTGATGAATGGACACTCACAAACATCCATGCTCAGACCAGGATTCGAACCCGGGACTCCTGATGTCGTAGCGCGATGTGCTAACCACTCTGCCACGGGGGTCGCCGAAACCATAATTGAACACCGGAATAAGCGCGAAAGGAATTAGAACGAAACGCGAACGGAACAAGAGCAATGGAATAAGAGCGAAAAGATTAAGCTAGAAACGGATTGAAAGTGAACGGAATAGCCGCGAAGAAATAAACGCGAAAATTTAACTTTCGCGCTTTATCCCTTTTGCGGATGTTCTTCTGACCCCCAAGAAGTGTCCCCTGTAACCAGAGCTCGCTACTAACCAATGTTTACCATTCGCTACAATTTCCCACCCAGTCTCCTACCATGTAGCCTTGAAAAGTTCAAAACTCGCTTAGTGAATTCCAACATCTGGCAACATTGGACCACCCTGTTTATGGCGCTGGACGCGTTTGATCGGAAGCGGCCAAAATGAAGTTCTACAGGAGACCCCTGGCTGGGCTCAATCAACCCCAATGAGGTAATTAACACGAAGTGGGCTGCGACCGGGCCGCCAAGCAATGTAATTAATCAATCCAATAATAGCCGCTTTCAGAAGTTACAGGGTGGGCCCACAGATGGCATCCGCGTCGGAGTTGTTTTCCGTTCCTTGCCGTGGGGCGCGCGCCCGTTGTCCGTTTGCCCTAAATGATGAAGATGATTCGAAGCTCGAAGGCGGGGGAAAAGAAGCGATTTGTTCCGTAGAAATGAGAACCGTTGTCGCCGAAAGGCTCAGCGGGCAATTAAATGCTAAAGGTTTCAGTTTGTCGCAGAAGCGATCGATTCTGGTTGAGGACTCAATATGGCGGAAACAGCTCATGTTGAATCCAAACACTTTCCTACGGGGGCAGCCGGTCCTAAAGAGGGAGGCAGTGGCGGCGATTGGGTTCCAAAACTGGGGAGGGGGCAAGGACAGTTTACTATCTCTTGTTAGATAAGGTTTAGCATAATGCTGGAGCAAACTTGCCAATAAAGTAAGAGGCAACTGCCCCCCAATCGCTGCCACTGGAGGGCACAAGCACGAGGCCCCGCACCATCTAAAAATAATTGTTTGTATACGATGAATTGCAAGTTTATAATACGCTGGTACAGAGGTACCAACTTATAATATGGGGGGGGGGGGGGGGCAGGTTGAAATCAACATATTTTTATCTCGTATATATAATAGCTGAAATACTCAATATGCTGACCAAGGCAGTAATTTATTTTATTATAAAACATAAACAAAACGTAACGTTTCAACCTTCTAGCAAGGTCTTCTTCAGACTCTGCACCAAGTACAAATGTAACAAGGTACAAAACAGGACGATATATATATATATATACCTTTGTATGTTTTGTACCTTGTTACATTTGTACTTGGTGCAGAGTCTGAAGAAGATCTTGCTAGAAGGTTGAAACGTTACGTTTAGTTTATGTTTTTATAATAAAATAAATTTCTGCCTTGGTCAGCATATTGAGTTTTTCATCATGGAAACAAGGCTTAATGGTGTTATAATAGCTGTCCCTCTATACCCTGTCCCAGCTATCTCTTAGACAAAACGGCAGAGGAAAGGGTTCGAGTGGCCAGAGCAAAGCAGTACACGCTGCTGGGAAGGCTGGATACTGCAGTTGCTTTGGCCTCTCCAAAGAATCTCGTTCCTCTGACGTGTTCATTGGTGGAGTCGTCTCCCGTCATTACTTGCGCAGAGACTTGTTTGCGTTCGTCTGCTCCAAAGATAGCTGGGACAGATTGTACGTGAATTTTGTAGAGGACAGAAAGTTCCCTTTCCCCCCCAAATTCGGCACCTATGTGCTGGTACTTCCAATTAAGAAACTAATCTGATTGTTATTACTTGTTTTGACATTTAAAAATATCCAAATTATTGAAATCATATTCTATACAAAGTAGGTCTTTAAATATTTCAGAAAAAAAATATGCACCAAGTATTCGTTTAATTACAAAATAAAATCACGAAGTGGATCATTTTATGTGAAACAATGTAAAAAAAACTTAATGAAAAGTAAACAAAACAGAATGTTATTCGATATTAAACATTGCCACTTCGATACTTAAAATAATAATTTAATATTGAACATACCCAGTTTTGTAATCAAATATAATTAACGTCGCACCAGTGATTCATCGGAAATATAAAAAAAAACACTAATTTAAAAACCTTTATTAGCCTTTTAGGTAATAGGCCTAATACGAAATATATAAATACTATACATTCTCTATGATGTGCAATACTAATAATGTTTATATTGTGATCATATAGGGCACCTGTACTTCAGAGTAAGGAACATAATTCCTTAATTTTTTCAAACCTCTGAAAAACTTTGGCTATAGACCCTACTTTATTGCATACCCCAGGCCTCACACCCACCTAGGGCCAGCCCTGTCCGGATGGAGGTTATTGAACTTCAAAGGGGAATGTCAGAGGCACCAAATTGTAATAATAATAAAATACTATTATTTTTATATTGTCCATTACCTCTAATATGTTATTAAATTAAATTTGTTTATAAGTAACTATCATTTTAAGAATTAGATTATGAGACTCAATAAAATAATATTATGGCATTACAGCTCCACCCTTCTTGCGGTCAAAGTAGAACTAATTGTATTTAAACTTCCATTTTTGTTGATACTTAATGTCGCGTTCAACACTTTGTTCCGGATGACTTGAGAATGGATCAGAAATAATACAATCTTCGTTCGAAGAATGAGGAAGATTGATTGATTTGCTTTATTTCATTTCGCTTTTCTGCCACTTTTAGCTAATGGCGAGAATGATGATATGATGAAACCGATGAAGGGCCAATCACAAAAAGCACCCATGTCCAGGCCGGGATTCGAACCCTTGGCAGCGGAGATCGGTGAAGAGAAAGAGCAACCGAAGATTCGCCAAGAAATTTACCATCACTAGTACATTTTCCAACAGATGGCCTTCTTCTTAGAATACAAATAAAACAATGTTTCTTGTTTAGACATTGTGTTTCGGTAACACTAACGCAGTAGCGCCTCTTCCGATAACACTGCACAAGTACGTCACCACCATTGCATACCAAATTGTTCACTGACTAACCGTTAAAATAGATGCATAAAGTTGATTTTTATTACAACAATAGAAGCTTACATTACACCAGTCCTGCGCTCTACACGTGTCCATTGGACTATAATTTCGACTCTTAAGCCCGCATCACACGGAACTGGATTTCCAGTAGGTATGCCCTAGTTGGCGCTGGACTGGCTACCAATTTGCTAGTTTTCGCCTCACACGATACTTATCAGCTTACTTGTCGATAGACTTTTGTTCCCATACGAGGGAAGTTGTAATGGCGGCCGCGTGAGATGTAAACAATGTATCACTTCACAATTTTAAAACTCGATAACTATTCAACCGAAAGGAATGTCGTTTCGTGTAAAACGTTATTATGTACAAAACAATGGCGCTGCTTAAATACATACTTTACAACGTTTACTGTACACGCATGGAAGAACATTTTAGTTGTTTCAAATGTAAACACCGTGCACTAAGCATAGACGGTGTAACTCAATGCGCCTTTCATGCTGTATACGTTATACATTGCTGGAGTAACACTCGGAAACCACAGACAAAAGCGCTCCTTTGCACACTCACAGATTATCTTCACATGGTGAAACTTTGCTCTGATTGGCTGTTCCACAGAATCCAGTCGAGGAAAGCAAGTAGCAATTAGAACATGTCCTATTCCTCCAAACCATTCAAGCAGTCAGCCAGGCGGCCATGATTGCTACCTAGAAAGTTAGTTCAGCGCCAACTAGGGCATTCCTACTAGAAATCCAGTTCCGTGTGATAGGGGCTTTAATTACAAAGAGGACTTGATGGATTGATATTTTACTTCGCTTTTCTGCCACTTTTGGCTAATCGCGAAGATGAGGATGAGGAAATTGATGAAGAACACTCACAAATAATACTCATGCCCAGCTGTGTTGGCCCCAAGGAGGTCAGCTTAACTGAGTGTACATAACATAATACAGCAGTTTCAACAATTTTTTTATTTCTCGTAGCAGGGTATGAGGACAAATGTTACTGTGTAAGATTTTTAAAAACATACACGCGTGCTTGCACTTTTCCACACTGCCACGGGCGATGCCACTGTCGAGAAATGGCGACTCCTCAGCAGAAAGCATTCTGATTATCTACCGTGGCCGCCACGTTCTCCCGACCGCACCCCATGTGATTTCTTCCTTTTGGGATTTGTGAAAGACCATATTTACGTGCCTCCACTACCGACCGATCGGTCTGAATTGAAAAATCGGATTGTCTGAGCCATTCAGTTCATCACATCAGACATTCTGATAGGAGTGTGGCAGGAAATGGACTTTCGACTGGATGTATGCCGCGTCATTGTGCACTGAACACTTGTAATGTAAGTTGCAGAAACGTGGACAGTTCTTCTTTCATCCAGTGTAACATTTGTACTCATACCCAGTCGCTGAGGAAAATTAAAGAAAAAACGTTGAAACTGCTACATTATTTTATGGGCACCCTGTGTACGAAGAGGACTGAATCCATGTTTATTACTACGAAAGAGTAAAAAAAGTACGTTCTACGTTAAAATAAAGTGAATGAATGAAAGCTGAAGCGAACAAACATAGTTGCCAAATTTCTTAGCGATTGTCCAAATCCTCAGCCAGGTTATTGAAATTTTCGAGAGGGACTTTTCAATTTTCCGGAAGGGATTCTCCCTCCCGGGTCACCACCTGAATTCACCACTTTAGTGGCTGCAGGCGTTCGTCTTGCCTTCCTCATATATATTTGGCAGGTGGGATGTTATCGACTTGAGCTGGTGCATTCGTTGATGATACCCTGTCGTTTTCAAGGTTAGAGAGAAATTAAGCCCCTCGGTTTCAATTTACACGCGATCTTCATGGTTAACTCTCACGATAGACAGATAAGTTAGTTGTGTTAATTACAGATCGAGTTTCTAACGACTAAAAGGTGCATAAATAGACACGCAAATAGGCGCTGCATTGGAAAAACACACAAAAAAGAAGTCAGTGTAATAAGTCACTTGTTCAAAAAAAGGGAAAAAGTTGGTAGAGGAATGGCACGATATGTCGGAGACTTGCATTTCTTTTAATATCTAGTTTTCCAATCTCTTACTTTTCTGCAGGGTGCGAAATCATTGAAGACATGTTGGGGGAGAGGATCTTAATTCACACACACACCTAATATACACAGTGCTATCATTCTACCGGAACGCCGTATACCAGCACCTTTTTGTAGGTTAGTAATAACGTTTCATTTTTAACAAATGAAGTGTTTGTGTGTGTGTGTGTATGTAACACACAGAACCCGAAACGTGACTCCAATAACGCATTAACGTGCATAAACTGCAAATGATGCACTTTTTGGTGTTTCAAAATGCACACACAAATGCATAAAAGGGCACTTTCATCAGCTGGCGTTCCGTGTTATGCACTAAAGTGCGTCAATTGGGAAGATCAGACAAGATCTTTCCAAAGATAACAAAAGATAACAAAATTACATATTTTACTGTGTCAATTGATGCATTAAAAGTGCATCAATCGTAATTTGATGCATTTCGAATTCCTGTACATGTACTGTGTGTACATGAATGCACGATCATTTATGAACGTACATGGGCACTCGCAGAAAATTTTAAATAAATGATAAAGCTGCGTCCTTAAGGAACATATGCTTACGTGTCATCAAAAGAAATAAGTGTTTTAAGGGAGATAGAAAAAGAGAGAAATGAAGGGAGTCAGTCAATTACCTTCATTCTTTAACTTAAATAATTTATTTTACATCATTTGAAAATTCACAGAAATTAAAATAAATTTCTTATGGCAGTGTTTTTTTCTGTTCCAGCGGTGACACAATATTGTTTACTTATAGCTATAAATCTGGGAAAGCAGGCCTATTCTACGGGTAGTTATGTTTCATCAACAGTGTTTAGTTTCATAATTCATTGCACAGAAACTGTAAGGAAACTGTTACTTAAGTATCAGTACAATAGTTACTTTAATGTTAACAATAACAATAACAGATTTCTGATTTATTGTAACTTGAAATGAACAATGGGAATTTACAGAGGGGGAGGGGTCTATGGACCCGTTCAACCCCTCTCTTCGCGCATTGAAGCTTGTATGATCAGAAGGAAACTTTTTGTGGTGTGCTGATTGGTCAACCACCTTGACATAATAGAAAATTTTCAGGTGCTCTGATGTAAAAATTATCAATCCGTGCCGGAGAGACATTTATTCGGAACCAACTCACAAACCCTCAATGTCACTCCAGTCAGCATGACAAGTGAATTACGAGCCATGCAGGGCATATCAGGGGCGGATCCCAAGCTTCTGGCACCCAACGTTCATGGCTTCCTCGTGTCATTCTCCAATCCCTGTAATTTCGCAGTTTGCGTGCCTGAACTTCTGGTCAGGTGATCGCGGGGGTCAGAAGGCACGAAACGTCATCGCTCCGACCGCCCCCCGTGCGAACTCAAGCAGCCTCCGTTCCGGGGGCCTCTTCTATAATTCACACTTTGATTGCCGAGTAAACCGCAAATTCCCAGGCGCGTTGCCGAGACGGTCAGCGTGATGGGGTCTGTGTGTTCTGACGCTGCTTTGATTGTCTCACGAAACAGAAATGCCCTCTTGTGTGAGTTAGCTTTGCTCCGTACTGTTATAAGCTACATTAAGGTGATCTTATACCTTTAGTATCTTCCTATTCAAGCCTGTGTAAGCTTATGGGGTAACTTATGGTCACGTGTATCTCGAGAACCGGTCGACAAAATACTTTCAAATTTTACTTGAATACTGAGAGAGGATGTTTCTAGAGAACCACTGTTTGATATTTTAATTTGTTGCATCAACGTTTTCAGAATTAATTAATTTTACTATGGTGGGACCTAAGGCAAAAAGACTTGCGCAGAACCGCGTGTCCTGTGCATCATACTTGCCCGTGGAGAGGGCAGAGTGGATCACGCTTTATTATGGCCTAAGTTGAACGGATGGAGGGAAAAATGCGCGAAGGCTCTTCGACGAAGGTTCTCTTGTTTGTGGTCGCTCTGACGGTTCAACCAATTTAGAGCCAGCTATATAAGCCACAATAATCTCAAACTTCACTCACAGATCAATTCATCATAAGCATCCAGAAATTCTGGACAAACTATAATAGTTATTTGTGGTCCTTGCTCCATCAGTCTAACCTGTGCTGCGAGTACCCGTCAGTAGTGCAGCCGAATAGTATTATATGTTACTATTATAGTACTTATAGTACTTATATGTTAGTTTAATTAAGAATTTCCCAATTAGAAAAGTGTAATTTCAATTTAAACCTTATTTCTTAAAAGATTTCTATCACATATATTTCAAGCCATATTATTTCAAGCCATATGATTTCCGAATTTAACTTCTGTATGAGAACTATAAATTTAATTACATTAACCAGTAGTACAATGGGATCCATGAGTATTAACTTGCAAATTGTCCATTACCATGTTCGTGCACTTTATTTGACCCATTAACAGCTTCAAGAATTAAAAGAAAACTCAAAACAAGCTGTTGACAACTTCTTCACCAGCATACATAAAAATCCATCGCTTAAAAGCACATAGGATGTAAGAGAAAAAATAATGAAAATAATCATGGACAATTTGCACGGTAATACTCATGGATCCCACTGTACTTTATAATGACGAAAATACAATGCAAGAAATCCAAGAATTACATTATATCAACCGCTAACACACCCCTCCCATGTACTTGCGGGAGGAAATAAATTATTTCAAAAAATAAGGAGTATACTTGTTTTTATTTTTAGAATGCATGCATGTAAAGAGTTTCGCTCACACTGAAAGAAAATCATTAGTTTATAAATATTAATCCTACATCTACACACACACATGGATAGAACAACATTTGAATATTGAGTATTATTATACTACACAGATTTGAATATGTAATTACAACTTTATTTAATTTCCTTTTATTTCAGGATCTCGAGATCTGAATCTTACAAACTTGTATAAGAACTTTTATTTCTACAGCTGCAATAAAATAATATGTTTATCGTAAACTTGTCAGATGATCATGATAGTTCTTTAGATATGTTTCTCAATTTCACAGAATAAAATATATTTTGGAAAAAAACAACTCAAAAATTGATTTCTTATATGTTGTAACTTGACCTTTATGTTACTTGATGTTACTTGACTAAGTACTAAAATATTTTGAATAACCTTATTAAACAAAAGTAAGGAGTATTCAAAGCATAAAGAGCTCCACTTTAGATTTCAAATGATTTGACTCGTTAAACATACTTTTGAGAACTCAAAGTAAAAGTTAATTGTACAGATTCAATTTCACTTTTCACACATGTTCTTGTACACCGTGCAAATGATACTCAGATTCATGAGGTTCAAGTCCTTCAATTAACTATAATAGTTATTTCTTATTTCTTAGATAATAGTTCACTCACTTATTGAATTGTTGCATATCAGCAACAAAGTAACAATTACATATGTATCAATTACATATGAAATTAAAGGGAAAACTATGCACAATTTGGAATTATCAATATAAACAATAGTTCCTTGGCTTTTAAATAAGACATTGTTTCAAACATATTACTTTTTATAGTAGAAGTGGGTTTTTATGTGTGGTGTTGCCACTTAATTTAGTTGCATTATGATATACCGTGCGTCCATTTCGATCTGCAGCCGAGAGATCGGGAGAAGCGTGGCGGGCGGCGCTGGCGGAGATGCCGACATTTGCGGCCTGAAATGCCCGCTTAGTTTTATGGACATATGCAGACATTTATATAAATATTGCAAAACGAGCACTAACCTGTGTTATAAGAGTATGGTTTTAATTTTAGTAGCTTAGTGGCTGTATGTGCTGATGATTTTGACACTCCCATCTCCTGTGAAACACGGCGTAGAGGTTTGTTTGGATAACTTTCTAACGCTGCCCCAATTTCATCGAGTTCATCGAGGAAGCTCACGAAAACCATTGACTTTTAATGGTTTCGTCGGCAGCGTAATCTTGATACAGTGTTGCACATTCGAAACCTCCAAACGATCCCCATCGACACGAAACTCTTTCAAGGATATAAACTTAAGCAGGACGTTGCTGGTCAAAACTATGATTAAAATGTTTTATTATCTGTGACTCTTATCGTCACTTCTAAAGCGTATTTTTTTGTGTATATAATTGCAGAACTTGGATGAATTACAGATGATGAATTATAACCCAGGTTAGTGCTCGTTTTGCAATATTTATATAAATGTCTGGATATGTCCGTAAAAATAAGCGAGCATTACAGGCCGCAAATGTCGGCATCTCCGCCAGCGCCGCCCGCCACGCTTCTCCCGATCTCTCGGCTGCAGATCGAAATGGACGCACGGTAGTACACTATTGTACCATAAGAAAACTAAATTAATTCTAATTTAGTTCTAATTGGCTCATTTATTGTTTCTATATCTTAAGCTCTGAAGTATTGTACTTCATTTCTGAAACAAACCTTAGTTTGAAGAATCTACGAGCAGGCCCGGATTAAGACGAAATTGGGCCTGATGCTGCATGTGGCAACAATCGACAAGATATTGCAAAAAAAAACGCAGCTAAATTACTAACTGTTTAACGTAAAATTGATAGCATTAACTTGAAATCTTCGGTGAACAATAAACACAAGGACGTTATAGTTACGTCACAGCGCAAAGAATAATAGTAACTGTATAATAAGTAACGCTATGTCTAGGCGTCCGAAATTGGGGCTCCATTCTAAGATTTATTTTCAGATTAACATAGCAAAAGAAAACTGTTCAGCTTTCTGAAAATTCTCATCTGTTTTCATCTGGGCCTATTTCAGGAATGGGCGTAATGCTTCAGCATCAATAGAACCCACCGTAATCCGTGACTGTCTACGAGTATTTATGATAATTTTCATTGTTCCATAATCCTACAAAGTAAATAATGTGCGTGGTATCATGGTATCACACCTGTCACATGCAAGAATGTTTATGAAAAAGTAGGCAGTAATATGTTTAGAAACAAAAAGCATCTAAATGTCGAGTAAAGTTTATTTTGTGAAAATAAAGTAAAATTACTCGTATTTCAATAAACCCATATATTTCACAGAGTTTTCTGAAAGACTGAGGAAGGTCCCAAATCTGAAGTGTCACACTCGTCACAATTGCAGTTACAATATTTTCTGTAGCTGAAGATTGAGATGGAGAAGCAATATTCTGAAATTAAATAACTTTCATAAATGAAAATGAAATTACATGAATTGATTGATAGAGTTAATATTTGAATGTGCTAAGAAAATAATTAAAAAATGAATGTAAATTTGTCTGAATGTCATACCCGTCACAATGGAATTGTCCATATGTAAGATTTCCTTTTCTCGTTATTACTATGTATGAGAATGAAAGTTAATTACAATGAATATTAAGTTCCAATACATGAATTCTGTCACACTTTTAGCTAATGAAATCGCAGTAACAACTTATATCTGCCCTTGGAGAATAAGCCTTGGGACAAAATCTAGTGTGTGACGTGCTATTCAACGTTACCATAAAAACGTATATCATTTAGCTAAGTTATGAATTTATGATAATAATTTTACGAACACATCGTCCTCCGTAATCTCTTCAATAAGATTGGTTGGGTCGGGTACCCTATTCTACACCCTCGAATTTTCAATTTTTTTTTCTTTATGAAGATTATGTGATCCTAATTGTGAATAAAAAAAATTGGAGCCCGGAAAGAAGTATTTACGACTGTACAGCCGTTTAAAGTTGAGATTTTGTCGTTCGAAATTGTTGAGTTCAAATTTCCCACCGATTCCGGGCTCCGCCCCTGGGGTAATTGACTTACCGCCGCCTACCGCTACCGCGACCCCGCCTTTATCTATAGAGTCCCTTTTAAAGGCATGTTAGAAATTGGCCGGAGTCACCTGCCCCCAACATTATTTCTCACTGTTTTCCGCATTGACACATGCAGATACCAAAAATGAAGTCTAAAATTAAACCTAAGAAGGTAACTTATCTCTTTTTACCAAGGCCAAGCACTGAATTGCGGGTCGAAGTTAAATTTGTAAGTCCAAAAATGAAGTAACTCCTACGTTGAAAGTCCTTGTTGTCCTTTTCCACAGAATACCACCCTCCACTCCCTTCCCATCATAAAAATAAGAAGTCGCAAATTATCCCATCCCACAAGTCATTTAGAAAAAACAACCCTCCCCTTTACGGCCTGCAGTTGCCAAAAAGAAATAATTATTTCCTATTACTGAAGTCGCATAAATGAAATCCAATGTCTAAAACGTCCAACCCGCCAATATATCACACAAATAACATATCACAGTCGCAAATGTTCCCATTGCACAAGTCAATCATAAGAAGAAAAATAAAAGAAAATCAGACGTGCGTCTGTGACATGAATCTATGATACGAAATCTTCAGACTTGCGCCTGTGACATGAATCCATCATCCGCCATCATAGAAGTTCTGAAAAACATTTTTGACGTTAGGCAAGGAATTTTAATTTTATAAAAAACGTAAGTTCTTAGCACGTAGATCTAAAAAATTAACTTCCGCGCTATTTGCAAACACTTTTTGTTATGAGGAACTAAATATTTTCACGGAAATATTTTAAATGTGCCTGAAATCGAGGGTGTAGAAAGGGGTACCGGAGCCGATTGGTTTTCAAGGATGCGTATTTCTTCACGATACAATTTATTAAAATGATTGACTGACCTTTTACCGTCACATTCTTGAAGATTCGCTCCATACGTAAAGGATGTAATCTTGCCTTTTTTTAACATGGTCCCATCTTCTTCCGGTGAGGATTTTTGAACAGATCTGCAGACTTCAGGATGAATAGTGGAATTCTATGTTGCTACATTCCTCTACATGAAGACCTTATATGCATAAATGTTATAATAAAGGGTGTATAATAATTGAGTAAACAACTTTAAGAATTTATTTCGACCAAACTATGTGGAATTTGTTGTGTATCAATCAGTAACACTTCAAGTTTCTATGAATGTCTACAAATAGCTACAAATGTCCAATGTGGCTTCCACCAGTTATGCGACACACATCCCAAGTTCTGCCAAGAACTCCTCGTTCACCAAAGCAAGGGCGTTTCTTATTCTCTTCTTTAGCTGTTGCAAATTCTGCGGCATAGGTGGCACATAGACTTTGTTCGTCACAAAGCCCTAAATGCAGAAGTCTAGGGGTATAATGTCTGGGAACTTTAAGACACAGCACATTTTTTCTGCACCTGTGAAAGTCGCCATTTTCTTTAACACTAGCCAGCGCCACAATGACCGTGTTTACAAAAGTATTGCGCTTGAAAACAGAACTTGAAGATTTCCTCATTCTTGTGTTTCAGATATTTTTTTTAATAATAAACCTGATAAGTTGTTTAATCTATGATGATACACGCTGCATGTAGTATTGACGAAAATTAATTTAGGTCATAGTGAAAAGAAAAATATAGAGAAATATATACAAAATTCAACGAGCCGGAACGGCTGTTCTTCTTCTTCTTTATTTTTGGCTCACATCGCGTTTGCGATTTCTAGCCAAAGTTGCCGAGTTCAGGTACTATTGCTATTATATATGTTGCAAACTGTTGTTGAATATCATGGAACGGGCCGTTACCACTTGTGGCGAGACGGAACGGGAAGGTACGTACAGTGGGATCCATGACTATTTTCGTTGGTTTTTATCTTCATCCTACGTATTTTAAGGACTGTATTTTTACATATACTGGTTCAGAAGTTGTAAGCAGATTGTTCGAAGTTTTGTGTCAGTTCTTGAAGCTCTCATTACATAAAACAAAGGGAGTAAACGTGGCGATGGACAATTTACTGGGTAATACTTATGGATCCCACTGTACCAGATATGCACGAATCGGAACGACGTTCCGGTCCGCTCCGCTCCGAGCCCTGCTGAACATTCCTTATTCAATATTACCTCAACTTTACTACATCTCCATCACAGTCAAGTTCCAGAGGAGTAAGAAAAGAAAGGCTTTGAAAATGTTCGAATCACTAGAAAGCATTACTAGAAGTAAACTAAAGGAAACTTACAAAATAGCATGTTTGAAGAGAGTGCATATTAACATAAACCAGCCAAGCTGTTTGCGACTTCATGCTAACCAATCCTAAACGAATACACTTTTCCGTTCTGTTACTATAGATATCTGTGGTCACATTGATTTTCGCTTTAAACTTTGAACAAGAAAGAGGTAAAAGGCTACGATTTACTCGTGAGCATTTTTACTCACAGGTCATAATTTCGAACCAAGATTTCTTTCTTTTTGTTTGCCCTTTCACATTCTCACAAACATCATAGAAAATAAAGGGTTGCCGTCCAGAACACGAAATGGTTCCCTGTACAATCATCAACATTCACTCAGGTTTTATTTACACGCTGCTAACTTTTTATTGCGTGGTTCGGGATTGAGTTTTGTTTGAAGTTTTTTATATTGCACATGGAGAACTAAGAAGTTGGCAACGACAAGATTGAAGCAAAGTAGGCTTGCATTAAGATTTTATGCCCTCAAAATGACAGCTTTGTGTACAAGGTAGCAGCTGACGGGATAGCGTGTTGTGCTCGGGAACAAGTTGCACGATTATCAGAAAGTTTGTTCTGAAGGGAAAGTAGATGGTTACGGCTGGCTAAAAACCCTCGAAAAAGAGACGCCACTTTCTTGAGATACACTAACCAGCCTTTTCTTCTTACACCTTTGGAAGAGTAGGATTAGAGCAGCTATGTTATTACTGTGGCATGGATCTAGAACGACCAATGAGATTGCAGTGGAATTCAACTTCCCTGGGTGCTTCTCTTTTGCGGCAGAAGGTGAACAAAATTGTAGGACACTACAGCTGGTGTAGCAGCTACAACCAATAAAAAAAGAAATGCGCCAAAAATGATCAAATTGAATTAAAATTAGTTATTGTTAGAAACTATTACCCACTCAACTTCGACTTTTTGGCACAAGAAAATTAGCACCTAGGGGAGTCGAATTTCATAAATTGAGAGTATTTGAAAATAAGATCCTTAGGAAAATATTTGGAAATAAAAGGGATGAGGAAACAGGTGAGTGGAGAAGGTTACATAATTTGTATTCATGTCCAGATATTATTAGAACGATTAAATCAAAAGGACTTAGGTGGGCAGGCCATGTGGCATGAATGGGAGAGAAAGAAGAGTTTACAGGATTCTTGTTGGGAAACCTGATGGTAAGAAACCTGTAGGAAGGCCAAGACGAAGATGGAGGGAAAATGTTGAGATGAAACTAAAGGAAATCGGTAGGGATGGAAAAGATTATATAGATCTTGCTCAAGATAGCGACAGATGCAAAGCCTGTGTTGTTGCAGCCATGAACCTTCGGGCCACCGTAGTCTCATTTTCGTCAAAATATGAAATTGGCCCTGTTAGATCCAAAACCACGTGTTACAAAACTAGATTTCAGCTGAGTAAAGTCTCTAATCAGGGGTGCCCACAGGGAGGGGGGCATTATGGCACAGACTACACCATAGATATTAGAAAAGTACACAAAGGGTTGCAGATGTGCGTATTATGCTACAACACAACATAATTTATCGAGCATGTGTGTTGTTTTCATGTTTCCCGTTTCGATTTACATTTGTTGAAATGATACTCGAGTCACAAAGTTAATTACATCAGCAATTCAGCTACACCTATGTCTCCATCTTCTGTCCAAGGCAAATTATCACCTGAATGCTGCATTACGAAGTGACAATTTCAATCCGTCTACATCCGGAACAGTAATTACAGTTTACAAACATAGGTGGTGCTAGTGTACGTCCCCCATCTGACTCAGCGCCGGAGGTGAAAGCTGTACCACACCGCCCATCACGATTACTATGTCAATCGAGTGTGACAGAAATGATTGTAGGGTGGTCCCCTTGGTTAAAATGGGTTGGCAACGGCTCACAGCTGCTCCGAGATCATTTCATCCGGATATTGAATGCGGTGGATCCACGTTAGGGAAACTGATTTGTCCATTGGTTTTATAATTTTTCCGAGCTGCGTTTATCAGAAACCGCAGGACAATCTCCTTCATTCCGTGGTGAGCTGGCCTTGTCATTATAATAAGACCGGTAGATAGTCAATTACCTGTGTGCTTCAATAAACCAACACCGGTGGCAGCAGCGTCACCTTCTGTGAGATAAAAGGCTCGCTTAGTGGCACACACGTATTTTGATTGCTTTGAGGATAATTTCCTGGACGAATATGGTCGATTAAAGGTTAACGGTATAACCCGAGGTAATGATAGAGGATGGATTTATTCAAGCGGGACTTATTCCGTTGGTTATCTCTTTTATATTTACTTTCGCTAGCCTTTTGTTGTTTCCATAAACATTTGTTTCAGCAGATAATATGGTATTTCTGAAGGGTAAAAGATATTCGCTTGACGCCACTGAGTTTAGACTGGCACGGTAAACCAACAATTCAAGCTGAGTTTAAATGGGAATTATTACCCTAGAAATATTATTGCAATCTGACGTGGAGAAGGGTATACTGTACGTACCAGACATTCTTTTGGAAGTTAAACGTTCGGTATGAACTCCCCAATTATTTCGACAAACATAAGAGACTGGCTGTTTAAAGACTTTTATTGTAATGAAAAATAACAACAACTTTTCTGCACATTATCTCCCTACAAAAGATTTCGAAGTGTCGTAGAACTAATTATACCCATTGTAGTACTGATTAGCTTAGTTGAGCGGTTCTGTCATTTGTAAACTCATTCAAAACGGGTTGAAAATCGACGTTGCTCGATGCGTGTGAAAACTGTACATTTTTAATTCTTCTAAACATCTTATCGTTTGGAATCTGATCAAGAACTCTCGGCGCATTTCCTTTGCTCCTCGAAATGTCAAATGCAATTCTTGGAAACTAAAGATTTCCACCATAAAACAATACTCACGCATGTTTTATTCCAACTTTCACTTGTCATTTTTTTGCACAAGATATTTCAGGAAATGTAACTTCCGAACGAGCAAATCTTAAATCTTATTTTGATATCATTCGACAGGTAAACAAGTAGGGAATCAGGGGAAGAATGAAAAATGTTTAATCAAATTGTGAAAGCAATTATTTGTATTCTACCCTTATTTTTCGTCGCTTTAATAAACAAGGACTAGATAAAATGGATAGAGGTGCAATCAATCGAAAACGGACAGGACACAGAATTCTAACCCCACAGAGGACTATACTGACTGTGAATTCATACGCCAGTGCCTCTTTAGTTTCCAGGATTCACTACATCGAATACAGAAACGTTATTATTACAAAGTGAAATATGTTTTCAAAGAAAGTGTGATCAAGTAACTGAATATTACATTCCATCAGCTTAAAATCTCCTAACCCAATGTCGCCAGAAGTTTGGACACTGAAGAGTCACAAAGGCAAGCTGCTTTGAAAAGGATTAGACATTGACATTCTCTTGCAAGAATACAATTTCCAGGACGCACTGCGTCGAATAAACAAACGTTATTATTACAAATTGAACTAGAACAGTACCAGAACGTTCTCAAATGTATGAAAATTACGTTTCATCAGCTCAAAATCTCCTAACCCAATGTCGTCAGAAGTTTGGACACTCAAGAGTCAAAAAACAAGCTGCTTTAAAAACGTGCAAGGGCTAGACATTTACGACTCCGAACCCACGAAAAGACCCCATTAGGACGAAAGCAGGGCACTTTCTAATGAACACAAATTCAACCCGTAATTGTGACGTGGCGAGGAGGCAAATAAATAAGCATGTTTATTTTCTAAGTGCACGCCCACACGCAGGAATCCCCGTTCCCTTAATAAGCACCCATGCCCCGCTACGCACCTAAGATGATGCGTAACTGGCTTAATGATAACAATAATGTATTCACATTGTTTGTCATATTCTTTCGTTGCAAGATAGGAATGCGCGCTTCTTTTGTTTTTCCCCCGCTCGTCTGCACTATCAAGAAATGTCGGTCAGTGTTGCCGCCTCTTGAAAAATATTCCCACTGAAATTTGGCGGTTTTTGACCAGAGTAATGTATTTTCTTGCGTGTAACAAAAGTGTGACGGGAGTGTTGTTAAAAATGCTAAACGTTACTAACTTGGGACTTGTAAGTGGTACACAAACCTACATATAAATAAAACTGCAATTAAAAGGCTTTCGCTCTTTGTGGTTTGTCTTATGATATTGTTTTTATTGTTGTTTTAGATATTATTAGTAAACAAAGACATGCGGTAATTTCCATTTATTATCCATTTTTACTGTCTTCCCATTCTCAAACTATAAAAGACAGAGAATAAGACACATAAATTGACACGAGATTTCAAAATCTGCAATCATTAGCTAGCATTAACAATTTTTCAAGTATTGGTATACTATTTGGGAACCTAGGACAATTGCGATGAAACCAAAATCACGGACACTTGCGATGATTTTGACGTTGAAAGTCATTTTGCAAATTAATGGTGGGACAATTGCGGCGATCAGGACCTAACCTAACCTAACCAAAGGCGCCACAGAACTAAGAATGCTGTAGAAGGTTGGAACAACAAAATACGTAGGTGCTTTGGAAGACCGGATCCAAAAATTAATTATGTTCTGGCCTGCCTCAAGAGCCAAGCAGAAGACACCAACATCAAGTACATGCGGATGGAACTTAATGTAGAAGGTCAAAAAAGGAAGAAGCGTGACATTAAAACCGACGAGAGACTTGGGAAGTGTATTCGCAAATATGAGGAAACTGGTCAGTTCAAAAGGTGTCTGTTGGCTTTAGCCCATGATCAAAAACTTGATTGAACCAAATTCCCAGCCGAAAATATCAATATTTCACATACTTCTCTTGTAAGAGGTATTATACGGGCTGTTAAGCCATCCTTCAATTTGATAGAAGATTTGAACCGCCCTTTCACTTCTAACTGTGTTCATCACAATTGTCCGCCATCGCAATTGTCTGGCTACCATTATTTGGTAATAAACTTGATGCGAACCGTTTATACTGTATCAGGTCTGATAGTGATGAAACAAATTGTAATAGACCACAGTGACTCATACTACTCGGAAATACAATTACAAAATATTAGCAAGGAGTGCAAGAAGGTGCTACCGCATCCCCTTCTTGCTCTCATCTCAAATGTAATAATGACAAAAATAATTTGACTTTTGTTATTTACCGTAGCTTTTTTTTTCACTTTTGGATAATTGTGAAAATGAGTATGAATAGTGATAAGATGAACTAGACCGATGATAATCATGGACAGCACACAAGTCCCAAAGAGGATTATGGTCGTGAGTTTAGACTCCAGAACCTCGTTAGTCTGCAAAATGCAGCCCATCCATACTACGTGGAAGCAGAGACGTCTCGTGAACGCATGCGGTGCATGCTGCGCATGCGTCAATTGTGGGAAAAGGACAGCTTGCTCTGAGACGACATTAATGAGCATTTCTACATTCTAATTTCTTCATATAGGAGAAGTATTTATTTTACACGAGAGCGCTCAACTAAGCTTACATTACATTTCTTGGATCTGAAGTGACGCATGCGTCAATTGTGGGAAAAGAATTATTACTTTCTTTCATTCTCGTGTAAAATAAATACTTCTCCTACATGAAGAAATTAGAATGTAGAAATGCTCATAAATGTCGTCGCAGAGCAAGCTGTCCTTTTTCCCCACAATTGACGCATGCGTTCACGAAACGCCTCTGCGTGGAGTGTCTACCAAAATGGTCACACTTACACCTAAATTGTTATTATTCCTTTACGTAATTAGTTGCTAATTACTCATATTGTCTTATTATTTTACTGTCTTTTTTTAGCTACACGTACGCGCTCCGTAATATTAGGCGCGTACTTGAAGTTTCTTCTTTAGTACAACCATCAATATACAATGATAACAAAAAAATTTCAAAACATCTCCTTCCCCTCCATTGCATTGAGAAACGGTGATAAAACATACCTTTAAAAATATTTAACAATATTTCCTTGTCTCACAATTTGTTTTGGAACTCTACTTTGGAACTCGATGATGCAACAACTTTAGTTGCGAAGCAAGAGCTGTAGGGGCAACATCGCTCTGCCGTTACAATGGAGTCCAATAGTGTGACGTCACAGCAGACGACGCGCTAGGACTGAGTCTACACAACGAGAAAACGTGTTTTCTTCCTATCTAATTCAATGCTATTATCCTTCGGAAGGGGTAGTTTTAATTACAAGTATTTAAGAAACAAAATTGTGATGTGCATCGTACATCAATGTAAAGATGAGATTTCGGAGAATACGTCTCTATATAACTATACCTTACAGATGAGAATGTAAAGAATAAATGGAGTAGGAAATCGAGTAAAGCGAATGCTCCAAAAGAAATCTCAGCCAATGGGCGTCGTCGGTTCAATCGCCTGATGCTGCTGGTTAGTTTCCCATCATCCATAGCGGCAACGTGGCTGACTCGAGATCGGGTGAGCTTCGGCTCGGCTTCGGCTGTGCTCGGAACTGGAATGTCCAACTTTTGTATAAAAATTCATGATTTTCTTACTCCGCTTATTCTTTACCTTATTCTCTGTAAAGTATGTGTGATATATAGTCGTATTCTCCGAAATCTCATCTTTACACTGATGTACGATATGCATCATAAGTTTGTTTCATAACTGCTGTCACAATAATTAAAGCTACCCCTTCCGTAGGAAAATAGCATTGATTTGAATAGGAAGAAAACACGTTTTCTCGTTGTGTAGACTCAGTTCCAGCTCGTCGTCTGCTTGTGACGTCAGCACTAATGGACTCCATTTTGCCACGCGTAAGTCTGTTTTTGTCAGTTGTTTATATTACCTTGTGTACAGTATTTGATTTATTTGTGTTCTAATTTTCCGTGCTTTGTGTACTATTGTACAACTTTTATCTGTTAACGGAGCTGATCAACTCGCTATACTCCGTTTTACAGTATGTTTGGAAACATACAGTGTATCAGACTCTCATTAGATTCAATACAATACATTTATTCATCGCTAGACATTGTACAATGCAATAGATGTCGTCAGTTATTGGTTACGTATTATTTGCTACTGTATATAGAGAGGGATTACATGGAACTATAATATGATATAGATAATATGGGAGTATACGCGTTATAAAATGAGAGTATGTAGACGTAGGACAATTATAATATTAGTGATGATGAAATAATATAAAAATATAGATATAGCAGAGGTAATATACATATTAATAGTAATACATAAAAAACAGGAAAAATACAATACATTCTAGAATATTTGATCTGTTTTGGGTTGTGTTTCAAATTCTTCTAGTTTGTAGAAGACTTTTTCTTTTAACCAGATTTGAAGTACACTTTTAAATTTTTCAAGAGAGACACTGTGAGGAGCTTCTGGTAATATGTTGTAAAACTTAATTCCTAAATATACTTATAACTATTATGTGTTGATTGTTGGTGTATCGAGCTTGGAACAGAATCTTGTATTGTGTCTGTGCACAGTGTGTCTTGAGTTATAATTATGTACATTTTATTTTATATACTAGACAGGTAAATAGATATAAACTTGGTACAGTCATTATTTGCAGTTTTTTAAAGAGAGTTTTACATGAGACAGACTGATCAAAACCGCCAGCCATGCTTCGTAATGCTTTCTTCTGCCAGATAAATACCTCCCCAGTACCAGATGAGTTTCCCCACAAGATAATTCCAGAAGTTCAGAAACATTCGGAACAGTGGCGTCTCCTGACCCTGAAATTAAGGCGTTGGCAAAGAAGGAATGTTAACCCCTCCCCCTCTCATTTCTGTGAACCAATATTACAAATTTTCTCCGTACCTTTTTGGTGTAAATTTATAAATATTTAGAAAAACATTAAATTACATAAACTATTTTAAATGAAGTAAATACTTCATTTAAAATTTAATATATTTGAAGGGTAAGGAGAAGCAAGGACTGTTTAAACGAGAAAATTAATGTTCAGTACTTCGCCATACAATTAATTTTTAAAGCACGTGTTTGCAAACAGAGGGATTGGTTGAACTCCCATCACCCCTACAAAAAACACCGTGGACATAAGAATGACCCGTTCATTGCAAAATCGCTAAAATGCACATGCACATTCCCGGTGTTTCCCCTTACCCTTCATTTATCCTTCCAAAAAGTAAATTTTGAAAAATCAACTGCTCATTATTTACAGTTACTTGAATTCCCGCTCTATTCGTCCTTCTGATCACCGCCTCATAAAATTTGGATTTATCCCCTATTTGCAGCTTAGAAAGTAATTCTTTCTGGATGGAGATAAGACTTAAATTCGTCATCTGGTTCTGAGTTTGAGTAGATCGACAGAATGTGTGGATCCTCTTCAGTGACGAGAACGATCTCTCGACAGATGACGTCGTGGAAGGAATTGTTGCTATTAGTATTGTCCACGGGACGAGACAGGCTTTTGAAAATTCGAGACGAGAGGAGATTGACCATGTGTCATGAGACAAACTAATATTTTCGAGACGAGACAGCATTTCCACGAGACTTCCACGAGACGAGACAGGCCAAAGTCTCGTCTCGTGGGCAACACTAGTTGCTATCATTTCCGTAAACCCACTCACTAGATTCGTGTCCAGTAGATAATTTACAATTTCAATTGGTGTTTTCTCCGATCCTTCAGTGGAAGCATACCAAACATAAAATTCATTCTGCAGTTTGGTTAAATTAAACTGACTGCCATAAATTTCCTGCAATTTATGTACGAGATGGTGAGGAAAGTTTTCTCTTTTATTCAAATATATTCAAGTAGCCCCGTTTTGTGGGATTTAGTAAATCAAAATATTGCAATTTTTTCAAATGATGCGAATCTAATTGTTATCTGGCTGCTGATATTATCAATGATTTCAAAGTAAAGCCTCCGGCAGTGGTCTTTCTGTGATTCGTTGTTCAGTCGCCTCCTTTTCATTTCAACAATCCCTTCCTCTTCTACTGCACCAGTTATAGAATTCCATAGTGTTTCGAAATTCTCACTTTCCTCTTTCACCTGTTGTTGAAATTCAGTTATTTTATTACTGCAATACAAAATATCAACATTTTGAGACTGCAATATACTGAATAATACGTCTGAAAAGGCAAGCAAGTTGGATAAAGCCTTTTTTAAAAATATATTTTCGAAATCCTTCAGGAAGCTAGAAAATCCTCTTGAAGTCATAGCAGTCAAATGATCGAAGTCTCCACTTTCACTAACATGTTAAAAAAACATAAGCAGTGATTCTATGTTGTCATTGACTGTCCACACTAGCCTAGATGTAAAATTCCATCTGGTAGGAGCTAATGACGGGAGCTTTCTGGACATGAAAGCAGAAAGTTCGTGTAACCTCTTTAGAGAATGAGAGAAAAACGTAGACAGTGATTTAAGACCACAAAAGAACACCTTAAGTTCTTTGTTATGTTCTAATGATTGTTGGAGCACCAAGTTCATGACATGAACATAACAATGCGTAAAAAAAGCTTTCGGATAATTTTCCAAAACTTTACTTTCAAGGCCATTCAAATGGCCACTCATTACAGGATATCCATCGTATGTCTGGGCAATTAATTTATCCCCACACTTATATTTATCCATTATTTCAATCACGTGATTAAAAAGAGCTCCTGCAGTTTCATCGGCGCTTATGTCATGAAATCCAAGAAATCTTTCAATGACTTTTTTCTGTGAGGCAGAAAAAAAACGTAACACTGTTGACACCTGAGATTTTTTGCTAATGTCTGATGTTTCATCGACCATGATAGCCACAAAGTCTGTGTTTTGCATTTCATTGTAGATTTCATCTCTCAGAACATCCGAAACTGAATTTATTAAATCATTTTGAATGCCTGCCGAAGTACCGCGAAAAACTGTAGAATTTAATAAATGTTCTTTTAATGAGGGATCGAACTCGGCACTTGCAATAAGGAATTCCATGTAATTGCCCTTATTTAGAGAGGCTGCATTTTCCTCATGGCCTCGGAATGGCAGTTCTTGCTTTGCTAAATAGCAGACGGCGTTAATCAACCTCTTTAATATTTCCCTGTTCTCTTTTACTTTTTCATTGTGTAGCTCTATTTCAGCTTTTCGTTGAGTATCCAAAAGAACGTCAATTCTAGTAGGGGTGGCAACAAAACTACTAAATTTAAAGAAACTATAAAGATGCAATTCAGACTCGCTGCATTTTCTCACTGCAGTATTGAGATGATTCAAATCCGCATACCCTTGATAATTCCCAACACCTTTTTTAGTCTAGAATAATAAACATGACCAACAGTAAAATTTATTCACCACATCATACTCGCAAAGCCAGTCTGAAATTTCATAAAGTTCTTTTCGAAAATGTCTCTCAAAACTTTTTACAGCACCACTTTTTCCTTTAACACATGTTGACATCGTGGGATTCGGACATGGTCGACCATTGTCAATCACATGTTTCTTCTCTGAATACGAAAGCGAAGAAAATGAATTATTTAAATACTTTTGCATAAGACTTTCACTATTCTCCATCTTAAAATAATCATATCACTTCACACCACACGTTTAAAAAATAATGCAAAACAATCACGAGCAAAACAACGCGGAACGCGGGGCGAATGAAAGCCAAACCGTTGGGAACAAATACAACGCCTTGAGAAGCTAACCATGCTGGTGGGTGGCAGGGTGCGCATGCGCGGTCATCCCATGTTTTGGCAGTGGTAAGACGTTGTATTTCCTCTCCAAAGTCCTGGCAGTGCGGGACCGATCTGCCTGCCTGACAACCGCTGCGCGCTGCGCCACGTTCGAAAACTGCCGGGCGCTCGAGACTGACAATTGACGAAAAACGCTCAAATCGTAATTTATATAAGTACAGATACTTTCTTCTTTATTTCATTTTCCTTTGGCCGTTGACACACGACTTACACACCCAGAGAAATCGCTACTGATTCGGAAACCAGTTGGAAGTGCGACCACTATGCATGTAGACATTCAAAAATAAACCTAACTTCCTCTAGTAAAAGTACCAGTGATGTCCAGAAGATGGGAGCACCTATTCCACTTTAAACTTATCACGGTTGGTGAGCAGGAGAAATGTATATTTTACTGAAACACTCAGTCGAATCTATATTTATTCAATTCAAATTAACTTGAATAACAGTATATCTCGATGGTGCATTTTATTTTTATCGGTTCTGTTAATGATATGTTAAGACTCGAAGGAAGACTGAATTAATTACTTTACTTTCCTTCGCACAAAACGTCGTAGTTTACGTAAAATTGATGTGCATCGTCTTGAATTCTCCCCTGAAGTTTCAATATCAACATTTTGAATTCGGAAATTTCCTATAGCATAATGAGCTTGTAAGCGACCAAGCCGAGACGCCACGCAAATAGTTGCCGTCTCGCCTTTGGAAGCCACAATGTAGCCGGACCACGCCGAGTGAGAAGATTGCTGACAATAATTCTCACCAACGCGGCCGACTCAGTTTGCAGGAGCCAAAACACTACAAAATCTCGCAGATCTCAGGGAAAGAATAAAGGGGCTCTTATGTAGAAACGTCGTGTACACTATATACATTTTATTTACACGATATTTACATCGCTTTCTGCTCCTCTCTTGACAGTACGTCTGCTCTCTTTACTTGGTCCCGCTTACCTGCGGCGCCCACTGCCAGGACTCTAACTGGAACAAGATGCCGGGCACACTTCCGGCAATAGCCGGGACTCAAAACCGTCACGCTGGTTTTGTCCACAATCGCAACTCGTAGTTCACCGCACTGCTGCGCCCGCTTCTAGACTAATCGCAGAATGTGTCATTTGAGTGACACTTCAAATGCACATTGTCTCGCACGACGACCAACTGGCACTGTTCGTCCGGGCAACTCGAATATCACTAGCGTACTGCTGCACCGAACTAATTCACTGTGAACTGTTCTGGACGAAGTTTTGTCCAACACTTGCAATGAACTTTCGCACCCGAACTCTTCCAATGAACCGTATGTGTGCGTGTGTAACTCCACGAACTGTCCTCTACGAACACTTGTCAAATACTGTCTTGTTCTTTATTGTCCACCAAACTGTTGTTCTCTCCTCTCGCGGGCTTCCATTCTTCCCAAAATATCCACATAAAGGGACAAGCTCTGATTGGCCCTTTCCTTATGAACCACGGGGTCATGCAGGCCAAGGTTCAAGAAACTATCGGCTACCGACATACCCAACCTGATGAACGTTATCTGAGAAGAGGCAGTGATGCCAAAAGCAGGGAAATTTCCCTAGGCACAGGGAAATTTGAGGGTGAAAAGGGAAAAGGGAAATTTAATGAAAAATAGATAAAAAACAGGGAAATTTAAACTCACATTTTCGTTCTTTTAAAAAGTTCGAAAATATTTTTTTTCAGCGTGTACTTTTTCCAAATGAATAGTTAGCAACAGTGACACTTTTCAGTAAGCTTCTTTCTCCCTGTTATAGATTACCTTGACCGGTCAGTCTTATATTTGTCGCGTTTCATAGAAAGGCCTCAAGGCACGAGCCGCGCTGCACCTGGAAAGAATTTGCGATGCGATTTTCAACTTCTTTCCTTGTTCCATCCATCATTTCAGAACGTGTCTTAAGCCCCTATCACACGGAACTAGATTTCTAGTAGGAATGCTCTAGTTGACGCTGGACTGAATACCCATTTGCTAGTTTTCGCCTCACACGGTACTTGTTACACCGTACTTGTCGATAGTCTTTCGTTCCCATAATGGCGGCCGCGCGAGATGTAAACAACGTATCACTTCACACTTTTAAAATACGATAACTATTCAACCGAGAGGTATATCGCGTCGTATTAAATAGTTTTAGGTAGAGAAGAATGGCGCTGATAAAATACATACTTTACAACGTTCACTATACACGTATGGAAGAATATTTTAGCTTTTTCAATTGTAAACACCGTGCACTCAGTCACCATAGATGGTACTCGACATGCCTTTCGTGCTGTATGCACTCGGAAACCACAGACAAAAAACGCTACTTTGCAAACTCACAGATTATCAGCGTTGCCAACCTCTCAATTGCGAAAAGTGCTGATTGAACAGTGAAATTATGCCAAAACGGTACTAAATGGTGCTAGAACATTTATTATTATTATTATTAATAATAATAAAGAACAAATAAAAACTGCCACTTTCACTGTACACGAAATTTAGACTTGTTTACACTGATTCAAAACTGTTTCGTTTCCAAGCAAGTGGTACTTTGTACAGGGATGCGCACCAAAGAGTGTTAGTACTCATGTTTAGAAATTCTTCCAAATATATTTTGCTACGTCCCGTGTAGCGGTGCACTTCACAAGTAGCTACACTTACCTTATAAGCTCAGCAGAGCATGCTGGATAATCCCAGGGTTCAGGTTGAATTACTGCGTTCCTTCCCCTTGGATCCACAGGTGAAGTCCAATGACAACCCACGAGGTTGTCCTCCTGATGCAGGTATCCACAAGTACGAAATACACTTTCGAAATAAAGAAAAACCGGAATATGTTCAACTTTACGTTTATTATAGACAAGCACGTATATCACGTAAGACTAAAATTACAATTAAAATACTTTCGAACGGTACAGCACGAGATGCGTAAGTCTATCTTTCCCGTAACGAGAAGCACCTCTTGCTACTTCAAATCTCTTTACACAACTCCTAACCGTTTTTCTGGAAGGCGATTATGTGATCATACCTCCCCAGTTACACAGTGTTACCAGACACAATAACCTTTTAATACTAGGAAGTTGATAAAAGCAAACAGTGCAACGAAAAGCGCGTGATCTTCTCACACCACAAGAGTTAAATAAATCAACAATGGCTTTCAAAATATAAGAGAAACGAACGGCGTTTGCCAGAAACATGAAACAATAAATAGATATAAGGAATTTAACTTAGAAATTAATAACTTAGGCTTCACTAACTTGATTAAAATGAAACTTACAACAATCTTTAGAACATTTAAAGGCAAATCAAACGATTAATGTTGAAACTATGTAAATTGCATAAATTTTCCGCTATTCATACTTGTAGATATATCAGTGTATAATGTTGATTATAAAGGCGGCCATATTGGAAGATTGGCTGAAGGCATTAATATATTTATGAATATATATATGAATTATTAACTGTATAATACGTTTAACTATAATAAGCATGAAATAATAATATAAGATATAATAATAATAATATAAAACCACGAAGTAATGGCAAACTCGGGGTCATTACAATTTACAAACACAAATGAAAGAAAACAGAAAAAAAGAAGCACAGATACACTTAAACTAATGCTAAAAAATACATATGGTCCTCCTCCACCCTCTTCTACGATTTTACGACAGGAAGATGTGGTAGAGATGAAACACATTGGTGGGTGTTGGGATCCCTGGTCGGTTTACTCTCTTTTGTTGGAAACATGTCCACTCCTGAAATTCAGATGTGGATTGTGGAGGTACTTTAATTTTTACTTCTTCAGAAAACTTTCCTTTGAGTTAAACTTCTACCGCTCAGAGCGGTTGCTGATTATGCTAGATTTGGTTGTTATGCCAAACACAGGGTGCTAGGTGCCAACGACGGTTAAATTATGCTAGGTTTAGCACCATTATGCTAGGGTTGGCATCGCTGCAGATTATCTTCACATGGCGAAACTTTGCTCTGATTGGCTGTTCCACAGAATCTAGTCGAAGAGTTAGTAGCAATTAGAACATGTCCTATTCCTCCAAACCAGTCAAGCAGTCAGCCAGGCAGCCATGATTGCTAACTAAAAAGTTAGTTCAGCGCCAACCTACTAGAAATCTAGTTCCGTGTGATAGGGGCTTTAGTGGCTGTGTGTGTGTAACTTTGTGTGTCCTGTGTCGTTGCAAGGAGAATGGAAGAGGTGACTAATAGGAAGCTACCTGCAACTCCCAAAAAAATTAGAAAACGTCGTGGGGATTTATCTGCGGATGAAAAGATATCTGGGAAACATGTAAAAAAATTTCGTATTGAGACCCGCAGTTAACAGCAGGCCCCTAGCTAAGCTTTAACAATGGGTGGGTTTCAAAGTCCGACAATCATTGCTCCGCAGAAGATTTTTTTTTGTTTGGGGATTTTTTCGATACATTAGTGTTTTATTTTAAAATTCAAATGTTTATTTTAGGATAATTATATTATGAAACTATGATCAGTTTCTAGTATTTTATTCAATGTGGGGTTTGAACCCACTAAACCCCCTTATATATGGTCCTGATTAACAGTTATAATAATACAAAGATACAGCTTCAGATGTGTTTTGAAAATCGAGGGAAATTTAGGTCGAAAAAGGGAAATTTTACACTGGTAAAAGGGAAATCCTGCATTCGGAGATTGGCAACACTGAGAAGAGGGATCTATTTTGGTTGAAAACAGCAAGCGGCTGTCGCCGAGCATGGGCCGGAATAGCCACTACTATTGTTCTGAAAAGGTGGGAGATGACGGGCAGAAGATTCACCCTTTTGGAAGAAAGATGTGGAATTTAGGTCAGAGCTGGGAGACAAGAATCTGCTTAGTTCGCACGAGAAGTAGTTTCCTTAAACGAGGATATGAGCAATATGCATATTGAAATAAATAATATAAATATCCATATACCTATACTTAACATAATTAGTAATAATATATATTTGTGGTAATATGTACGGTTGCAAGCTGCATGTTTAGTTTTGTTCTGCTGTTTAACCTTAACACCAGCGTGGGTGAAAATTTACCCACTGAATATTTTGTAAGAGTTTGCAACAGTTTAGAGCTCGGAATTTGATGACAACTCATCTGTTTTTCTGAGCCTTGAAAACAACTCTAAACTTGATATCTGTCAGTTTCCCTTCAGTTAGAACGAGAAATTCTTATTTTTATTTTGCTTTTTTCGTTTTTTTTTTTTTTTGCTTATAAGTCATTTTCCGGCATTTTTTGTCGCTTTTATTGAATTTTTCTTCATTTTTGAGGCTTATTTTTCTTCTTCCTTCTTGTTTCGTGGATTTTAAATGCATTTGATAGCATAACTTACATATTACACAGGCACGTATCTAGAAATACATTTCGGGGGGTCCGACCAAGTGTCTCAATAAGAATAATAATATAAATAGAATAATTATATTAAATTAAATTAAAATAATATTAATTAAATATGTAAATTAATTAATATTGTATTATTATTACATGAATAGGTAAAAAGATGATAAAGAATACATATATAACAGCATGTATTCATTATCTACCTTACGTGTAGTTAAAATCGCCAAAATTGGCATAAAAACAACTTCCCTGGCAAAGAAATTAATGTCAAGTAGATAAAGAATTGAATAACAAAAAGAGAGTTAGATCCAATCGTAATAGCCAAATTAATTGTACAGTGATCACTTTTAAATTGACGAAAAGTAAAGTTCCTGATTAATATTTTATGCATAATATCATAAGTAGCAGCGTGCATAAATCTTTGGAAGCCGTATGAGCCAAATTCCTTGCCTTTCAATAAGTTCAGTAGAAATAAATAACCACCAATTACTACATAATGAATTGTATTTTGATTATTTAATTTTAGTACTTGGTAAGTCAATCGGGGGGAAGGGCGAACCCCCTGCGTTGAATTTCAACCCCTGACACTTCTTGAGATCAGATTAATTGGATCACTGATCGCTGTTCTTTTTTGGTGCACACTGCCAGTGAAGCGGCCAGGTTTATTCTGTAAAAAAAGAAAGGAAAATGAAGCGATTAAGATCAAACCTCAGCCACATGACCACAAAAGTACAACCTTGTAGCACACAAGCGCTGAAGGCAGTGCGGCCAACCTGAGAAAAGCTGTGGCAAAAGTGTAGATAATTTGTGACTTACCCTCGTACATTAGCACCTAATTGCTTTTATCCCTTTGTTTCAGTAATTGAAACTACCAAACAACGTATTTTATGTTTTATCGAATTATTCAACTACTCTCTTGCAAGAAAAATCCAGCTTTCATTATCACAGCGCAAAATATTTTTAGGTTATTATTTTTTTAATTTTAGGTCATTTTTTTACATTTGTAGGTCATCAACTTTCGAGCCTTAGCTATAAATAGATGTGAGCATTTTACACAAGTTTGTACTTGTATTCTCAAGAGGTTCAGTGACGGAGTGCATCAGTGCATTGTTATCTGAAATAATTGTTAATAAGAACTTCCTCCTCCTACCTGCTCACCCAGGGGGTAGGAAAAATTATTCAGTCAGTCCGGGAAATAAAAACAACATTCCATCTCACCTCAATGTTTTACAAGCTGTCTTGGTTGGTTCATTTATCGATTTCTTGTCATTTAGCGTCGCTTTTCTGTCACTTTTCTTTAATCCCGACGATGAGGATGAGAGATGATATGATTAAGCGACACTCACAAAGAAAACACGTGCTCAAGACTGCCGGGATTCAAATCCGGCACCCCTGGTGTCACAGCGTACAAACTCTGTACTGTACAGGGGAGTATTCGAATCAAGAGTTGATCCGGAAGGCGGAACCCCCGAAAAATACCATCCTTGTGTACATTCAGTGTAAATCCAGGCATATATACACGTGCAGTAGGATCCATGAGTATTAACGTGCAAATTGTCCATCACCATGTTCGTGAACTTTACTTGACCCAATAAGGCATTAAAGAATTAAAAGAAGACTGTTAGTCCAACATTAGCACGAACTTATTCAGTCTTACGAAATTATCCTATTCTATAATGTTAGTCTTCGTTCAGCTCATAGAGTCGACAAGAGTTCTAAATACCTCCACCAAGGCACGTATCTAGAAATATGTTTCGAAAGGGGGTGGGGTCCGAGCCAAATGTCTCATAATAATATTAATAATAATAATAAAAATAATAAATATAATTATATTAAATTAATTAAGATAGTAAGATAGTATTCAAATTTATTAATATTATATTTTTATTACATGAATAAGATTAAGAACGGAATGAGAATAGTGATGTAACTACACGTATTCATGATCTAGTTTACGCATAGCTAAGATAGACAAAATTTGTAAATAAAAACTGCCCTGACTAGGAAATTAATGTCAAATAGATAAAGAATTGAATATTTATTGAATATATATATATATATATATATATATATAAGAAAGGATTTTAAACACAGTTCACGAAAAGTAAATTTCCTGACGATATTTTAAGAATGTTGCGTTGTAAGTAGTAATAATCTTGCATAAATCTTCTTTGAATCTAGCCTTCCAAGAAGCTTAGAGCAAATAAATAATCCTCGATTAAACAACAAGTAGGCTACATTTTCATTATTTAATTTTAGTTATTTTATTATTTCATTATTTTGACTTTATTTTTTTCCTAATCAATCTTTCGGGGGAAGGGGGGTCCTGACCCCCTGGACCCCCCCTAAATACGTCCTTGCCCCACCATCTTTTATAATTCGATTTTTAAAATTTGGTTTACTTTACTTTGCTTTTCTGTCACTTTTGGCTAATCGCGACGATGAGTAATGATGCGAAATTGATGTAGGGACATTCACAAAGAATAGCTAGCTATCAATGCCCAAGTAGGGATTCGAACCCGGGATACCAGGCGTCTTAGCGTCCTGTGCTAACTAGTGTAGGGCGCTATCGCGGTATTGAAAAATACCGATCAGGCTATATCAACTAAACGATATATCGTCACGATATTTTGATGATATATATCTTGTCGGCGATATATCGTCACGATATTTTTGCGATATATATATATATATATATATATATATATATATATATCGTGGCCACGATGTAGCTATATTGTGTCTGCGATATATCATCACGATATTTTGGCGATATTATATCGTAGCGACGATATACCGCCAAGATCACAATACGGAAAAAAATATCGTATCGTCTGTGACGATATATCGCCATATCAAATTTCCGATATCGTTCACCAACTAGCCACTGAGATTGACAGAACATACTTTTTAAAAATGATTTTGACTCCTCTAAGAAACTTTTCTGAGGGCGCCCAAGCTGGGCATTGTTATCCGAAATGATTATTTGAAAGAACTCTCCCCTCTCCCTGCTAGCTCTGAAATTACTTTCGCGCAAGCAGCCTGTTTGCGGCTGGGGGAGCACGCAATTAGACAACAGCCTTATTAATATTGACGAAACACGGTGAAATTATGTTGCATGAAGTAGCAACACTGCGCCCGGCAATCCCTTCCCCCACCCCAAGGCGACCATAAAGCAGAAGCTCGTTGTGCGGCCTGTGTTCCGTGGGTCAGGCGGCTTTCTTTCTTGTTGCGGAAGATCAAAGGCGCCGACAAGGCTTTGGGCGGGAGGGAAGGAGGGCCACAGACATCGCAATTAGCAGGTTAGTCTTCCAGATGAAAGGCAACCGATCGCGGCAATGGAAGAGTTCTGGAAAAAGGTCACTCCACGCTTTGCAATCGAAGCCAGGGTGGCCAGGCACCTTCATTTACCAAATTGCCTCGTTCAACCCTTTTATTTTTACACAAGCGGGTCTCTCCGAGGCGTTGGAGTCAATAACAGGGGTTTTCTTCCCTGCAATAAGCCTCGCATTGGACACACAAATGTTCTCACAGCCTCATTGATTCTTCCATCCAATCCCTGAGCACATTTGCCCCTGAGAACGGCACAAAAGAATGATAAGGAATGTGGCAAGAGGGCGAAAACAATGAAGAAAGAACTGTGCTTTTAAAACACATGACTTGTTTCGCGTCACTTACCAGTTTTGGTGCTTTGTTAACATTTTGCTTTCACCCTTGCTCGTTTTGTAAGCTGTGTGCTCAACCTTGCTTTTCCTTGCCACAGACTAAGCAGACTAGATGGCTCACTCATTGATTACTTCGAATTCTTGTATAACTGCACCATCTATCGGCAGAATTCGAAATTGGTGAAGCTTTCAGGAACAAGAAACCAATCTCACTCAATGTGTAGTTTTTTAACGTACCAAAATCAAGCACGCTCCAGAA
Organism: Lepisma saccharinum; assembly: GCF_977018435.1. NCBI lineage: Eukaryota > Metazoa > Arthropoda > Insecta > Zygentoma > Lepismatidae > Lepisma > Lepisma saccharinum. Next base: position 38,462,836 of record NC_139247.1, on the reverse strand, counting down.
GTCTGTAGTATACAATATTGGGTAGTTTTAGTTTCATAACCATTGACGCAGAAGTCACGATTTAATCGGAAGGGCCGATTGATTCATTCTAATCCCGACATTTTTCGAAGCAGTCGATGATGCGAAAACATCTGTCTCTTTTTTCGGGTTGATTCGCATTTAGTCATGTTCTTTATTATAATCATAAACGCTAGTACTTATCATTTAATTCAGTGGTTCTGAAACTGTGGTACGCGTAACCCCAGGGGTACATGAGACTTGAAGGGGATACGCGATTAGTTCGGAATGTCGAAAATACTCACCCGACAACATTGTTTCAGACTTTATAGCTTTCTTTAACACCGAACAGGAAAATATGGCTGATTTTGTCACTGACACTCTTATCTTTGTTTCATACGTTTTGAAACTCGTTCGTTTAGTTAGAAGCAAATTAGAATATGCTTGTCCCGTATGGGCGCCAACCTGTGACTCCCAGAAAAATATGATTGAACGTATACAGAAGAAATTTCTCAGATTTTTATATTACTGTATAAGAAGTATCGAATATCGCCAATAATCCTTAAAATACCATACATTGATTTGTTAAATGAATTTCATTTTGTAAGCCTGTCAAATAGACGTGAAATTTCTCAACAAATGTTTATGTATAAAATAATAAATGGACATATCGATAGTAGTTCTATACTAGAGAGAATATGGTTTAATGTGAGACAGGGTCATTTACGTAATAGACGTTTACTCTCATACAAAATCCCACCAAGAACAGAAATGTATAAAGGTTCCCCACTACAAAAAATGACACTTCAATATAACAAGATCTCAAATCATTTGGTGGACTTAGATTTCGGTATGACACGAACCAAATTTATGAATATGTTAAAGGGGTATCTCTATAAATAATGTATTTATTATGAGAATTGGATTTGTCATATTGAAGTTTGTTGTAATGATATATTGTATCAATGTTTGTGATACTTGTTTTGTGTAATTCAGATGAAATGTGTAAATATCTGAACATTTCTGTTGTCACAGTTAAGCAGTAAACCTGTTCTATCACCAAGATGTATGTGTGTATATATATATATATATATATATATATATATATATATATATATATATATATATATATATATATATATTATGTATTATCTGTCTATGTTTGTGAATATGTGTGTGTGTAACGGAGGAAGGAGGGAGAATGTGTATGTGCGTACATACAAGTTGTAAATGAAAATGTAATATTTTGATATTACCTTCTGTAATTGGAGACTTGTCTCTGTTGAAGGGAAATAAATAAATAAAAGAAATATATAATAGACTAAATTTGGAGCCGAATCTCCGCTTGAAAGTTTCAAGTGCACAAACAGACATCAAGAGACTGTGCCAGGCTATGCAGGCGCATCCTTCTCACTAGAAACACTTTGAAACACTGAGGATTTACAATAAAAACTCTAAAATTGTGCCTTGCAGTTGTTTACAAATTTATTGTTGTTCTTTACTTTTTTCAATAACTGAAAAAATATGTGAAACATAAAGTTTTTTTATATACTACTTAGCATACTTGTATTTCACATTTTTGTATTCTTGTAACTAATCATAAAGAATGTAAACGTATTAACACCCAATAAAATAATAACCGGATGATTCTAATGTTTATTTGTCTACCATCTTTCCACATACAGCCCAAATGCCATTTTGCTCTATTGCACATAAATACCCACAGCATATCAAAAAAGCTCCACCAATCAAGCAGCTAAAAAAATTCCCACTATTCGGAGAAAGCCTATGGTGGGGGTACAATAGACGTTTAGTTACTACTAAAGGGTACAATTAGAAAAAAGTTTGAGAACCCTTGAATTTATAAATATATTATTTTCTAAACATAGAATTATCATGGCCGTTCAATGGTGCTATAAGAAAAATAAAGGATATTTGAAAACATTGTTAATTTGCCGAACACAGTAGGGTACCATTCGAATATTTCTGATAATTGAATGTAAAGAACAAACACTAAGCTATACGCCATGTGACAGCCTTTATCTGTGGGGAGGGTGCACACAGAAAACTAAATGCATCATATCGATTGATGCACCAGATTGCATCGATTGATGCACTAAAGTGTGTTCTATGGGTTCTTCAACGAATCAGATTCACATTTGATGCATTTGTGTGCATTTTTGTATGTCGTGAAAGAAACACCCAAATGCATTAAATGTGAATCTGATGCTTTGAAGAGGCCATAAAACACACTTCAGTGCATCAATCGATATGATGCATTTAGTTTTCTGTGTGTAGGATCTAAGAGAATTTTTTTTATGAAGATAGTCATGGGCAGTTTGTTGAGCAAAGCTTGTGCATCCAACTGAACCATCCCTACACACAAAGAACTGATTTGTTTCAATAACACAAAACACGTTTGTATAAGCTTTTTGGTAACCATTTGTTGCCTTCACTAAATTGGTAACTTCCAGCAAATTATTTGGTTAACTCTAAAATAAACGTGCACAATGACTAAAAGCAATTTGGTTGTTGTGAATAATCATTTGAAGCAAATTTGTTTATCATAAACTAGATCTGTTTTTTGGTTTACAAACAAGCTTTATTTCTCTGCGAAGCCTGATATGGCCAAGATGGCAGTTTTGTTTAAAAATGTACAGCAACTTTTATCTACTTAATTTCACTTTCTTGCTTTTGTTATAATAAACAATTTTATTCGACTACCACCGATATATCGAAAGAAGGTAATAGCGAGTTATGAAGTTTCGATTTCAATACAGAAAACAAGAATGAGAAAAAGCTTATGTCCATGTATGATGCTCAACGTTCCAAACGGCACGATCCTTATATGTACGGTAATTTATGTGGTATAAGAAGGTCTGGAAGGTATACGTTAACACAAACTCGCTTAAGACGAACACTCGGTTAACATGAACAAAATGTTGGTCCCGGCAGGGATGTATTATATCTTATAGAAAGTTTTATCGGTTACCACGAATTACGAACTGTTTTCTAGTCCGTTGCGTCATTAGATCTCATTTAACACGAACTTTCAAAGTTTTTCATATTTTTTTTTTGTTGTTCCTCTGCTAGGTATGTAAGAAATCGTTCAACAGTCTCTATCATCTTGTCAACAATCAACTTATACAGTATTGTAACCAATAGATTCAGATCAACAATGTGTTCAAATGTGTTTTTCTATTCTTTAAATCATAGCCAGTACGAGTAACATCAAGATTAAAACTTGGGTGCAATTGCTCGACAATCGCGATCATCGCGTCAACAATGAGCTTATACGTATTTAACCAACAAATTCAGTTGTGTGTTCAGATGTGTTTTTCTATTCTTTAAAACGTAGAAGACTGAAACCTCAAGTAGGAGAGTGCTTGATGCAATAAAAGCTATCGCCGCATCCTGGAAATCTGTGTCATCACAACACATACAGAACTGTTTTTCACCAGAAAACAGTACTTTTAAGTTAAAAGTTAATTACTGTAGTACTGTAGTAGTGTTTTCTATGATGACATACATAATACGTATTGTAAATGGTTAATGTGTAGAGAGAACTGTATTGCAACAATAAAATTTGAGTCCCCAGTTAGCGCGATTTTTTTAACACTAACTCTTGATTTTTCCGTCCCTTGGGATTCGTGTTAACGAGGGTTTACTGTATTAATGAACCACAATAATATTAAGAATATTCTTATTCTGCTATAATGTTATTGTTCACGAAAAAAATGTCAACAATGGAATTCTTTGAACAGAAAAAATAGAATAGCAACATTCCTAAGACTAACCAACCATTGTCGGACTGAACACAAAAACAAAATGCAAGAATCAGCTTAAACAACAAAGCGTTCAATAAATACCGATCCATACTGTGCAATTTAAGTTTACTGATTACGTTTTATATTACTTCGCTTTTCGACCAGTATTGGCTAATCTCTCAAAGGGTGAGAGTGATGATATGATGAAATTGATGAAGAGTAGTGTTGTCCACGGGACGAGACGGGACAGGCTTTTAAAAATTCGAGACGAGACGAGATTGACCATGTGTCATGAGACAAACGAATATTTTCGAGACGAGATAGCATTTTCACGAGACAAGACAGGCCAAAGTCTCGTCTCGTGGGCAACACTAATGAAGAGATACAAATAACACCCATGCCTAGGGCTGGATTCGAAGCCGGGACTCCTGGCATCGTAGCGCGCAGTGTTTATATACATCAGTAGAAAACCAAATCAGAGAGAGACTGCTGGCTGCTGGACATAGACAGGCAAGAAATACTAGCCGACTGCCAGACGAAGAATTCACTAAGGAACCAACTGAAATCAAGGGAATGGGGCAAAGCAAGATACATACATTTAGTAGGCAAAAAAGAAAGGGGAGGGTTAGCATGGTTCATACTGGGGGTTGGAAACAAGTAAAAATTAAGAATGAAGCAGGGGAAACGATATGCTCTTTGTGCGGGGAGGGAGAGACGGACGAGCATCTGCTATCTGCCTGCCCCTCTACGCATGATTTGCGAGACAAGTGGGTTAAGAACGTAACAGGGAGGGAAATAATGGAAGTGGTAGAAGATAGAAGAGGAATCATAAGTGAGATAGTGCAAAGAGTGGGGAGATATTTGTGGGAAGTGAGAGAACGACGAGGAAAGGCGATAGCGGATACCGATAAGAGCGAAGAAACCGCACAAAGTAACCTTAGCTTATAATACGTGGACTGTGGAACCAGCATTGTGCAATATATATTTGTTTGTTTTTGTTTCATATTTTCAAACATGTGTCAAAAGAATAACGAATGTGAATCAACATGTAGTGCGTACAGCCAACGGCTCGCACATAGAAGTTCAATTTCGATGACAATACCTTCAACATGCCATAGTATAGCGTACATGGATCCTATGTACAGGAATTCTTCTGGGAGGATACAGTTCTGGAGACAAAAATCCGTTCCATTCGACGCATCTGTACTGTTTTGTTCCCTTGAGAAATTGGAAGCGTTGATGATGTTTTACACTATGCCCCCAAAATAATTCGACCATGTTTGCAAGAACCACCTTGGTATCCTAACCCTAAACATATGTTTAGATTTCCTCCTGGTACATTAACATGTTAGCGTAGTGGTAACATCGTCGACTTGTAATCAAGGGGTCCCGGGTTCGATTCCCGGTAGAGGCACATGGCACAGTGGTTCGGATCCCACTTTAAACTGTAGGTCCTGTCCCGATTAGCCTTTCTGTGCATAAAGTGGACTTAAAACTATAATTCAAGTTCAATTAACATGTTAATTTTACTGTGGTGGATTTTTTAAAGTCGCTATAGCAGGAAATAATTAAGACATTTTCGGAGACTGATTACATATTCCTTTGGACTCCACATACTGAAGAAAGATTCCACAACGAGCACCTTTTTTTTTTATCACGGTGTACTTAGCATTTCCAGGCACTCAGCTGCCCTTTTTCAACACAAGAGCCCCCTACCTGCAAAAAAAACCATCGCGTTCCCAGCGGGGAAACAACGAAATAACCAGAAACGTCATCAACAGAGCGATGCGGCCCAATGGAAGAGTTGAATGCAACAAAAAAAAAGTGGGAGAAACGCTGCAACCTATCTCCAATCAGGCAGCAGAGCGGAGAATGATGTCATAACCACGTGACCTGTCGGCGGGACCCAATTACACGTGAAAACTAACATGGTCATAAAACTGTGGCGCAGAACAGGCGGGGGTTAAGGGGGGGAGGGCGTGCTCTTGAGGGGTGGGGAGAAATTATAGAATAAAGAACACCGACTGCAGAGTGTCCGGCGGAACTCAAGGCTTGGATACGGTGTTGCCTTTTAATCATGATCTCAGTGGACGCTGATAGCTGTTGTTTTATTTAATCAAAACGACGTAATGACTGAGGGGTTTCTTTACGAAATAAAATTCTCTAGCTTTAATGAATCTCCTCGGCGCAGACGTGGCGCCGCGCGGCGGAATGGCGAAAACAAAAGAGGGACGCATTCACGAAAATTACCCACACCGCGGTGAAATCATTTCGTCGCCGGACCTGGCAACACTTTGTGCAACGGAAAGTAGGTAGGCTTAATTGAAGTATCCTTAATTTGCTTCCCCCCCTAAAAACCCTCGTACCTTTCCCATTCTTCGCTTGATAGCGAGTTGCGTGAGACAAAAAGAGGGAAGGAAGTAAGAATATTCACGAACACAAGTTTTTTCAAGCGTTATGATTGGGCTAAGTTCTCGCAATTCGCTTTCATACTTCAAACTAGCGGTTTATTTATGAAATGAAGTGTTGAGTAGATCAGCTTATGAAGTAACATGCTCTACGTTTCATTACGAATTCTTGAAAGCGAATCATAGGTATGAAATAACAATACATAAGCCTATTACCCTCTTAAATATCGCCTAGTAAAACAATTTTGTCTTGTTAAATAGTTTATATACGCGCGGATCCACGGGAAGGGACATAGGAGCGATTGCCCCTCCCAACTGCCAAAATTTTGGATACATTATAGCCTAATACCTATTTTTCAAGACTCAATTGTTCTATCTATTATTACCATGATTAACCTTTACTCGGCCAATGGATCACATGTGACCCATAGAAAATATAGGCGTAGTCAGCCGATGGGTCACTGGTGACCCATCCTGCTGATTAAAAAGTTCATGTGCTTTTAGGACCTTCATACTTGTATGTGAGGTTGTAAACGCTGACTGATGTTGAGATAGAACTTTGAAATGTCATGTGGAAGAAATCCCACCCACCCAGGACCCCCCCCCCCCCCGACTTCAAAGTCACGTATGGAAGCTGGCGCGAATTTTAAATTTGTACACTTATTTGACAAAAAATGTTGTAACTCGTAGACTATTTGACCAATCTACTTCGGGTAACTTTTGTTTTGCAGTTAGAACATTAGGGCATGCAACCGTGCAGGAATCAAAACACCAAAGCCAATAAGAAGGGTTGGGTGGGCCGCGACCCTCAACTTTCAATGAAAATATCATAAGAATGGGGAGTTTGCCCCCTCTTCCTCCGCTATTTTTGGAAGGGGAGGCAAACTTTAGCATTATTTTCAAAGAATGGTCCTTTCTCAACCCAATGAAAGTCATTTCATGTTCCTGGCTGCATTACATTATAGAATATGTGAAAGAAACTTCCCATTTTTATGATTTTTTTCATTGAAAGTTGGGGGCCGCGGCCCACCCAACCCCTCTTATTGGCTTTGGCGTTTTTATTTCTGCACGGTTGCATGCCCTGATGTTCTAGCTGAAAAACAAAAGTTACCCGAAGTAGATTGCTCAAATAGTCTCCGAGATATAACGTTTTTCTGAAATAAGTGTAAAATTTAAAAATCGCGCGCAAAGGAGGCGGCCAGAGAGAGGTTACTTTCGGAAACCAGCTCGGCGGTCTAAAGGTTAACAGGCTCAATAATATTTTTTTAAAGTTCGATTTAAATCCAGTTTTGTTAATGATAGGATAATCGGAACTGGACCTACAGTTTATTTTATTTTTTTATTTATTTTTTTACTTTTTGTTTATTTCACTTCTCATATCTGATCGTTCAGTTTACCGTGACAAATAGAGACATGATAATAACAACTACAATAATAACCACCTATTCCAGCTCTGAACCCCTATTTTTGCAATAAAATAAAGAAGAAAAAACGTTAATCTATAGAACATTGTTGGTTCCTCCTAACAGAACCATATATTATTGTATAACACAGTGAAAGTGTATGTTAGAATTGATTCTCGGCGAGGTGAGGTGAGGCAGATGTACCCGACTGAAATTTGCTCCTCCCATTTGTAGCTTTTGAATCCACCACTGATTTAAAGCGTGGGGTATCGATTCCCGTAACATTCCTATTTGTAGATAATGGAAAAGTTAACAGGCACAATGAAACGCGCATTCATTACCAGATTTCTTATCTAGGAGATCTAGCTTCAAGCACGTATTAAGAGCAGGGGGGAGGGGGGTTGACAGGGAGTCTGACGTCCAGAAAGAATTGGCAAATGCTAAAATAAAATCAGCTTTCTTATTCTGAAGTTTCGCCTAACATGCATGAAGGTAAGGGTTCAATGGAGATGAATGAGTGTAATAACTAATAAGGATAGGGTAGGGACCCTTAATCTTTCCGCCACACTTCCCCCCTCCCTTTTCCTCTTCAAATGAAATTGTTAACCATCTTTTTCTTATTCGTCTTTTTATACTAACATTAGTTTCCTTCGCAAAACAGCTGTTTCTACACACGTTTTAGGTTCTTTTCAACTAGAACAACTTAAATACATATGAAATTAAGATAACTCGGTTTAATAACGCCATGCTAAGCTTCTTCGATTTTTCCTGTCTTTATAAAATAGTAGTGGGATTGATGATAGGATAAGCACCACTTACAAGTGTAGAAAGGAAGAGCCCCCCCCAAGCAGATTTGCTTATACTTAAAACAAGCTCAACATGAGCATATGAGCTTTTTGCTCAAGTGTGGAACCCCCTCTAATCCAAGATTTTTGTAAAAATGCCCTCAGGAATTTTTCGGAAAGGAAGAGCCCCCTCAGATTGTTTTGCTCATACTTACAAAAGTTGCATCAGCCAGATTTTTGTCCATAAACTTGTCAAAAATTGATATTTTTTTGGCCACACCAGAAATTAAGCCAAAAAGCTATATACACACACACATACACACCCATATACACACATATTTACTTCCAATTTAAGTTCAATTGGATACCAGGTTCAATCTAATATTAAAACAATGCAATATGCAGAGACCCTCTAGAATTGCTCCGTGACTCTCTCATTTCTTACATCATAAACATATGATTTTTCTCCTATGAGAATAACACTACATATGGTGTCATCAGGTAAAGCCTCATGGAATTCACAGATAATTTTAATATTTGTTCTGTCATTCACCACAACCTGTTTTCTTTTTGAAGCATTGATTACAAACATAGGTCTCTGTGCTTTAAATTCATCTGGTGTGTAATACATGTCAGTATTGCCTGTAGTGACTCTTTTGAAGGATGTAAATGCCTCATATAATTTGAGGAAATCATCCTTGGACATGTCTAAATTGTAATTTTCTCTAGGAAATACCTCATTTCTGCCATTTTTAAGATATATGTTCTTGATGTTGCAGCTATCAAATTTACTTGAATTTTTTTCCTGATTGTTGTGTCTCCCAGTCTGAAACAATACTACCACAAAATCAGGCATGTCATATTGAATACTGGAGAATGAATTTGTGGCATCAAATTCATAATAAGAACCAGATGCGGGCTTCTGTACACATTGATATGTATAAAATTGCAGAGGAATCTGTGGATTTTTTATTATATCAGCTTTGTATTTAAGAGCATAACTGGCTTCATACTCAACAACAGGGATTCTTAACTCCATAGTCTGAATAATGCATTTGCCCTCATCAGGTAGGGTATTGGGCAGAGCTTCCCCTGTAGGGTTTAATGCACTGTACCTCATCAAAGCATTGTTATCATTTGCAGCTCTTCTAAATGTAATTCTTAACCCACCCTTCCACATAATTTCTTTGTAATCTGAGAAGAATCCTGGCAATAGGCGCATCGGGAACAGCACAGTGTGGTTTTTAGATAATATCTTATCACCAGCCTCAAATCCCCCGATTTTGTAATATGAAGCCTCGGTTTTGGATAATTTTAATGTGGCCAAAGCTGTGGAGGTAATGCCGGGATAATCCACTCTGTTTATAACAACGCCATGCTTTCTGATCTCAATTTCAGAGAATAGATGAGGCACAAAATTGTCTACCAATCTTATATTTGAATTTGCCGGATAATCTGTACCATCGAGCTTTACAACATCAAATTTGATGTATAGATCTGCTCTGTGAGGGTGTATAAATCCATCCCCCACATCAAGATCAACCTCAATTTCTGTGTTGGGTTGATTTAAATTTGCAAATGTCCTCCTGTTTGGGGGGAATGATTGTAGCTCATAACTCTCAATATTTTCCATTTTCTTCTTGTATGTATTTTTATTTAAATATTAATTTCTATGATTGCAGTTGTTGTGGCTCCAGCAAAATCAACTAATTCTTCTTTTTCATTAGTGACCATCAATTCAATATAATCTATTCTATTATGACACACAGGAAAATATAATGTTGGGGATGGATTGTAGATAATAGGCTCCATGAATTCAGAATTAGGCTTGAATGTTGCAATAATGCCTGTTTGTTTGTGAGTGCCTATGCCATTTGATTTGGTGATCATACCCTCTGCTACATTACAGTGAATATTCAGAGTCTCTATGGCTAAGAATTTAGGTATATTCATAGCAGTGTGTTTGATGCCTGGTTCAAGTTTTGTGTTGTTCTCAAATCCTAACAGCTCTCCTATAGTAGCCAGATCCACTGTTTCTGTAGCAGATACAATCTCTACTCTGTGAGTGACAGAATTTTGACTTAACACTACACCTCTAGGTAATTGAGCATTTAGAGTGGATAGATTATATTGCCCTGGAGTGATGACAATTTTTTCATCCCCTACTGCAATTGTGTTGTTGTGGTGTGTAATATTTGGGATCAGGTACATGCCATAAAATGCCCTGAGAGCTATTGTTTTGGGATATACAATGTCATCATGCAATTTGAGTTTCAATATTGAATTTTGGCTGGTGAGATGAAATACCCCCATGATGTTTCAGATACCACAAGGCCTTTTGAAAATCTTCAATTGATGGTTTATTTATTTGAGACATATATCTAAGAACAGATAAACACAAATGTCCACAATTAACATCTTTGAAATTTTGAACACGGGCATTATTGTAATAAAGATTAGCTGAATTTAGATATTTTATTAAATTTTCAGGTGGAACACCTCCAAATGAATCAAACACAAATGCCTTATTTTTTAAATATTTAAGATAACATATCCAGTGAGTGCCCTGATTTTTGTACTTATCCAAATTAACAATGCCACACTCTTTGTTAAGTGGTTGTTCTGGTAAAGAATCAGACATGTACACACCTCTAAAATGTTTGATGCCCAATGGCTTGATTAAAGCTTCAATATCTTGGTTTGTAAGCGGCTCTTGTTTTTTTTAAACTTATTCATGGCTCTTTTAACACCTTTGCCCTGTTTCTCCATGGCCAGGTTATGGCGCTTCTGTTCATCTAATTCTGCCCTATTCTTCTTGGCATCTATTACTGTTTTTGCTATGGCAGCTGAACCCCCAGCCAAGCTCCCAACAGCCCCGAGAGCAGCTAAGATGGCAGGGATGGTAAATATAAATCCCCCCACATGTGATTTTTTTCTTGTTTGCTGTAATTTTTTTAATTGGGGGGTACTAAGTAACAATTTCATACCATGCCCCTTTGCAATACAAGAATTTTTTTTCTTGCGCTGCTTTTTGGTCAAAAGACTGTCAATAGTTTTAAGAGATTTGAGACCTGCATAAGGTATTTGATACATAACACCCTTGGCCTTCATTGTAGGTTTATTATATACATATTCACAACCCCCACCCCAATTTTTGTTTGGTGCTCATAGCTATGGTGGTTCCCAATGCTGCTATTTTTTCACTCAAAGAAGCATCTTTGCTTACAAATCTGCCAAATGCAGCCTCTTCTAATTTCTTGTCTGCAACATGTCTCTTGTCAAGATCAGAATGTGTGTTGTATGCAATATCATGGTCTCTACAAGCAGCATCTAAGGGATTAACACCAGGATCCCCTCTGTTTAATCTATGATCCAATTTTGTGCCTGGACCACAATACTGATAGCCTGGAATGTGTAGTTCAAATGGCAGCTTGTTTATAATATCATTAACAAGGCCCCGACCCTCAGAAATATTCCAAAATTTGGGGGGTAAAGTATTAATAATTTTTATGAGATATCCTATCCCCTTAGTGTCATTCACTATAAAATTAGACAATTTTGTGCTTATCATGTCCATAATTCCAACCTTTTCATTGTAAAAATTGTGGTTCCCAGCATTTTCCTCCCCAGCTATTACCAGCAGCCTATCTACAAGTTTCCTGACATCATCAACCCACACAAATTCTTTGGGCAGGGTGTTGTATTGTTTGATTCCACTGCCAGTCTTGATTTGTGACCATATGGGCTTGATTAAATTATTGTATTTTGCCCCACTGCTCGACTTAACCCTATTTTGTGTGGGATCATTGTTCTGGTATAGAGCATCTGATTTTATTAATATTTCTTTGTAATCCTCATAATCTTGATCTGTATAGCTGCCAGGTCTCTTCCTGGTCATCAATTCCCACAATCCAGGTGTTCCGGAGTACTTAACAAAAGCACCTTTTTCTCCAAGTCGAGATTCTGAATATACAATTATATCATCTCCCATAAATGTTACTCTGAAATTGCCAATTCTATGTATGATGCTGCCATCAAGCTCTGTGTCAGCATATAAGCCAAAAACCTCATCTTTATTGTCTTTAGGTGTGGTTAAATATTTTTGAGCAAGAAGACCCAATTCAATAGGATCTTGACTAGCCTCAATTCTTCTAGGAGCAATAGGACTAGGTGTATGAATACTGGAAAGTGGGGTCAATGGATAATCTAATATGTTCCTAGCAGCTACAGGTACAAGTTCTGTGAGCAAATTTTGATTCTGCTCTGTAACAGTTTTGATATTCTTACCTAAATTATTAATAGCATCAATTACAGGCTGTTCTGTTTGTTTGTGTTTTTCATAAATTCCTCGGTTCTCTGATTTCCATCCCTTAAATCTTTTTATAAGATAATCTCTTAATTTAAGATCATCAATGATTGGCCTTTTCATGGTTATTTATTTATGTTTCAATGTCTAGAAAATTGTTGATTTTATTTCTGTATTTGCCACTATTGGGTGTTCTTGTCATATCAATTGTGACAAACCCATAACTGTCCTGGTTCCAGCACTTGCTGCAAAATTTGGAAAAATCATTGTAGCTCAGGTCCCCACCTACATATTCATCATGTATGTGTTTGAGGTTGGTATGGTCTTGATGAAACACACATATAAAATTGCTGTTGTCTCGGATCAGTTGCTTGGGTATTTTTGAAAAAGTCTGTGCCAGGTAGAAGCAATCAATGTTTTTGTGCCGGCCCTGTGTAAAGAAATTTCTAACCTTGTTTTGATTATCCAATATAATGTCATCAAACACAACAACAGAATTATCGAGACATTCATGAAGTGGCTTAACATCTGGTTCAAAAGTGGCAATATCCAATCCATCATATAGCTTCATCAGCTGCTGATATTTTAATTGTTCCAAGCTCTTAGAGAAGATATACAAGTGCCTGTTTTTCCAGTCTAACCAGTTGGGTGCCAATAAAAAATTATCAACCATTAGTGTAGTTTTACCACAAGCAGATGGCCCAACAATAAGACACCTAATATTTTCAGGCAGCAATTTTCCATTTCTCTTATTTTGTTGTTCAGGTTCTGGGAGCCTTTTTATAACATCCCAGGTGCTCATATTATTATTTTGTTTGCATCGATCCAGCTGTGTTCTGGAAGTCCTAGCCATTTGACAAGTAACTTGTTGCCTTTTCTGCGGATAATTTTTTCTATGAGATATGTGTCAGGCTGTTTAGTTTTGCTGAGCTCTTGTTCATAGAACCTGCCTTTGAGAATTTCTCCTCGGTGATCCTTTATTATATATGTGTTAAGGGCCCCAGGTTTAACTTGAACCACTGTAAATAATTCAGTGCTCCAGTTTCTTGTAAAGCCTCTCTTGAATAAGTGCTTATATTTACTGATTCTTACTTGATCACCCACCCTGTATTTGGCCTTTCTTGTTGTTGGCTGATATTTAGGATAATAAACAGTTCTGATCAATTTTTGCTCATCAGATGAAGTTACTTCAGAGGGTTTCATGTTGATTGTGGAATGGATAGAATTGTTATATTTATGTAGAAGTTCTGGAAGAATATTAATCCATTTATAATTACCTTGGAGTGTAAATTGTTTATACATAAGATTTTTTAAGGTTCTGTTGAATCTCTCTACAATTGAGGCTTTGAGGTCACTGTAACTCGAATAATGTTTTATTGCCTGGCTTTTAATAAATTGTTGAAACACTGAATTATAAAATTCTTTGCCATTATCTGTTTGCAAATAGCGCGGGGATCTTCCACTCTGATTGATGATTGTCCTGATGGCTTCTGTAACACATGCCCCAGTCTTGGATTTGAGTGGCACAGCCCAGGCAAATTTTGAAAATGTGTCTATTACAGTGAGTAGATACTTGTAGCCCTTGTTGATTTTGTCTAAGTTTTTCAACTGCCCACTTGCCATTTCAATCAAATCGCTCTGCCATAAATCATCTATGCCCTTTGTGACTACTGGGAGTCTCTTATAATTATGTCGGGCTTGTCTGTGTAATTCATCAACAATACTTTTTCTAGACATAATATGTAAACAAGAATATTGCAACTATGGGGTGTTCAGCAGCTGAAACTGCAGGATTTTCTAAATATAATTTGTCCCCAATATGTATTTTAAATTCCAGAGAGCCATCATCTTCAGTATAGGCTGTTTCCAATGTATTGGGATCTGTAAAATCCTCCAATTCTACACTGGTGATTTTCACTTTGTTATCAGCATTTGTTATTGATAAGGTAGGGTAGTGGTGTGCCTGTGGCTGTAGCCAATATTTGATCTTGATTGGTCTCAATGTGCCCCCAACAAAAAATTGGTAATAAAATTGTGCAGGGGAGAGCATATATATTTTGCCACCTGGTGTAAATGGAGAATCATATTCTTTGTTGGGGATGCTGTACAATTCAAGAATTACTGTATGTTTTGGATTCTCGATTATGCCTGTTATTTCTTTTTCTGCTGTGAGCAATCTGCTTGTTACAGATTCAAGGTGCTCATTGATGGTCCTAACAACATCATCATGGCCTGGCTTTATTTTTATGTCCACAACAAGTTTTTTGTATTGCTGCACAATTTCTTGTAGCTGGGTGGCAAAAACAGACAGAGCATTTGCTTGATTGGATTCCATGGTCCCTAGCTGTTGCTTGATATTAGCTACAATTTGTTGCAAATTTTCAACAACTGCCAATTTTGAATTTTGAGCTGTAAGATCATGGATTTGCCTTCTGATATCCTCAAATAGGGCATGCAATTCATTAATATGTTGATTGGTTGGTAGAGTGGCCACTGTCTGAGTGAGATGTTTGATCTCTGCTTGGATATTTTTGATATCTTCTGATTTCAATATGCGATTCACTGCCCTCTTAATATTTTTAAGTTCCTGTGATGTAGGCAAATTTGATACTGTATTTTGCAAAAATTCAAGTGCCAATTTCACATCATTTAATTCAGAAGCATGAGCCACATTTTGCATAGCATTTTGGAGCAGGGCTATATCTGCCTGAGAGGGTGTTGATTGTTGTAAAATTTCAAGTTTTGTTTGGATATCATCTATCAAGTGATGAAAATGAGATAATTCAGATTCAGTGTTGAGGTTTTCAAGCTTTGTGATTTGTTGCTGGACACTGACAAGGGTATCTACAATCCCAGGCAATCTGGATTCAAGTACATTTGCCAAATCACTTTGCACTGCTGCTATTGTACCTTCAAGATGGGTTATGGAACTTTGAATTTTTCCAAAATCTTCATATGTTTCAAGTTGCAGCTTAATATTTGCAACACTCCGAGTTATTGCATTTAAAGCATCAGAAGATGGCAAATTTTTCATAAAATTTTCAAGTGTCTCAATTTTTTCTTTAACCTCGGCTATGGCATTGTTCAGAGGGTCCAGATTAGGTATTTGGAGTGACTGAATCTGTTCCTTTAGAGTGGAAATCACTAGATCAAAATCTTCTTGTGATTTTATGCTTTTGACAATTGTTTGGAGCTGTGTCTGGACATTATTTATCTGCTCTTCCAATTGCTGTTTCAATTGCTCAGAATTGGTGGCCTGGGTCTTAAATTTGGCTTGAAGAGCTGCTACAGCTTCTTCCAAACTTTGAAAATTATCCAATGTAGCCAGGTCAGTATATTTCTGAAGCAATAATTTGAGTTCAGAATCAATTTTAAGAAGAGGGTCCATGCATTGTGATTGTAAATTTGTAATTTCTAATTGAAGACTGGCATTGAGAGTGGTTTGTAAAGCTTGTAAATCACTTCTTAATTTCTTGACTCTGACATCAAGCATCAAAATCTCATCACTGTGATCTTCATGTCTTGTGTGGCCAAATATATCATTAGGCATTTTTGTTTTAGTAGTTATTTATTATAGAGTATCTGATTCTTAATTCTATAAAAAAGGGTATAAGCTTATCATAAGATCCAGGGACCTCAATATATAAGCAATCACCAGCAGAAACAGTATATACAGTGCCAGAAATCATGTTTGAGTGCTTAATTCTATAAATATTTTTCCCTACTGAAATTTTAACATCACCCTCAGGGGTTGTAATAAATTGCAATTGCCCACCTACAGGTAATTGGTAATGATTTAAATTATTGTTAAATATGTACAATATTTTGCCTGTTTCATCATCAACATCTGTAAATATGCTGTTCAGATGAATAATTAACAAGCCACTCAGTTTAGACAGCATATCAGAAGAGGGTTGGGGTGTTGGCAGGTCCATAATAGCCTGTTTTTTAAACCCAAATAAGTTCATAGGCATGTTTATTTATTTCAAATCATGCTCTGTGCTTGTGCATTGATTGCCATTTTTCAAATCACAATGCCCCCATGGTAAAGTATGTATGCCACATGATAAAATGCATCTCTTATCATCATGTGGGTCCAGAGCCACTTTTCTTACAACATTTGAAGTCAATAAGTGATCCACACTCTGAATTCTGGATTCTGATGTTCTGATTAAACTCTGGGATTTGAGGCAATTTTTATAATCTTCAAATTCAAGCTCTTTTTCCACAGCTACTTTGCCAATACCCTTGGCCTTTTTAGCAGCAACACCACTACATGTTTTAAAACTGTACATCTTGGCACTTAACCCAGCAAATTCCACAATAACATCACCAAGTGTCTCATCTTTTAACTTGCCAGGCACCTTTTTGTTGTGGGGTTGAATATTCAAATGGCCTGGCAATTCACTGGTGTCAAAATATTTAAACAATTCAGGCTGGGACATATCTTTATAAACATCTTCTGTTTTAATATCAAGAATAAAACTATCCGTGTCCATGTACATCAATTTTATATTATCACCATAAAAAGGTTTCAACACATTTAATACAATGTTCACATATGTGATTTGGCCAATTCCAATATTGCAGCCCCTACATAAATAGGTTTATCAAACTTAATTTTTGTTTTTTTCATGTTGAAAAGTGCCATATTTTCATCATAAATTCTTCTGTAATTGAAATTAGGCTTTGCAACCAATTTTTTGCTCAGGCTGGGGTCAGTAATTATTTTAACATCGGTATGTTTTCTGACATTTTCAATTGTTTTGCCATATACAGAATTAACCATCAATTTAAACAAAGATTTATCAAATTGGCTCTTTGCAGATGTTCGAAGCTCCGTGTTTGTATCAATATATGATTTCAACCATCTTGAGTGCCTGAACCTCAAAACTTTGCCAAGTTTGGTCACTTGAACACCATGTTTCATCAGAAACTGGAGGTTTTTGTAATATATAACATAGCCCTGTTTTGGCTCCAGTGTCATCATCAATTTCCTCTGTTTAGAGCCAGGTGAGCACTGAACCTCAGGAATTGGGGGCAGATCAGAAAATTTGTTATGTAAATGATCTGGAATTGTCAAATCAACCTCTAAGAATAAGCCATAATTACTGTCATCAAAGTTCTGAAGATCCTCAATATTGAAATTTTCAACCCACTCAAGCCCTGCATATGGCAGTTTATCCATCATAGCGTGACCATAGAGGCTATTTGCATCCACATACAATATATAATTTGATGGCAGTGCTGGATCATAATCAGGCATATATTTGTTATTTGCTCTGGCATATCTCTGAGAACATTGCACCATACCTCCTTTTATATTTTCCTCCATAAACAGATACATATCTTGATCCTGGATCAGATCCAATGGCATTTTGGTATTTAAAAACATTGCATCCCATGCTAGGCCCGGGGCACTGTAAAAATTCACTGGGTCCAGTCCATAATTTTGCATAGAAGATTTTCTGAATGTCTGCAATATATCTGCTAAGAGGGTCACATCAAGTTTCAAATATGCCATGTGATAATCACCAAATGTCTGGCATTTTAAATTGTTAAACATCAATTGGGCATGGTGATAATCTTCATCAGTGATTCCAGATCCTCTGATTTTGCTGTAAAACTCTTCTTGTGGTGGCAGGGAGCACTCATCAAATTTAGAAAAATCTGTAACATAATCATATGGATATACACCCTTCCGCCTAATTAATTTCAGATCCTGATTTGGAAACAAGGCACGTGTGATTTTGAATTGATCATCAGATAATTGAGTGGTCAGTGTAGCCAGGCTAGCAGATAAAATTCTGTAAGAATCAAGAAATCTTATGTGAATAGGAACACCATTAACTTTAATTATTTTGCTAATAGATATATATTTCTCATCATTTTCAGCTAAAATATTTAAATTCTGCTTCTCAAACCCCTCATATCTGATCAAATGATGGAAATCATAATTGGATGCTCCATGGCAAAATATGGGGACAAATTTTGGTCTCTTGATCTTAATATTACAGCTATTACACAGTGCCATTAAGAATTTACCATCTGTATGAGAATGGTGTTTCACCTTGATATTTGTATCTGAAAATTCAGAATCACATACCGGGCATTTTTCTGCATTGTTGAAATCTTCAATCTGTTTCTCTGTTAAAGGCAACATGGGTTTTGATTTTAATAAGATATTAGATGCTATGTCACGGCACTCATTTTCTATTCTATGTGCAAATATTTTGATGGCATCTGGCCCCATGTATGAATCTTTTTTGGTAACAACACCATCCTGTACAACCACATAATAAAAGCTGGAAGGTTCATGTAGCTGGTATGGTGTAATTGAAGATTCTTCAGGATCTGGATTGCAGGATGCAAGAGATTTGAGGATTGATTCAAAATCACAGACAATATATGCTGGGTGTTCCAACAAGGCTTCAAACTTTTTGAATTTGCAATTCTCACTTGGCATTGGCATCACCATATGAACAGGTTTATGGTTCCCACAGTATTTCAGATGCTCAATTAATTTGTTCTTAGCAATTTCTGCATTCTCTTCCCGAACCCTATTTGCCATTTTTTGACCATCAAATACAGTTAAACATCTTCTGCACAACTTAAATATTCTATTAGATTTGTCTAGTTGTGTTCTGACTAAAGCTTCAAGATTATGTATCAGAGTGTAATGATTTGTGCCATCCTCTTCAATTAAGAGCAAATCAATTGGAATAGCAGATTCATCATCAATTGTACTGATTCTGAGAGGTTCTATCAAGCAATTGCCAGTGGAGCAAATAAATACATTAATAGATAATTGTTTATTATTGATATTCCTGGCCCTTTTTTCAAATTTATCAATATTCTGTACAGACATTGGATATTCTAAACCCTCCATTGCATCGTCAAAATCATGTTCATGTTGTTTGTAATAATTTATTCTCTGAGGATTTCTTGAAACTGGAAACAAAGCAGCTAATATACACCACAAAAAGCATTTCTGGTCGGTATTTTTTATATTAACCACGGCTCTTCTGTTTTTAATATTATCAGGTAATGGCAAATATGTAGAACCTTGTAATGGGCTGAATTCAGAAATATTAACATAGAGCCTGTGTGGAGAGCCGCATAGGCTCCATCCAGACTCTTTTGCCGCAAATTCAGAGTGTTTGATATTCAATTGATCCATTAAACTGCTTATTATTCTGTCTGAATTTGCATTTGAATATACCGGTACAGTTTCTGTTATGTGGGGCTGTGTAAATTTTGTGCCATTTGGTTTCTTATATTGAGTATACAATTTGAGGGAGAGCTTATAAGGGCTATTTTGTGCATTTAGAATTGCCTGCAGATCAGGATTTATATTGTTCAAAAAATTCTGAATATCGCATCTTGGCTCTGATACAAACCGGTGATCTCTTAATTGGCCATTAAAACTGCTATGGATAGGTGCATAGCATAGCTGCTTTGCTGCTCTGGCATTAACAGGTGCTTCATGCTTCCTTTTCAGACCAGATGTAGATGCTTGTGGGGGCAATATTGATGACTGTGCAGAACAAGTATCTTTATGTGTATATGTGAAGTATTGCATGCTGTATTTTCTATTGCATTTGGGGCAAATTTTTGTGGGAGTTCTGTATTTGTCTGGGTTACAAATCTTTTGGTGTCTGGCCCAATTAGAGCTAAATATATTTTTATTGCACTGATTGCAATATTTTTGATTTGGCATTTTTGCTGTTGTTTATTATATACAATTTCCTGGGTTTCAATTCAAAACTTTATACTGAATAAAAAATATCAGTTGGGTTCAGCACTGTACTTTGTGTGTGTATGTATGTATGTATGTGTGTATGTGTGTGAATATTTTTGGCTTTGGTATTTATATAAAATTTCCTGGGTTTTTAAATCTAATCTCTATGCTTATCTTATGACAGGTTGTAAAGCCAATAGCCCACAAGTGGAAAAAGAGAATAAATATTCATTCACACTGACCTTCCGCAAATACCTGCACGAACATGCATATCTTGAATGGCAATGACCCAGCACTGAGTGTTATGTATTGATTTTTGTATAACAAGCTGTGACAGATATAGGCCTGACCCTAAATAAGAGTGGATTACAACAAACAAGCTAGATGTAACAAATATCAGGCAACAATATATATTTAATATTCATATTAAATCAAACAAGCCTGTAAGTATGAGGAGCACTATAAAAACACATCTGTTCTCCTCAGCCACTCTCACAATACTGGCTGATGCAATATTGCATCAAAGCTGCAATACTCGGGAATTTCTGTAAGTACTGGCGCTGAGGAGAACATGCAAAGCAAAAATCAATACTACCGTCTCGGGAATTGTACACACTGACACAGAGGGGAATTACTTGAAACATGCAAACATATAATGTAAGAAATGAGAGAGTCACGGAGCAATTCTAGAGAGTCTCTGCATATTGCATTGTTTTAATATTAGATTGAACCTGGGGTCCAATTGAACTTAAATTGGAAGTAAATATGTGTGTATATGAGTGTGTATGTGTGTGTGTATATAGCTTTTTGGCTTAATTTCTGGTGTGGCCAAAAAAATATCAATTTTTGACAAGTTTATGGACAAAAATCTGGCTGATGCAACTTTTGTAAGTATGAGCAAAACAATCTGAGGGGGCTCTTCCTTTCCGAAAAATTCCTGAGGGCATTTTTACAAAAATCTTGGATTAGAGGGGGTTCCACACTTGAGCAAAAAGCTCATATGCTCATGTTGAGCTTGTTTTAAGTGTAAGCAAATCTGCTTGGGGGGGGGCTCTTCCTTTCTACACTTGTAAGTGGTGCTTATCCTATCATCAATCCCACTACTTAAAATCATTTGGCAATGTAAAAACTGGATAATTCAATATAGAAATCTTTCCGCTAGCAACAAAAAAATTACCGTATCTTTATTTCAAATAGTAAATCGTGCGAGAGCTTTTTTGTAACAAGGTCGTTTTTGGCGTTATTGGTTGATTTGGTGTTTTAAGTCCACCTTATGCACAGTAAGGCTAATCGGGACTAGTCCTACAGTTTAAAGTGGGATCCGAACCACTGTGCCAAGTGCCTCCACCGGGTATCGAACCCGGGACCCCTTGATAACAAGGCGACGACGCTACCACTGCGCCATCGGGGAGGCCCTGTTTTTGGCGTTATTACCCACATATCTGGGTAATAACGCCACATGTGTAGGGGTAATAACGCCATACTATAAAAGTTTCTTAATAAAATAGATAAATGGTATTACTGATTTTATACACACTTGAAGCATTTTTCATTTTACTACTAGGTAGAAGACGACAGTTCCCGGCTGTTTTGTGCCTAGAGAAGTGGGCAAACCATTCCACGAAAATTTCACACGTCATGCTTCCTTTTATTCTTTCACATAATTCATCCTCAAGTTCAGGAGACAAAGTACTACTTCTTCCTAGTTTTGACGTTAACGTACCCTTAACAATATGATCTCTTAGTGTTCTTCTTGGTATATTAAATCTTTTTTCTGCACTGCAATAGCAAATAGCATTAGCAAACCTGGCGCTGTTATCCCAAATTGAAGTTGGCGCTATTACCCCTACGCATGTTCCTCTTTCGGAATGCATTTTACTTCTTCTTCAAAACAAAGGGAATTAGTTAGTAGTATGTTTGGAAAACATAAGGACCCTGATACAAAAATAATAAGGAGTGCAAACTTCTAACGTGAACAACAAACTTCAGCACACTAAGAACTTACATTCTAAATTTTACATCAGCGCCTCTGAATAGTCGTCTTCGCCACTAACAGCACACTGACACTGGGAAGAATGGCGCGCAGTGTTCACAAACCCAAACTGCATTTGTCATCTAGCGAATTCACTTTAAAATATGTGAGATATAGCGACTTGGCGTTATTTCCTCAATTGGCGTTATTCCCCCGAGTTCCCTTACTAGATTTTTATTCTTACTTCACCACGTTAAATGATCATCCCGAGCGCGTTAGGCACGATTCGATCTCTCCACCGGGTTAAATCCCGGACTTGGCATGTGAGTGTCCCTTCACCAATTCCAATCATCATTCATCCTCATCGTTGCGACGTCAGATAACATAATATATGCTCGGTTAGTCTGCGCGGACATCGCTGCGATATTTCTAGATAGCCTGCATGTGTGGTTCGTATCAAGATACGCTAACCACTCCACCATATGGTCAAAAAAGGGGTCAACCCACGAAGATTGTCCAGCCAGCACCCGAATACATTGGAGGGTATGCGCTTATGTTCTGGTGTCTAAAAAGACCAGGACGTCATTTACATGAATAAAGGTGCCCCCGTTTTTCTTTTCACTTTTCTTGTTTAAATTTTACAAGTTGTCTTGATTCTACACTCAGAGAACTAAATGCATCATATGGATTGATGCACCAGAATGCATCGATTGATGCACTGAAGTGTGTTTTATGGCTTCTTCTAAGAATCAGATTCTCATTTGATGTATTTGGGTGCATTTTTGTATGTCGTGAAAGAAACACCAAAGTGCATCAGTTGATGCGTTTTGATGCACCTTCCTGCATCATTTTCGATGATGAAGTCTAACGTTTGGTCTGAGCTACAGAGTTGTTGTAGCTCAGACGAAACGTTTAAATGCATCATCAAAAAAGATGCATTCTGGTGCATGAAAACGCATCAAGGTGCATCAAAACGCATCAACTGATGCATTGTAGTGTATCTTGAACTGAAATAAATCCTCACTCGAATCAAATGATGCACTTTGCTGTTTCTTTCACGACATACAAAAATGCACCCAAGTGCATCAAATGTGTATCATTCTTTGAAGAAGCCATAAAACACACAAAAATGCACCCAAGTGCATCAAATGTGTATCTGATTCTTTGAAGAAGCCATAAAACACACTTTAGTGCATCAATCCATATGATGCATTTAGTTTTCTGTGTGCAGACATACTGCAGGATCAAGTACCAAGGCTGTTCGGCAGTTCTAGACAGCCTCGGCATATTACAATATGTAGGCCTATAAAAATGGATAAGCATTTTGCCACATAACCATAACCATGATAATCATATGTTTATATATCCCCACGACATAAACTGAGATGATAGTCCGGAAAGTTATTAGCCGACCTCTGTGGCGGAATGGTTAGCACAGCGCGCTACGCAACCAGGAGTCCTGAGTTCGAATCCCGGCATGGGCATGGGTGATCTTTGTGAATGTCCCTTCATCAATTTCAATATATCATCTCTCATCCTCATCTTTGCGACTAGCCAAAAGTGGTAGAAAAGCGACGTAAAATAACTCAATTCCATCAGTTAATCAAGGAACGTTATTATTTCTTTTTCCTTTTACATTTTCTGTTAGCTAGTATACGTCCATTTCAATTTTAACGAGAAAGAGGTGTTACATTATTTAAAAACCTTCCTGTTGCTCGATTTGATTGTTAAAGAGCTATGAAAATGCGAAATTTGGTAAACTGAATCGGATTTTTTTAAAAATAGATTGGGATACCTCCAATTGCATAAGTTGGCAAAAATATTGGAAATGTTTCCACTCAGAGATGGCAACACTGCAGCAACAGATCTCCGATCATCCCCGTTGGGGGCAACCAGTCTCCCATAGATTAACCGAGGTATGCGACGGAAGCCAAAGATTAGCATCTGTCTGCAGGCCACGACAGTTCTGAAAGAGATTATCCTCAGTTCCTTGTTTGACAAAAGACTGTCTCTCTCTTTTCTTTTTCGTGGGTAAACCGCACTCAGAGCATCAACGATCCCTTTCATCTGGCCGGCCTATTTTCCTGTGTTCAACCACATACTCGGAAACGGGCTGCGCGAATCGCAAACTGGCAATCTTAAATGAAATCAGTGTTGCTAAAACATGGGAAATTAGTCTGGATATTTCCCCTAATTTCGAAAAGTAAAGTTTAGTGTAAAATTTTGCCAGATATTGTGGGGAAAGTTTTTGAACATTGATTTCACTTTGTCGAAACAAGTTTTAAATTTCTTTATTGTAATTTATGGGACACCCACGTAGATGAATTGATTTTGGCCTTGGCACGGATGATTCTGGGTTTGATCCTGGACCTAATCTCAAATTTCGGCGTTGAGAATACTTGGGGAGAGTAATTTTAAAATATTCTCTTCCTTATGATCTTCAAATTTCCACGTTTCTCCAATGTTATCGTTTACGATTCTCGCTATGTTTTCCAAGGAGTAAACACAACGTGTGTTGAAATTCGCGAGAAACACTAAAAATCACGTAAAATACTAAATTGCACTATTTTCCGATTGTGATACCTCTTTAGGTATAGTGTACATTATACCACTTTTGCGGAAGTGCTCAGCTACGTTCATGGTTGTCGCCAGAACTGTTTGCAGGGGGGTTGGGCAAATGTTAAAAGTTGAATTGTAGAAAATTAATAAGTATTATTACCACGGTTATGAATGTTATTATACAATAATAAACATTTTAAACTAACAAAAATAAATATTATTCGACATAATAATAATAATAGTTACTATTATTATTATATAAATGGGGAGACTCGATACACCAAACAAGTAAATACCAGCACAACTATTTACCATTATTTCTTTTGCATTTTATGCAATTAGTATCTAAAATTCATTTTGATATTAACTATTGCACGTCTCGTACAAGAAAAAAGCTTGTTATGGAGATTTTTTTTTCATAAAGTTTGTTGTGTGACCTCTCACCCACAACTGTAATTATTAGAGCTTTCAAAACTGTGAAACCATTTGTTCTTCGGATGAAATGGTAGAATATAACCTTGCTCCTGTATTATTCACTTAATGTTTTCGATCCAATAAATTTTTACTTTGATTTTTCTGTTCCAATAGTAACTAAATTAACTTTATTTCTGTTCTTAACAATAAGAGTAACAAACTTTCGGCTTTCTTGTATCTTTAAATGAACGATGTCGATTTCCAGGGGGGGGGGGGGGGTCCACCGACCCGTTCGACCCTCCTTTCGATGGCAATAGCTACGTTTCCTTGTCTAGCACGAAAACAAAAGCCAGCCGACAAATGTCCACGACATTGTTCAAATTCCGCACTCAAAAGTCCATAAAGATAGGCTAGTTTTGTTTGTGAAAAAAATGCATCAATGTGGCAAAATTTCTGGTGGTGACGGGCCCCGGCTACGCCAATGTATTGTAAAGAATAAGGTAACTGTAAAAGTGAATATAGTTAATGTTACTTATTGGTTACATTCCCAAAATAATTTAACTGGATCCCATTTTAAACTGTAGGCCCAGTCCCGATTTGCCTGTATGTGCATAAAATACCAATTCAAACAAACAATTCAAAATGAGTTTAACTGTAAATTGATTCATTGAATCGGTTTGTTTTACTTTGATTTTCTACCACTTTTTTCTAATCACTCTGCCACGGATGTTGACCAGTTTAACTGTAAATATGACTGAGTTGTTTTTTTGGGGTATTTTACAGGTGAAAATAAAACCAACTCTGAAACACTTACTTTCCTTAGCAAACCATTATTTTGTTAATTACTCGAACCAAGATGATTTAACGGTGATTGTAGCTCCAAATCTGTTACTTACAAAGCCAACTTTCCAAATGCTGTTGCACTGTTTATTTTGATCATGGGCGTTGGGAAGGTGGGGTCGAAGGTATCCATTGACCCCTCTCGCCTGGAAATTGGCACCGTTCATTTCAAGTTACCAGGAGCGTCGCCACTGGTGGGCGAGGGTGGGCTCTAGCCCAATATAAAATAGTCTCAGTCCAACCCTCTGCCCAACCAGACAGAATAATTATATGGTATGTATTATTTAAATAACGCGAAGTAACGAGCTGGTAAATAATTAAGTATAAAGCACACAAAGCGGCCTTGACAATTGACTACCATAATTCAGTTTCACTCTAAAAGTAAAGAACGTTTCTAGATTCTCCATTAGGTTGGTTTCCTTTCATTAACGTGCGAAAAATGATTACGTGCGCCATAATGATAAAATTAAACTTTTAATACATGTATAACAATGAGTAAACCTAGAAATATTGGAAAAAATTATTGTATTCAGTATTCCGGTAACTGTGACTAAATGAGTTTTGGTAAATTAAATATTTTTTTTTAACGTTACGTTATCAGTTCAATATAATTTTTCCATTATTACGTTTACAAGCTTCGTTTGTCTTGTAAAACCTAGAATTTAACCGATGAATGCTTGTTTCGTTTATTTTTATATATACGAGGTGCGGCAATTAAATAACGAGACTGCGCACCTCCTGTCGCGTAGGATAGTCGTGTTGTTGATATTGAACCTTCATGCGCACCCACTGTTTGTTTCATGATTCTGAAAGCTTTTCTTTTCAGGCTTGCTTGAAGAGGACAGTGTTCTGTAGTAGTGCCGGAATCATGGTGGACAATAAAGTTGAGCAGCGCATTAACATCAAATTTCTGGTGAAATTAAAAAAAACACCGACGGAATGTTGTGCAATGTTAAAAGAGGTGTATGGTGATAATGCTATGTCACGTGCGCGAGTGTTCGAATGGCACAAACGATTTTCAGAAGGGAGGGAGGAGGTTGAAGATGATGAACGTCCCGGCCGTCCTGTGAGTTCAAGAAAGGACGACAATGTTAAAAAAATTCATGAACTTGTGCGGAAAGACAGACGTCTGAGCATTCGGATGCTGGCAGACATGATGAACATTAACAAAGAGACAGTAAGACAAATTTTGCATGAGAATTTAAACATGACAAAAGTGTGTGCAAAAATTGTTCCGAAAAACCTCTCTCAGGACCAAAAAGACAATCGAAAGACCATTTGCTGTGACATCATGGAACAACTAAAAGCCGACCCAGAATTGCTAACACGTGTCATCACATGTGATGAAACATGGATTTTCCAATATGATCCCGAGACCAAGCGTCAATCCATGCACTGGAAGACTCCCACATCGCCAAGAATGAAAAAAGCACGAATGAGCAAGTCGAAACTGAAGGCAATGCTCATAGTTTTTTTTCGATATCAGGGGTATCATCATGACTGAATGGGTGCCTCAGGGTCAAACGGTGAATCAGACCTACTACAAAGAAGTCCTAAGCAAACTGAGGGAAAGAATAAGGAAGAAGAGACCAGATTTGTGGAAGAACGATGCATGGATCCTCCACCAGGACAATGCGCCTGCCCATAATGCCCTTTCTGTGAAGCAGTTTTTAGCCGCCAAGCGCATTCCTGTGCTCGACCATCCTCCGTATTCCCCAGACCTGACCCCCTGTGACTTTAATCTCTTCCCAAAAGTGAAAAGTGCATTGAAGGGAACACATTTTCACTCCGTGGAAGAGGTGAAACGAAAAACAGCAGAGTTGTTGAACAGTGTGACATCTGACGACCTACAGCATTGCTTTGAACAATGGAAGACACGTATGCAGCGGTGTATTGATAGGGGAGGGGAGTATATTGAAGGGGATACCAGTCAATTGTAACTTTCTTGCAATACATCACAGTTATGACACCAGTCTCGTTATTTAATTGCCACACCTCGTATATGTATTTTTTACAAAATACAGGAAATTGATATGCCAAATTTTTAACACTAATAAAAATTGCATACAAAATATTTGTAATAATTGCATTATAAGTAAGAATTTCAGCCACGAACAAGTTCATGAACGTCGCTCTACCTTGAAAAATTCCTAGGGCCGGCCCTGGCCACCACCCTTGAGCACACCCCAAGAAAAATTTCTGGCGACGCCACTCCAAGTTACAAAAAAGAACAGAAAGCTTGTTTATAACAGAAATAAACGTCAGTCCGCTAGTGTTCGAACAGGGTAACCAAAAAAATAAAACTGCATTAGAAAACATTCAGTGTGAAATACAGGAACAGGGCTATGCTTTCATATTCTGCCATTTAATCAGAAGAAAGATTTCAATGTTTTCAAAAATTAGTTTCATGTGAGAGATCAAATAGCGCTACTTTTAAATCTTTGTCTTCAACGAGTTGTGTAAATGTTAAAAACAAAACAGATTATCCATATAAAAACGTAACACAGTTGTGCGGATATAGAGTCATCTGGTGTATCGAGTAGGAAAGTCTCCCCAATAAATAATAAAAATTGAATCATTTTTTAAAGTTGTATAGTTATTATTGTCTAATGATAATTATCAGAACCGTGATAATTATTATTATTGTTAATATTTCTACTATTCAAGTTTTATGAATGGCCTCACGCACCTCTGCAAATATTTCTGCCGGTGTCCATAACATTACACCTAACTACAAAAAGAAAAACTGAAAACAGTCCGTCCGCCCCAAGAATAAAATCGCAAATACGCCCCCAGTTTTTCGGTTTAACTCGGAGACAAGATGCAAGTTTAAACTAAGAACTATGGCATATTAAAATATTTTAGGGGAAGTATGACTCGTGACATTGGCAACACTGAATGCGACGAGGCGCCAAAAGTCGACCGTGAGAGGGCGCCCATCCTCGCTGCCTTCCGGCGACCTGTCTCTTTAAACAACCGCGAATTCTTGCGAAACACGTGACACTTCACTCCCAATTAGAAGAAATCCAAATCACTCAAATCCACATTGGGACATCAAAAGACACGCCGCGGTGGCTGTCCTCAAAGAGCGCAAGGGAACGAGATAAGCGTTAGCAGGCAGTGTTGCCAAATCTTGTATCTCAAGACTTCTGCTCGTGGTCAATTTACATATTCTTAAGGGGATCTTATACCCTTTACAATAATGAAATTGCTTGAAAATTCAGCCTTATCTAGAAAATATTAGAAATTCTCCACTCGATGCCGCTACAGCGTCTCAAATGTTGAGAGAAAAAAATCAAATGAAAGAAGCAAAGAGCTCGTGAAAGACAAAAGTGGTAAATTCAAAAACAATTTTGTTTAACAACTCTTAAAGCAAAAGTTAAAAATTGTAATTTACTCAGAATGTATTGTGCCCCCTTACTATCACTCTATATGAAAGAAATTGTCCCTGATAAGCTAAAGTTAGTATACATTGCATGCAATAGCGTTCACAGAATTTTTCAAATGGAGGATAGAATTGTAAAGATGGATTTGACTTTTGACATAGCTGCGTTCTGTGAGAGCCAGAAAAAACAAAAAGTAATTCGTATTTACCATTTTTAATTTTTGTTTTAAATGTTTAAGAAAATAGTGATTGTTGGTCATTTTAAGAGGGAGTTAAATTTACCACTTTGGTTTTTCACGAGTTTTTTGTGCTTTCATTTGGAATTTTTTCCTCAAAATTTTGTAGAGGCTGTAGCCCCATCAGCTCCCCCTGCGTACGCCAGTGACTCCAGCTAGGAATAAATTTACCCTTTCCTCTCTGATAAATAGAGCTCTGATTTCCAGTAACCCCAGTAGTAACATTTGACAAAGGCAAAATGATATATGTAAAATTTGGATAAAACGGCGAAGTAGGGGAAGGATTTTAAGGTGCAAAATTATGATCGGGAAAGGGCAGAAGATTCTGAAAATGTTTTCAAAAAGGTGCAAGGAAAAGTGCTGATAAAATGCCTTTATTCAATGCTCTCTTTTCCCGCGCCTTCCGTATATAATGCGCGCGGACCGCATAGAGAACTGTGGTTATATAATGCGCGCGGACCGCAGAGAGAACGGTGGTTCTGCCGAATAGGTTTTGATGAAGTTTGTGTTTTCTCTCGCGGGTTTTGCTACATTATCTTGGGAACTATTGGGGCTGCAATGATTATTTAATACAATATTATAGCTCTCGTTCTTCTCTACAAAATTAGACTATAGGATTTTATGTAGTTGCTCAAGAGGAGTAAAAATCATCTATTTTTCTGTCCGTTCATTTGAACAAAACTTGAAAGAAAATGAAGGAAAAAGGTGCTGAAGCATCAAAGAGGGGGTAAAAAGATGATAAATGCGCTAATCTCACGAAAAGGTGCAACAAAGTGACAAGTGTGTTCATTTTACTTGATTTCATGTCCTAAAATACATATCTCAAACGATCGGTCTGAAAACAGCTATATCTTAAAATCCGTTATTCAGTAATAAGTAGCAAAAATTTAAAAAAAGCATGTAATAGCCATCATCTTTTAATGTTATGGAATAATGAAAATCCTAATAGACATTCAAAATGTATTACTTGCGCACTATATTAGCAATCGTAATTTCAAGTGGAGGGTGAGTGAAGACCAATTGCAGGAAGAGTAGCGTCGTCTTCTTCAAACGAACGAGACGTCAGGATCAGAAGTGGAAGTTGTCTCTGAACAATGGCAGATACCTCAGCCCGACGCTTTACCATAGTCTAACCCTCAGATCAAGGACGTATTTAGGGAGGGTCCAGGGTGTCCGGATCCCCCCCCCCCCCGATAGATTTATCAAGTACTTAAATTAGATACTGAAAAATGTATTCGTTTAGCCGTTGTTACATAAATTCCTCTGAACTTTGTAAGCCAAGGATTATATTGGGATCATACGGCTTTGAAGGACACGAAGGACGTATTTCGGGGGTCTAGAACCATCCCCCCCACCCGATGGACTTATTAAGTACGAAAATTAAATAATGAAAATATACTCGTTTAGCATTTGTTGTATAATTTCCTCTGAACGTATTGGAAGAGAAGAATTATATTGGGCTTTTAAGGACATGAAGGACGTATTTAGGGGGCCCGGACTCCCCGAAAGACTTACCAAGTACTAAATAATGAAAATATTAGCATTTATTGCATAATCGATGGTTATTAATTTCCTCTGAACTTTTTAGAAAGCAATGATTATATTGGGATCATACGTCTTTGATTTGATTGATTGATTGATTTGGTGTTTTTAGTCCACTTTATGCACAGTAAGGCTAATCGGGACTAGACCTACAGTTTAAAGTGGGATCCAAACCACTATGTGCCACCACCGGGTATCGAACCCGGGACCATACAGCTTTGAATGACATTATATAGATGATTTATGTAAACTATTACTCAAAATAATATGCATAAAATTTTAATCAGAAACTTACTTTTCTCTAACTACATGTAACATCATTTTTGTTATTCGATAAATATTCAATTATTCATCTATTTGACATTAATTTCATTACCAGGGCACTTGTTTTTATGTAAATTATTCCGATCTTCACTATAGGTAAGCTACGTAATGAATATGCGCTGTTATATCTCTATTCTTATACAGTAATTTGACCTAATCGTGTGATAATAATATAATTTTAATTTATGTATTGTAATTAGTATTAATTTGATTTAATATAATTACTTTAATTTAAACATTATTATTATATTTTATTATTATTATTATATTTTATTATTATTATTATTATTCCTGAGACACTTGGTTCGGAACCTCCCCCCCCCAAAAAAAATAATTCCAGATACGTGGCTGCCTCATATAACACGTAGAGGATTTTCAGCAACCAGAGGCTGGAAGGGTTGTATTCCATCTTCAGAAACCAGGAAAGTCGCAGAACTATTACTATTAGTTGTATTACCAGCTAGCGTGACACAAATCCAACTTGTCCAAAAGAGAGAGATTCTCGCATTGCCCACCATCAGGACTGGTAACACCTGTCTTACAAGCCCTTCGGTCCTTTTATGGAGGACAGTCTCAACACGAGATGGAGGACTCCAAGCAACAGACGTTGTAGAATCCAAACTGCAGGAACGCCAGCAACCGTCAGTTCCAGGAGACCCTGAGCTTAAACCTCTGGAAGACACCATCCCCCAAGAAGTTGAAAAATTACAATCGTGAAGTCAACAGTATTGACACCCAGATGGCTCAAATGGGTGGGCAACCGCAAGGGCAAAGTAAAGAGCACAGACTCAAGATGAACTCCAAGCCACAGGCGTATGCATAATCAATTCTGCAAGAACAACAGTGAACCAGCCTGAGCCAATATCAATGGAAGTCATGGAAACGAAACTTCACAACAATCGCCAAATAATCGGTCAGTCATTAACGGAAACAAGCAGTGTTGTAAGTGTATTTGCACATTGTTTATTGGTAGCAGCAAATGCAAATGTTGAAAATTCTCCGTCTTATAATCTTCTGAAATAAGACAGGAGTTGCAGTCTATGTCAACAATTCAACCTCATATCAATTTAAATCAACATTCTCCTATTTCATTCAGGAAAGGCAAACACCATGTCTTAACCGGGATTCGAACTGCGCTCAGCACTCCGTCATGGAGGTCGGCATCAACTGAGGTACCGAACCAGCACTGGTTTCGCCTCATTTTTTGTTCTTGCTGTTTTACCTGCGTGCAATTGTTTCTCCTCATATATTTCCTTCTTCCTTTTTCTTTATCTTCTCTCCTTTTCTCTTCTCTTTCCCCGTTTCTCTATCTTCTCTCCCTTCCTTCTTCTCTATCCTCTCTCCTTTTCTATTCCCTTTCCAGGCTTCTCTATCTTCTCTCCCTTCTTGCTGTTTCTCTATTTTTATCTCCGTTTCCCTGCTTATCATCTGTCCCTTTCACTTCCCTTGTTCCTGTTATTCTATATTCTCTTCTCTTTCCTGTTTCTCCGTCATCTCTCTCTTTCGTTATGTCTTTAATGTTTCTCATCTTCTCTCCTATCATCTATCCTTTGCCCTGTTTCTCAATTCTCCATTTCTCTCCCTTCTTCCCGTTTCCTCATTTTCTCTTTCCTTCTTATTTCTTTCCCGTTATATCTAGCGCTTCATTCTCTCTTCACCTATTTTCTTTTCATTTCTTTAGTTCTGTGCCTCTTTCTTTTTGTGTTTTGTGTGCGCAATTACAGTTCTGCTGTAAAGGAATCTGAAAATTCCTCATGTAAGCTATTTGCCCCTGGCATCGGCGTAAAGGGGGTGCAAAGGAGGCACTCTCCCCCACCATTTTTTCTGAGGTTCATGTTCTTCTGCCCCTCTCAAAGTTACGCTGCTGTCTCTACGGTTGTCTCTATATCGCAGGGTTCGAAGTCAATTTACCACCCCGCTTCCCCATGGTCATGAAAACATTAAGAAGGTTGGAAACCCTGTTGCGATACTGCTTTGGCAAAAAACTCCGCCGTTTCTCCACAGAAAATTTGAGATTTATGGAGGCAGCGATCAATCACAACCTGGATGAAGAGGCGCTCTAACCGGACTCTATCTTTATAGTCTAGCAGGTGCACAGTTTCCGCAAGCACAGGGGACTCATTGTGTTCACCTCCTCAAGATGAAACAGACGAGAAAGAATTATGGAAGCGCGGTGCAATGTTTGTCTCCGGCACCGGGACCCATTCGTCTTGTAAATATGCCGTGAGACAATGCGAGCCGTTCGGTGCTGCCATCTGGGTAACAGCTTCCGCCGTTGTCAGTCAGTTTCTTTTGGGAGCCACCGCTCGTTAGCTCGGGCTGCCATCCGGAGCGAGGTGGCCGGGATGTGATGACGTTTCCTTTGACCGTCACTTGTCTTCTGTTCTGATGGATGGTTAACGCATCTTACTTAGCCCCCCTCCCCTTTCTCTTTTGCTAACTTCGTTCCCGGAATCCTTGCAGACGTGTACGATTCAAGAAACATTGAACAAGGATAGATTCTAGCGATCACTCCTTGAACAAGTCCAAATTTTCTGAAACACCAAAAATATTTTCAACATGTGCCAACTTTTTGTAAATTTGGAACTAAATTTACATTTAATTCTGGCTAATTTGATTGTTAGCTATTTAGCGTCGCTTTTCTGCCACTTTTGGCTAACCGCGACGATGAAGATAAGTGATTATACGATGAAATTGATGAGACAAAGAACATCCATGCCCAGGTCGGGATTCGAACCCGGGACCCCTGGCGTCGTAGCGTGGTGTGCAAAATTCTGGATACATCTACAGTCTGTCGCAGGAGTATATGGAGCAACGTCGCGCATAACCGAGGAAGCGAGTGGGTGAAGCAAAGCAGTGGGCGCTGCTGCAAATGGCTGGTAGCTGCAGTCGCTGTGCCCCCTCCATGGAGTCCCTTTCCCTCTCACGCGATCATTGGTGAGTCACCACTTGCGCAGAGGACTTATTTTCGCTTGATTGCTGCGCAGACTCCTGGGGCGGGGTATAATACTAGGTACTCTTAATTCATCGATAGAGGCACATTGCATGGGTTCGGGCATCCCCGATTGCGTAGTGGTGACGTCGTCGCGTTGTAATCAAGGGGTTTCGGGTTCGATACCCGGTTGCTTGGGATCCCACTTTCAAGTATAGGTGCTGTCTCTATCAGCAGTGGGGGGTTGTTTCGAAAGAGGGGTAGTGGGAGGTACAGAACACCCCTCTTCTGTATAATGCCAGCATGTGTGACACTTATAATTAACTAGCTGATTTCCCGGCGTTGCCCGGGTATTTATTTATCCCAATCTTCTATTAGACAGGAATATAACTATATACTATAACTATAGTGTAGAATGAACTTGGAGTTGAACGGCATTGGGAGTGTCACTATTCATCTCAGCAGCCCCGGAAACTATGGATTCCACACTAATATCGATCGTTTTCGATTATTTTTACATGTCACCCCTTCCCACCCGCACCCCTAGGGGTGCCAGGGGTGTCTTACCCCCACAGTATTTCTTTCGAGATTTAAGTCATATGTGTACCAAGTTTGGTTGAAATCGCTCCAGGCGTTCGAGAGTTATGCCGGAACAAACAAACACACACATACATCCATTTTTATATATATAGATTTGACACTATGTTGACAAAAATATTCAATACCAGCTGATCACTTACTCACCCACTAGACAGAGGTATCGTGTGGTACCGCTGGGTATATGGAGTGTCCGCCATTGCCTGTTAACCCATCTGCGTAAATTAAACTTCAAACAAAAATACTCATACTCAAACTGTTAGCTCAGTCCCGGATACCGTAACTGAACACAAATTGGACTTAAAAGCAAATTTTTCTACAAAACATTTTTTTAAACTATTCTGTCTAGTTAAAATAACTTATGAGGAGCAGGTACAGTTACACAGCAGTTGTGCATTTATTTCAATATCGCCCGAATGGGCCCTGCTACTAAAAGGAAACAAAAAAAAACTGGGTATATGCAAGAGTATGAATTTCTCTCCATGTTGCAAGTGGAAGCGTTTATTTATGTTGATTATTAAGCTGGACACGATGTTTGAAAAATATGATGAATAAGAATTTTCCAATCCCATGTATTCCTTATGGGGAATCAACTTCAACATCAAGTTACGGCTAATCAAATGGAAGTTTCGACTCTTCCGCTTGTCAAACACATCTTCAAACTGCCCTCTTCCCGTTGATATACTTTTCTATTCCATCGGAAGTTTTATATTCCCAAGAGAACAAATCAAATAATGCTCCAATAAGCTCAACGCTTTTCTCCTTGCCTCCTGGCAGTGTTGCCAAACCTGATGCGCATAAGAGAGCTAAATTTCACCTTAAATTAAGTTAAAACTGTTTTTCGAAAGGAGGGGAAATTTCCATAATGGTTTCGCTGGTGTCAGCCAAAGTTCCATATGAAAATGTGATATGAATATTAAATATTAGTAGCACTACAATAGAAAAAGTCGTTCATTAATCAGAGTGTTCCTATTTGATTATTAAGGGTCAAACCAATGTTATTAACCAATAAAAATAATAATAAAATAATACGTGGATCGACAGACCTCAAAGGGCCTTGGCCTATCTCCAATAAAAAAATAAATACAATTCTAGTATACTTTTCAAAATGAACTACGTAATCAGTAGATTATGCAAGAGTGCAATAATCTCCCTTTAAAGCAATCCGAGTTCGAGGTACAAAAATGTAGGCTCTGAGACCTTGTATCAGTGAAGTACAAAAAAGTTTAGCTAATGATTTCTATAGTTTTCATCACAGTATAGTAAATGATTCATTATTTCATTCTTGGATTTTTTCTGCATGTCCATAGTGTTATTGAATTCTCGTTAGATTCTTTGTGCCGCAAACTTCAGAAAAAAATTATGAATCACTATTTATAAAGACATAGGCGTAACTTTGCGGGTGCAAAAAGGGCACTTGCCCCCCCCCCCTACTGAATTTAAAACTTAATGAGTTAATGATACTTTTGTTAACCTGTTGAGACCTGAGTAATGAAAGTATTGAAGTGTAATTTTTTATGATTGTGCCAATGTAAACTATTCAGCAAAATAGTTCTGGACGCTATTTTTACGGGATGGAACACTTATTAATTTTGCCCCCGTCCCCCAAGTTAAGTGCCAAGTTTGATTCTACCCCTCCCCCAAAGTTAAGTTCCAAGTTGGATTCTGCCCCTTCCCCCAAAAGTTAAGCCCCAAGTTCTATTTTGCCCCCCCACCCCACCCAAAGTTAAGTCCCAAGTTACGCCCATGTATCTCTTTATATTATCTCTCAATATTTAATGTTTTAATCCATTACAGAATAGTATTTTTATATTGTAACTTTAACATGTCTTACTGGTGTTACTTTTATGTATAGACAGTATAACTAATACGACTTATAAAACTCGTAATAGGCTAAGGTATCATTTCATTGTATATTACATTATTATATTTCATTGTATTACTATATTGTAATGTTTGACTGACATGTCCAATATCACAGCATGAAAATGCAAATGTGATTCATGGATGAAATAAATCTAAATCTATAAAGGGACCCCTTACTCACTTATGTAGCGGCCCTAAAACTGGTGTCGTCACCACTGCTTATGCGGGTATTTATTAACGTCATTATCGCAACTTTAACGGCACGTAATCAGAATTTCCCGACTTTGACTTTCAGTGATGATAACTTTAAATTTCAAAGCTTATTTGTGGTAAACTTTTCTTTATCTGCGAAAGAATATTATTGAAGGATTATACTTTATGTTGCTCGAACTTCTTTCTTACGGAAGTGTTATCATCACTTTCATAACACGTTGTCATCTCTTTTTTGTGGGTGCATGTGTCCCCCTCTGGTCACGCACCGTGGCAGTGCAGTCTATAAGGTGTCGGCCTTTGGGCTCGGGCTACGGGACGCGCGCTGATTCGAGTCTCCTGAGGGAAGCGTAACAACTTCCTTTGGCCGCCGCAAGGGTAATTTCTTTCACATTTTCCTCGTCTTTCGAAAAACAGCCATGATATTCCAAAATCTAAAAAAATACATCAGTCTAGAATTCCTTCTAGAGCATAGACGTGAATTTTTGCGTGTCTTGCTTTCGGTATTGTCTATATATTTTCAATAGTTTGGCGATTACGTAAGCCTATTAAACTATTGATAATATCTAGATAACGAAAAAAGCAAACCACACGAAATTTCACGTCAATGCTCTAGAAGGAATTCTAAACTGATGTATTTTTTTAGATTTTGGAATATCATGGCGGATTTTCGAGAGACGAGGAAAATGTGAAAAACTTACCCTCTTGTGGCGGCCAAAGGTCCAACACAGCCTAAATTAATGCTTTTATTTCAATTCATGTGATCATCACATTGTGCAAAAACAGATGGTATGGATACACTGCTCTCAATTTAATAGATTCATAGATTTGATTAAAATTGAGCGTGAGGTTCAGGAAACGTACACCCTACGTCGGGAATCTGTGCAGTAATGCCGCGCATGACGGTATAGAAGAGGAGAAATCTGGCGGAGGAAAGCAGTGCGCGCTGGTACAAACGGCTGGTAGCTGCAGCCGCGTTTTGCCTTCCTTGCACTCACTTCCCCCTCATACTTGCTCATCGGTTGAGCCCTCACTAGCCACTACTCGCGCAGAGGGCTAGTTTCCGTTCGTTTGCTCCAGATATTCCGGAGACAGAGTGTATGTAAATGCTCGTTCAATCCTGTGTAGAGAAAAATATGAGACCATTACTTCTGTGTATGTGAGGTTCAAGAGGATGTGATTGTAAATAAGTGAAGTCAGTGAAAAGTTAAAGGTCATTTTCTTGCAAAAGTATTACTTGATAATTACTTGATATAAATAGCATAAATTAAAAATGTGCGCCTTGTTCTTTATGGTGCATGGAATTAGAAAAAAAATACTATTTTGTATTATGATTTTATCAGTTATAAACCACCTTTAAAGACGATTAAAGCTAGATTAATTTGTCGATATATCCATTAAATACATCCAGTTAATCCAGTAAAATTTTAAATCGATCAACAACGCCATCTGACGGACAAATCGCCTACTATCATTTTTGATGTTCACTTGATTTGTTATTTAGCGTAGCTTTTTTCTGCCATTTTGCCTAATCGCGATGATGAGGATGAGTGATGATATCAAGGCTAGAGTAGGCTAGAGGGGCTAGAGGGGCCGAAGCCTAGAGCGCCGTGCAACCATTTTTAAAGACAATAAAAATCAGAATATGCGACAGAGGATTTTGCACTTGGCAGAAGTAAGGAAAGCAAGGTGTTATTTGAGCCTTGTTCCAATTGAAGACTTTCAAGTGATGAAGTGACCTCTAGATACATCTTTGGGAGGTCAGCACGTGAAAACAGATGTAACCATTCAACTCGCTACTATTTTTAAGGAGTTTTCTTGGTTTCCTCATTTCAAAATTTGTAGGGTGTAAATAGGCTACCACAAACCACGACATAAGAAGAAAATATCAAAGGACGCACACTAAATTACTCTCCTCGGTAGTGGTGCGGGGGACAGGGGTGTCGTACAGGCATGCGCAGACGCTCTGATTAAGGGGGGGGGGGGAAAGCATTGATGAAAGTTCAATCGGGGAAGAAAAAAAATCATCTCTCATTGTTTCATTGTCTTGATCGGTATGGAACATGGGGGTCATGCACGTAGCCAGATGGAGTGCTAAGGGGGCTGAAGTCCCCCCGAAATCCTACTTAAACAATAGATCGAAAAAAGTTTAGTGTATAATGGAGGAGGAACCAGGTTAAATTTTTATATTTTATAATTTATTCCAAAGAAAAAATGGATCCACAACTTTCAAAATGTATAGTTTTCTTTGTGAGAGGTAGCACAATATAAACTTCACGAGTAAGATTTTGCCCTAACTTTTAAAGCTTTTTTTTTTAACGATTGTGTTAAAACTAATAACAAAATACAATAACTATAAGAAAAACAACACTTCTGATGAATATTCCACTCATACGGTGCAAAGTTTCTCCAATGTAATAAAAATAATAACCATCAATAAATTTGAATTAAAATTGTTTATTTTTAATAACTTATAATAGTTATTATTGTAAAATAACAATTATAAAAAAAAAGGTAAAGTGCTCCCCTGTGCATAGCACCACGCCATGAAGGCGTATAGGGGGTGTGGGGGTAACGCCCCACACTTTCTTGATCCGGTCGTGAGTGGGGGTGATGTGATCAGCATCACGCCCCTGACCACCTTTACCCCCCAGGGTTTCCCCCACGTACCCATGTTATTCGACGCTGGGTGGGCGCCGGGGCCGCTTTCACCGTTAGAAAAGTTCCCGGATTTGAACCGGCCGGGGATTATAACCGTGGTAATAATTATTATTATCATTATTAATTCTATTAATCAAGTTTTATGAGTGACCTGCCCCCTCTTTACAAATATTTTTCGCGACGTCTGTGATGATAAGGGATGAGCCCCCCGAAACAAAATCCTGACCACGGGCCTGATGTATTATAGTGTGTGCATTGACCCGCAGAAAATCACTCTATTAGAATTCAAACTTCCGTGGCACCAATGTTCTTTGCCCCCTTCCTTTATTTCCCCTCTCTGTGGTTAAAATACTATTTTACATATAATCATGGTTTCGTACAGCATATACAAACAACTACACATAATTTGTATGGGCAATTTATTCTGCAAACACAAGGAGGTAACTCAACTAACGAATAATGTGTATGGGAGTGTTAATAACAAAAAATTTGCTAAAGAACGACGTTGGATATAGTTCAATTACATGGGAGAGGGAAATAATTCACCCCCTCCCCCTCTGTAGCTCCTTAGAACTTGAAAACTGTTGAAAATACTTAATTTCTCGCTAAGGGCACAATATTGTTCAGGTGATAAAGACTGCTCTACATTAAATTTCTAAATGAGAGTATTAGGGAAGGCAAATGCCCCTCTTGCCCGGCCCCCGTGCGCACGCCTATGGGTGGGTGCCAAACCACAATCCTGCTTAGGGTGCCAAAATATCTATAGTGATAATGCGCGTAAGTCAGGGCGCGGGACCCGTCTTTCTGGCAGTGACCCTCTGTTGCCGCGTTTACCTACGAAGGAACTCAACGTCAAACAGCCAAGTAGACCCACCGCTTGGGCAAAAACCGACAACATTACAATCCCTCCCCCGTGAATCACACAGAAAACTAAATGCATCATATCCATTGATGCATGAAAGTGTGTTTTATGGCTTCTTCAAAGAAACAGATTCACATTTGATGCATTTGGGTGCATTTTTGTATGTCGTGAAAGAAACACCAAAGTGCATCATTTGATTCAAGTCAGGATTTCTTTCAGTCAAGATGCACTTTAATGCATCAGTTGATGTTCCTTGATGCACCTTCCTGCATCTTTTTGGATGATGCACTTAAACGTTTGGTCTGAGCTACAGACGAAACGTTTAAGTGCATCATCAAAGAAGATGCATTCTGGTGCATCAAAATGCATCAACTGATGCACTGAAGTGCATCTCGACTTGAATCAAATTATGCACTTTGGTGTTTCTTTCACGACATACAAAAATACACCCAAATGCATCAAATGTGGATCTGATTTTCTGAAGAAGCCATAAAACACACTTTAGTGCATCAGTCGATGCATTCTGGTGCATCAGTCGATATGATGCATTTAGTTCTCTGAGTGCATGCCTAGGCTAGGATTCGAACCAGGGACCCCTGGCGTCGTAGCGTGCTTTGCTAAAAGCTTAGCACTATCATTTAACCTTGCATGAAAAGAACATTGTCTTCAGTCTCAAACAAGAAGTCCAATTAATCATAAGAAACTTAGCACTCGCTTTGAAGCGCCCGAAAAGAAGTTTTCTGTACACCGGATATGTTGCTTGACAAATGCACGCCAAACGGCTGCTAATTGAACACAGACTGGGCTAAATACCGGTCCCGTTTGTAGGTTACCGATGCCGCAGGAAGCGATGCATAGAACCGTCCTATAACTGAGCAGTGGGAGATGAGAAAAACCGACACTTGTCACCCGCAATATTACAAGTTGAGAAACATTAGCACATGCTTGTGCGTGTACGCGTTGAGCAAGCGTGGACGTCGGCTTTCATCGTATAAGCTATTCTTAGATTAGCACCTGGAGAAAAGAGGATCAGTGCGGATGCAGGAAAACACCTGACGTCATATACAGTAGAAGCTCAATAGTCAGTTATTGGGGGTATACCAGGCGTCTGCTGAACTGGCGTGTGGAAAGCAACGAATCAGACCTAACCGCTTGGGAGAGGTGTTTATTCCCCTAACACCTCCCCCAATTTTTTTCAACACTACCTACAATTTTTCACAAGGACCCAATTCATGGTCGTTTTAGCTCTAAACTATATCCGGGCCATGTTATCTCCCGGTCCAAATTCCTCAGAACGGTCATTTTGACAAAATTCTGTTTCCCTGTTGGCCGCTTCGGTAAGGTTTACGCTTGTTGCCCAAACAGGGGACCAGTGGTAGGCCTAATGGATGATATGCAGGGAACAACTTCCCCCACAATTCATTGCGCGAAAGCACGCCCGTGACCATGATTCCGGCAAACGTTTCACAGCACAGACTGAGCGTGTTGGAAACACGTTTGATAAGCATTGCGTTCACAGCTTTTGTGGCAGTGATTCAAGGTACAAATATAACGATTATAAACCAAATGTAGACTTTCAGATTAGATTATATACCAAACGTAGACTTCAACAATGACCAGAGTATCTAATGGATGATATTCAGGGAACAACTTCCCCCACAATTCATTGCGCGAAAACACGCCCGCGGCCATGATTCCGGCAAACGTTTCACAGCACAGACTGAGCGTGTTGAAAACACGTTTGATAAGCATTGCGCTCACAGCTTTTGTGGCAGTGATTCAAGATACAAATATAACGATTATAAACCAAATGTAGACTTTCAGATTAGATTATATACCAAACGTAGACTTCAACAATGACCAGAGTATCTAATGGATGATATTCAGGGAACAACTTCCCCCACAATTCATTGCGCGAAAACACGCCCGCGGCCATGATTCCGGCAAACGTTTCACAGCACAGACTGAGCGTGTTGAAAACACGTTTGATAAGCATTGCGCTCACAGCTTTTGTGGCAGTGATTCAAGATACAAATATAACGATTATAAACCAAATGTAGACTTTCAGATTAGATTATATACCAAACGTAGACTTCAACAATGACCAGAGTATCTAAAAAGCTGCTATTTTCCACAAAACAACGTTGTATAAAGCTATGTAACATACGAAAAAAATACAGGACTATGGAGGCTGTTTCTTATGGAATCAATCGGACCTATCCGATAGTGCAGTGGCTAATGCTTGTAATCGAAGAATCCGAAATTCGATTCCCGCTGGAGGGAATTTTAAAGAAAATTAAAAATATATTTTTTTAAAAAAGTGAATAAAAACAAACTTTGTCTCGTGAAATAGATAATTTATAGAAATGTTCCGAAGTACAAAATTGTGTACTATATTTTTTTAAGGCCGTAACGTATCACTGTCACTTTTCGTATGAGTATTGAGACAGGCATAGAAGATATGCTGAAAAGTATATACAGATATACGCATAGAAATTTTACAATAAAATATACGGATACTTCGAACGCACCTGCTGATTAATAAGCAGTATTTCAAATTTTCTGTGAACATTATTAGAGATCGTACAACAACCACACGTTTTGCAAAGCATGCGGATGTATAAAGTAACAGAAGAGTCATAGAACGCTAGCCATAAACACAGTGCCGTAGCACGTGTGGTTTGACCAGATTTCCCATCATGCTCTCCGCCGCTGACGTCACATTGAATATCATCCATTGTCTGTTTAATCGCAAGTTTCTTCGTAAGTAAACGCGGTAACAAAGGGTCTCTGCATTAAAGGAGTTTCCCGTGCCGGTTGTTATCGTGGCCTCACTCTAACCTTTACACCCCTAAACACGACCTTTGTACCCCCTGGACCTCGTGGCGTAGTGGTTATTACAGTGGGGTGCCACTCCAGGGTCCCGGGTTCGAACGCCGGTGTTGGCATGGACGTTCTTTGTGAGTGTCCCTTCACCGATTTCATCATATCATCACTTATCCTCATCTTCGCGATTAGCCAAAAGTGGCAGAAAAGCGAAATAAAATAAACCAAATCAATCAATCAGTGATCGCGGTTCAAGGGAGGATGTAATATTATGTGACGTCACAAGGCAGACAACTGAGTTAATTTTTAAATTTTGATTTAGTTTATTTTACTTTCCTTTTCTA
This sequence comes from Lepisma saccharinum, assembly GCF_977018435.1. Classification (NCBI taxonomy): domain Eukaryota; kingdom Metazoa; phylum Arthropoda; class Insecta; order Zygentoma; family Lepismatidae; genus Lepisma; species Lepisma saccharinum. The sequence goes on along the minus strand of NC_139247.1, from coordinate 38,418,859 downwards.
CCACTTTTGGCTAATAGCGAAGATGAGGATGAGTGATGATATGATGAAATTGAAGGGACACTCAGAAAGAACATCCATGCCGAAGCCGGGTTCGAACCCGGAAACTCTGGCGTTGTAGCGCGTAGTTATAACCAATATTGTGTTTGTAGGACTACCAAATTTTAAGAAAACGTTGTTTTAAAAGATTGATACGAATGTTTTTTTTTTGTTTTTTTTTACCAATTTGAAAAATCTGAAAATTTAGAATCGTGTTTAAAATCTTCCTGCCTGTATCGTATTAAAATTTCATCTTGATCGGACCACCCGCTTTTGATTTATAGAATTTCAAAAAGCGTGATCGTTTGCAAAACTAAGAAAAGACACATTTTATCGCGACAATAAAAATAGAAGGCATACGAAGATAAATTGGTTAGCATAGGTTAACGCAGAATTGAATAAGCTAAATTTTGATGTAACTCGTTTATATGTAGGTCTACTGGTTAATTATAAATTGGAGTCCAAAAATGAGTATCTCTAATTTTTAATCCGAGAGTAATGGTTGAGTTTGTTATTGCTATAGACAAAATTTATGACTTATCTCAATAATCCAGGTATATAACATCTGGCGAGAGGTTTTGTAACTACTCTTTTTGGGGATGCTTGCACCGCCACATGGATGGAGAAAATACAGGATGTGTGCATTGATCTAGAGATACTTACAACCGGTGGATATCGGTTGGTACGTCTGATTAAGTATCGCAGTAAATTAAATCGCCGCTACCAAATTGCGCACACTTTAGATCCAGAATTGCGCACACATCTCACTGACCTGTTTTACGCATAGATTTTGATCGAACGTTTCCACTTTGATAGCTTTAAAGTCTGTGCGCAAAACTGTTTTTTTCTTTAGACAAGAAGAGAGGGAGAAATTAAAAATAAAACTCAAACTCAAAAGTTAGGTTAGGTTAGTTTAGGGTAATGACTGCACAACAAACTGACCATTACATTCTAGTCCACCAATCAGGTTCATCCTCTATGCCTATCTAATGATACCCTTCCAGCAAAAACACGCGTAAGTCCACACACACACACACAAAGAAACAGAAGTGAGAACGGCTTGAGAACATTTTTCATCTTACAACATCGCCTCATATTTTTGTGCGCAATCCTGTACATTGTGACAACTTGTCAACAGCTTATCAGATACCACTGATAAAACCGGAAAAGTGTACGCAATCCGGCTGTAGCCAATTAAGTTTGGTTTAGGTAATTTTTTTTAAATATCAGACCAAAGTCTCGAACAGGATCGAGTGAGTGCCGGACACTATATACATGTGGATTTCGCACATGTCTGTCTCGATTTTTAGGAGCTCTTCTCGTTCTCGGTTTTCGTCACGACAATACTGAAAGGGTTTAGTCTCGATGTAGCCTCGATTTCACATATGTCTAGTTTTGCTCTCGTCTCGACAATATTCAAAGGGTCTCGTCTAGATTTCACAGAGGTCTGTCTGTGATCTCGACAGTACTGAAAGGGTCTGGTCTTGTATCCGTTCTCGTCTGGACAACACTCAAAGCGGGTTTGATTTTGTTCTCGCGTCGATTTTGCCGAGATGTCTCTCGTTCTCAGCCTCGTTTCGACAGGTCTGGTCTCGGACTCGCCTCGATTTTACAGATGTCTACACCGTAATCGTCTCGACAATATTCAGATTGATCCCAGCCACCAGAAGAGTTTGAAAAGAAACGTCTCCCTTTGACACTGCATCTACCCAACATCGGCGCCAAAGAAAACGGAAAACTGCTCACATACCAGAGAGAGTCGAGGTGGAATGATTCCCCCAAATGATCCTGCTTAGCGAAACAAGCAAGGGATGATATGGAAACGTGGAAAAGAGCCAAAAGCTTGTCACTTGAGCTCGAGATCTTTGAAGACGCAGAAGAGGATTAATCGCTCGACTCCTGAACAAGAGCTCCTTCCCTCTCGAAGACCCACACCTGCAGATTCCTCTCCACCTCTCTCCTAAAAATGTGTCACACCCAGACGCACGTGGAGGGGGGAAAGGAGTCTGATGAAAAACGAGCCATTACAGCTGGATAAACTAAGAGAAGGCCGAGAGAGACGAGTAACTAATTGAAAACAAATTAGGCATCTCGGCAATTTCCTTTGCTGGGTTCATAGATAAATGGATTGTTGGTGAAGCCTGAGCGGGAAGAACGTTTCGGAAAGAGGAAGAGAAGGGCTTTACGGTTCTCTCACCACCCTTTTCTATTACCACTGATGTTTTTTGGTCAAAGGGCTCCTTTCGTTGCTTGTTCCTCTAGTTAAAGTGTTCAAAGTTGGAGCCAAAATGAACAAGTGCGGATCAATTTTCTCCACACACATTATTTAGGATAATCCTAATATCCGGATAATTCCGATATGCCGGACAATTCTGATATCCGGATACTTCTGATAATCCGTTGGCTATATCCAGATATCAGAATATCCTGTATACAGGGTGTACCAAAAGTCTCATTACCTCCCCCCCCCCCGCCCCTTTGAATTGTAGACAAACCTGCAAAATGTTATTTTAACTGCTGGCGTATGATGAGAGGATGGTATACCATTAAATCAGACCAATGGCCACCATTTACTCTGTATGCACACCGCCATTTTCATGGCACAGTATTATTCGCCTCCAGGTGCGATGTGAAATCCTCCGTAACATGGCTGGTATGAGGGAAGCAAACGCACTGCGAACAGCTTCTTGAAGTGCCTCAGTTGTCTGATAACGATTATGGGTGACTTTCTGTTTGATGTGTCCCCATAGCTCATTATCACAAGATGTCAGATTTGGACTTTGGGGTGGCCATTTTAGAGGTGCTGGTAAATTGGGCGATCCTCGTCCAATCCATTTGTCTCTGAACACATAATTGAAGTATTCTCTTAAAATGGCCACTGAAATCCAGATCTGACATTGTATGTTACGGAGGATTTCACATCGCACCTGGAGGCGAATAATACTGTGCCATGAAAATGGCGGTGTGCACACAGATCCTTTGGAGTAAATGGTGGTCATTGGTCTGATTTAATGGTATACCATCCTCACATCATACGCATGCTGTTAAAATAATATTTTGCAGGTTTGTCTACAATTCAAAGGGGGTAAGGGGACTTTTGGTACACCCTGTATATTGAAATCCGGATTGAAATTTATTCGATATCTGGATATATTTTTTTGGGAGAGGGCATCCCTAGTTAGAACAGTGCGACGACTCTAGGGGTCCTGGATTTAAATCCTGACCTGGCAATGGTGTTATTTGGGAGTGTCATTCCCTTCATCAATTTCATCATATCATCACTCATCCTCAGGTTATGAGTGACCCTTTCTCAAGACACCCAAACGTCAACCTCACTTCCACGTAGTACATTTTTGCAGACTAACGAGGCTCTGGTGCCTGATCCATGGCCCTCGATGAGACTTTGCGTGCTCTCCATGTGTGTTTGTGATTTTCCCTTCATCCACTTCACCTCATCTCCGCAATTAGCCAAAAGTGGCGGAAAAGCGAAGTAAAATAAATCAAATCAATAAAAATTTCTGAGGGGGCTCAAGCTCCACGGTCATAATCAAATTCATCGAAAGGAGAAACTCTTTGCTTCCACTCAAGGTGAACATTCTGACAGCTCATTCCTCCCTTAAAAGCGAGAATTTAAATCCAGAGCGTTATTTACAAGGGTCAAACTCGCGCGCCCAAGAATGTAACTTTAAAAGTTAACAAAAAAAAGTGGATGCACAGGAAAGATCAAAGGAGCCGACGAAGTCAATCTCTGTGTTAACAGTTTTACTGCTCCAATTAGCAAAGTGGCGCCGCTTCACAGGCATAAACGATTTGCCGCTCACGCTCACAGCGAGGGCAATGCAGTGGGGAAGAGGGGAGAGTCCTCCCCCATTCTCGATTCTGTCGGAATTGTTTAGCAATCTTCATGAGGTTGTCAAAATCGTGTGGATTTTTAAAAAAAAATTAAAACAGCTTATTTTAGACTTCTTTAAAACACATTTTGATACTTGATGTTTGGTAGTCTGTGGTTATTTTTGGGTATTGTAACTTTGACTTTTTATTCATTCCGTGTCATTTTGCTGACTGTGCACAGAAATCTGTTCAGTGGCTGAAAATATACAGCGTGTCCACAAAGTCCTGCTACCGTTACAATGAAACTTAACTCCTAAACTATATGAGATATTTTTTGCAACGTATTCTACAGCTCTCAAAGTTTTCTTTACAATTACCAGACTCAGGATACCACACACATTGTGCCTTCTCTTGTGCTGTCGTCATTGTCGCTCACAACATAATCTGCAAAAAACAAAAATAAAAAACAATAAAAAATAATAATAATAAAATACCACTACTTATTAAAACTTTGAGAGCTGTAGAACACGTTGCAAAAAACCGCATGTCTTTATCTCATATAGTTTAGGAGCTATGTTTCATTGTAATGGTAGCAGGACTTTGTGGACACGCTGTATATTCGATTAACAAAGGAACATGTAGTGATGAATTGAATACCCATGGTCCGCTTTAAAACACCTGGCTATGTATTTTTACAAGTGTTTCAAATTCAATATTATATGGATGAAACAGTTTTGTTCCTGACTTAACACACTGCACATAGTTGTTAATGTCAATATCTTGTTGCATTCACGAAAAAATGTATTTCTAAAAGTAGAGTAGCCCTGTGAGAATAGCTACCACGTAGATAGAGTAGGGCTTGGCAACTGTGCATTAGTTGAAGATTCTTGAATAGTCTACATGCGAGATTTAAGATTAACAAAAATAAATATTTTAAGAAGTTAGTCAAGCATCACTTCATAACTAATCCTTCCTTGGATCATTAACAGATTCCTTATTAATCATTATTCTTAGAAAATAATTCTTAAAGAATGTGTTAACTTCAGCACGAAGCATTTTCCAGTAATTGCAGAGAAAAAGTGGGGTGAGATGGAGAAGTACGAGCAGCTTAGATGGACAACATGAAAGTTGAATCTTGAATAGGTCAGTCGGTTTTGGTTTGGTACATACAGGGTGGCGCACGATATGATCCACCATTTGTTTTTTGTTTTTTTCAGATCTGAGATGAGGAATGACGTCATGTGTGCCACCAGCAGTTGCAGTAGTCATTGGAAATATCGTGTGATGAAAACTGAAGCGTAGTGCATCCACTTGTCCCCAGGGGGCTAGAGTATACAACATGGCGGACAAAGGAAGACTTACGACGGAACAGCGATCAGCAACTGTGCTATTTTTCGCCGAAACAAAGAGAATTGTGGGGACTCAGAGGCGCTTTCGTGCACATTTCCAAACTCGGTGGGCCCCCTCGAGTAAAACGATACACAAACTGCATGCAAAGTTTCTAGTGAAAGGAACAGTACTGGAATCAAAGCGTGATCGTCGAAAACGTGTGCGTTCGCCTGAGAATATTGAAGCCGTCCGCGTCGCTGTGCAGAGAAGTCCTGGCAAATCGACCAGAAAAGCAGCAACACAACTTGGGATATCAAGACGTTCTACTCAAAGGATTTTTAAAAGTGATCTCCACATGTATCCGTACAAGATTACCGTGGTGCAAAAACTCACAAATGAACAGAAACAGAAGAGATTGACCTTCGCTAATTGGACCGAGAGTAACAATGCAACACTGTACAACGTGTGGTTTTCTGACGTGGTTAACAAACAAAATGTGCGCTTTTGGGCAGCTGAGAATCCACGAGTGCTTCATGAAAAAGTTAGCCATGCACCGAAGGTTACGGTCTGTGCCGCTTTCTTCAGTCATGGTCTGATCGGACACTTTTTCTTTGAGGAGACAGAAAACATTGAACGTTACTTGATCATGCTCCGCAATAGTTTTATTCCACAGCTTCTTGCCACAGCTTTACTGTTCAATACACAGTGGTTTATGCAAGACGGTGCAAGGCCACACACAGCAAATTTTTTGCACGACATTTTCAATCTTCGTGTAATTTCAAACAGATTGCGAAGACTTATTGTTCAGGCTTGCAGTGAAATTACGGAACCCATGTGCCGTAGGGTAATTGGAAATATTAGTGTTCGCTTGACTGAGGTTAAAAGTAAAAACGGTGGCCATATTGAGCATGTATTTCAGTAGTACGTTTTTCCAAAGTGTAATCTTTGTGTCATTTATGTTTCATTGAGAGATTCTTTATAATATAGTTTTTATTCAACAACAAAATGGTGGATCATTTCGTGCGCCACCCTGTAGATTGCTATTTATGTATCCGGAACTGGCAACACTAATGTTGCTAGGTAACATCTAATATATCCATTGTAAAGTTGGACATTTCTATGGTATATGTACCCAGAACGTTGTGCTTACGGATGCTATTTTTGTTTGTTACAGCGACTTGGAAATTTCATCGGAGGCCAACAATGGAATTAACTCTTCAACATTTTCGAGCAATGATTTTCTACGACTTTCGACGTGGATTATCTCAACAACAGTGCATCGATCAACTCACTTTGACTTTTGGCGATGAAGCACCATCTAAAAGCACTGTATATCACTGGTTTAGTGAATTCAATCGTGGCCGTCGTTCGCTCACGGACGAATCTAAAGAAGGCCGTCCAAAATCGGTTGTTGTGCCAGAAAACATTGATGCTGTGCGAGAACTGATAATGCAAGATCGTCATGTGACATATCGTGAGATTGAGGCATCCCTGGGCATTAGTATGACTAGCATACATAAGATATTGCATGAACATTTAGCCGTGAAGAAGATTTGCTCGCGTTGGATCCCGCATACTTTGACAATCGCTCAAAATAGGCTCGTGTCGATTGGTGCAGCAAACCAGTAGTGTATACTGGGTTAAGAACCTGGGCTATCGCACCATATCATAGTGTTCGAATGGGAAAAAATTTGCTAGTGGGGGTGTTTTTGTTTTTTTTAACTCATTTGGGGTGGCGGGTTGAAGTGGTGTGACTGTGATTAAAAATATATACCTCATAAATAGAACATGGAAATATACACTGTCAGTAAGGAAAGTATTTCAAGAATTTCATTCTTATTTTCATAAATGAGAAGCCCATATTGTGAAATATTATGTAGGCCTATATACGAGAATAAAAATTAAATTTCAACCTACCTATTTTCACGATTTTAAGTTCGGGTACTCCTTGTTGGCGCAGTAATAACGTCCTTGCCTTGAAACTAAGGGGTCCCGGGTTCGATGCATGGTGGTTTAGATACCACTTTAACTGTAGGTCCGATCCCCATTAGCTTTATCTGTTCATAAAGTGGACATACAAGAAAAATCCACAACGATTTGGAACTTATCGTCATTCGTAAGCCGAAAAGACAGCTTGTTAATTATGTCCCTCATTTCAGTTCACTACACCACTCGACGCGATCTAGACTAGAACTGGTCCTTGTCATTTCGGTAAACCATTCCCGCTCAGCCAACAATTTTCTACTCCCCACTGTATCTAGTTGTTTGAAGGTCAACGACCTCTTTTTCAACTCCTCTGCAAGCGTTCAATTATGTTCTTGTTTCTGCCACATGACACTTTCCCCTTTGGTCGCGGTAATTTAGCTTCAAAATTCCCCATTCCTGGGAAGATTACATGCTGGGAAAAATTTGTTTGCAACATTGACCCAGACTGTTGAGGAAGTTCAAAGGGGTTTTTTACCCGCCATATGCAACCCTGTTCTCTCTCCTGTAACAGTTTAATGTTTCCAACTTCTAAGAAATCAGGTTCATCTTCTTATTGAAATGAACAATTTTATGCACATTTTCTGATAGATATTTTTTCTGTATTTTATTCCCTGAGTCTGGGCTTCGCAGATAGCCCCGAATATACGCCTCTGGTGCATTTGTCCTTGTCATTTCGGTAAACCATTCCCGCTCAGCCAACAATTTTCTACTCCCCACTGTATCTAGTTGTTTGAAGGTCAACGACCTCTTTTTCAACTCCTCTGCAAGCGTTCAATTATGTTCTTGTTTCTGCCACATGACACTTTCCCCTTTGGTCGCGGTAATTTAGCTTCAAAATTCCCCATTCCTGGGAAGATTACATGCTGGGAAAAATTTGTTTGCAACATTGACCCAGACTGTTGAGGAAGTTCAAAGGGGTTTTTTACCCGCCATATGCAACCCTGTTCTCTATCCTGTAACAGTTTAATGTTTCCAACTTCTAAGAAATCAGGTTCATCTTCTTATTGAAATGAACAATTTTATGCACATTTTCTGATAGATATTTTTTCTGTATTTTATTCCCTGAGTCTGGGCTTCGCAGATAGCCCCGAATATACGCCTCTGGTGCAAACAAATACTCACAAAATACAATCGCGGTGCTTCAAAAGCCGTGTATAACATCTACACAGGTGGCGAATCTTGGATCTATGCATATGAGCCCGAAAGCAAACAGCAGTCGACGGTGTGGGTGTTCCAAGATGAACCAAACCCAACAAAAGTTGTTCGTGCAAGAAGCACTTCGAAGCAAATGGTCGCCTGCTTTTTTGGGAAAAATGGACATGTGGCTACAGTGTTACTAGAGAATCGTAGAACCGTCAATTCTGAATGGTACACAGCCATTTGTTTGCCAGAAGTCTTTGGGGAAATCAGAAAAAACAACCAGCGACGCAGGATCATTCTTCACCATGACAATGCGAGTTGTCACACATCGGTCCAAACAACTCAGTATTTGACCGGTGAAAACATTGAATTGATGGGTCATCCGCCGTATAGCCCTGATTTAGCACCCAATGATTTATTTTTGTTCCCGTACGTGAAGAATAAGCTAAGTGGTCAACGATTTTCGACGCCAGAAGAAGCGATTGATGCGTTCAAAATGCATGCTTTCGAGATACCTCAATCGGAATGGACAAAGTGCTATGAGAATTGGTTCAAACGTATGCAAAAGTGCATCGATCATCATGGAGAATATTTTGAAAAACAATAAAACCATTTTCAATGATACATATATATATATATATATATATATATTGTTATTTCGGATACATAAATAGCAACCCTCGTAATAGAGGCAGTTGTGGTGATTCTAAATCAGTCGGAGTTTAGCTTGAAAAGGGAAGAGACGGGAAGAGACGAGAGTTGATCTTGGATTTGGGGAGACGGCAGTGGGTTTGGTTTTGAAGGACAGTCGATCTTGATCATGAAAGGTGAAGGTCGGTTTTAAAGTTCGTTTGGGAGTGAAGTGCAGAGAAGCTAAGAGACAGTTTTAAGAAACTAACATCAGTGTGTGAGATAGAGTTAACTTGGAAACTTATTGATCATGTCTTGAAGAACGGGACAGCTAATATGCTTTTCTTTTAAGCCAACAGTGCCAATGCAGTCTTTAGGTCATTTTAACCTGAAAATGTGAGAGTTGCCATTCATTTAAAAGGTTGTGTAGGTTAAGTTGATGAAGGATGCAGCTAAGCGAGTGCTTACGAGCTATCACTTCCCCCTAACCTGTAAGGTCCCTTACAAACTGTAGAGATTCTTTACGGCAGCAACGTCAACTGTTGGCGATACGTAGCATCAGGAACGTCCGGAAAGGGAGCAAGGGGGGACCACGACAGCCCCGCTCCCCTGAAAAATGAATGTACACTTAAAAGTTATATATTTCACACATAATTTCATTTCGGTCACAGTAATTTATGTTAATTATTATAAATTCGTTGAAGGAACATGATAATTTCGGACTGAAATAGTGTTTTTTGAGGGGCATCACTATTATGGAGAAAAATATGCCTCCTTTGCCCCCCCTGGAAAAAAAATTACCTTGCTTACCCCTCCCTGAAAAATATCCTGCGGACGTCCATGGCTATAGCCTACCTTCACACACACACCAGGCACGCATTTCAAACTCCTACGTTTCCGTAGTTGTGGTGGAGTGTCAGTCAGTGATGATTTCAGGGGGTGCTCCGGGGGGATGGATTGAAAAGTGCCCCCCGAAAATTTCAATAACCTGGCCGAGCATTTGAACAGTAGGAGCTAAGAAATATGGCAACCATTCTCACTTTGGCTTTTTTCAATCACTTTAATTTAACGTAGAAGGTAGTTTTCTCCTGCATTTTCGAATTTAAGTTATCGTCCGTTTTGGTAACTGCTAATTAGTAATATATAATAAAATTCCATTTCATTGAAAACTCAACAATGGGCACGTGTAGAGCGTCAAGGCTGGTATAATGTAAGCTTCTATTGTTGTAACAACTTCTTATAGCTACAGTTAGTTGAAGAATGGTCTTGTGCAGTCTTATCGAAATTTACATTTAATTTAACTACGTATTAGAGATAGGGAGCAATTAAAAAAAAAAGAATTGTTTTTTACATCTGCCCCCAGAGGAATTCAACACTGGTGTCAATCATTTTTGAACGACCTAATAGTAACGGCAATAATAATAATAAAGATGTTGCACTCAAAGATCTGTTAGTTGTGCACATCTCAGACTTGTTTCCTTAACTACGTTATAATCTTGCTTAACACCATCATTTGTCTCTCTTCTGTTCTTTAAACAAAGGACTTCTTGCATTTCTTTCCAGCCGCACCCGTCAATTACAAACGATTTTGACCTAACAAAGATGCACGCATAAGACGATCCATTCTCTTTCCTCCAGCAGCGCCTGACGGCGAAATAAGAGCAAAGAATAACAGAGCCATCTTGTGGTTGTATTTTACAATACAAAACGTTCTTTGACACATTAATACTAATTGAGAGTACAAAATGCAAAACATCTGCTTCGCATAATATGGCGGCACTTAACAAAACATATGTCACGACATATCTGTTGGCTAATTTTGTAAGAACGGAAATAAGTTGTTTGGTAATTAGTGTGTCGTGGGATTTTATGAATTAACTCAAGTGCTTGTTATTGCAAACTGTTATCTCCCAGCTTTTTTCAGCAACGAACGTGTTCTTTTTTTTAAAAGAAAAAAGTTTTCATTGACGATTGTAGGCTACATGCTTCACACCGGCGAAATTAAGGTTGTCTTACATCGAAAGATCATTCACGAAGTAGATACACGAGGTATATATGTACACTCTGTCCCGGGTAACTCTGTAGTAGGCGAACGAGAACAAGTCCCTGCGCACATAATGACGCCAGACGGCTCCACCAATGAACACGTGAGAGGGAACGGGATTGTTTGGAGGGGGGAAAGCGACTGCAGTTAACAGCCCTCCCAGATGCGTGTACTGCCTTGCTCTGCCCACTCGACCCCCCCCCCTTTTCTACCGCTATGTGCGGCCTTACTCGAGAGATAGTTGGGGCAGGGTATAGTAGCGAGGGGTCGAAATAGACCCGAGCGGACCGGAACGACGTTCCGGTTTGTGAACAGGCCTATCTGGAACTTTCTTGTTCATATAAGCTTCTCCTCTACGTTGAAATGCGTTGTTACACGTGGCGTCCATGTTGCCTTAATCTTTTTGTGCCTTGTGCTTCATCTTTTTTACTTTATTTGTTAATTATAATTATTTGTCGTGTCTTCTAGATTCCATTGTTTTGACAGACGCAGTGTGCGAATTAATGGAGGGGGATGCTGGGGATTCACCCCCCAAAAAAACTAATTGAAAGAATATACCATTTCTTAATAGAATTGTGGAACAAACCCCACTAAAATATTCGGGAAATTATTTATTTAATCTTTAAAACAATTGCATCATTGTTAGCATCTGAAGTTCTATTTTTAAATAGCCCATTGTTTACTGTTTACATTGTCGTCGGGTGCAGAGGTTTTACAGAGCTCCCAGAATAACACTGTTACTCTGTCCATTGTTAAGTTAACTACGAAAACCTCCCTATTGCAAATACCGCAGACTTGATTTCGTTAGCTTTATTCGTTGAAGGTAGATTGCATTTTTCGCCACATGCCGTCACTGAGTTGAACAGGCAATAGAAATATGGTCAAGTTCTCTCAGTGGTTCAGTAACTCTTTTTGTGCATGCGTTTACTTCGATAACATCGAATAACTGAAGAAAGCCGCCGCCACGAACGTGGGTGGGGATAAATAGCGGGAGAGTTGCTTTCGTCCAATCACACTCAACCTTAAGCCGATGGGCGCAGCTTGTCATTCTGCTCGTCTACTCTACGTGGAGTCTCAGTCACATGACCGCGTATACGCTGTTGCCGTCGTTTGCAACTTGAATGTGGAGACCGTGGGAAGGTGCTTGTGCGCGGAGGGACAAGGTGGCGTAGAGTAGATGTGTGGCAACACTGTGCGTTGAATGTGATTGTTGCAGCTGGTGGGCGCGCTACGTGGACTTCAAAGCCAGCTGGTCGTTAACGTAGCTAGCGCGTCGACTATAAGTGTTTCTAAGTTACATGTAAATATGATCATAAGATTTAATGTACTATGTAAGAACCACTGTTCTAAGGCACTTAGAAATACAAAGAAATAATTTAGTTTGTTAACTGGTAACATACGAATTTGCATACCCAAAAAACCTAACCCCCGAAATGTAATCACAAATACGCCACTGAGTGTGCACCCCCCTCAAAAGCAAAGAGCTTAATTGGCACACTGGAGAAGTATCTTCTTGCACAAGATCTTTACAGAAATTCGGTTTCTCTTTTTATGGTCGTTCTTTTTTCTTTCTTACTGTCATATGTTATATTTTCCATATAGCCTAGCGCTAGCGGTATATATAAAGTGGACTGGACATCCTAAATCAAACTCGCTTCATATCAAATCGTTCTTTCAAGTACCAGTAAGCAATTAAGTTGCCTTTTTAAAGACAGTAACTGTAAGTCGGTTACCTTTTGAACAAAGTAACTATATATTTTTTACTTTTACTACTATTACTTTTAAAAGTAACTTTCCTAATGCACAGAACCCAAACGTGTCACTTGACACATATTATGTTGACTCTCCAATAACACATTAACATGCATAAACTTCAACTGATGCACTTTTTGGTGTGTCAAATTCCACCAGAAATGCATAAAAGGCCACTTTTGTCAGCTGATGTTCTGTGTGATGCACTAAAAATGCATCAATTTGTAAGTTCATACAAGATCATTTCAGAGGTAACAAAATCACACATTTATCTGTCAATTGATGCATTAAAAGTGGAAGTTTATCATCAAAATGATATTGTCTGATCATCGCAACTGATGCATTTTCAGTGCATCACACAAAACACCAGGTGATAAAAGTGCCATTTTAAGCTTTTCTGTGTGTATTTTGACACACCAAACAATGCATCAGTTGCAGTTTATGCATGTTAATGTGTTATTGGAGTCATAGGCGCCGACTCCATGGGGCTTGGGGGGGGGGGCTCAACCCCACCCCCCCAATGTTAACGATGTGAGGCAGAGCCCCCCAAATAATTTTGCTTAAGAGGTTCTAATGTATTTTTTTTTGTTTCTCTTGTAAAGTTTACTCTGAATTGTACCACATGAACTTAACTTTAAATACACATTTGAAATGTTCTAGACCATCAATTTTGGGGGGCTGAGACCGCTAAACTGTCAACTTTGGGGGGCTATGACCAGAGACAGCAAAACACATGACTTATTACTATATACTAAGTATGTAATTATGAGTATTGTTAACATTTTTACTAAAAAGAGTTTCCAAATAACGGTGATATGACAATTATACCAGAACGTTGTTTAGTGAATTGTGAACAATTTGAGGTCGTAAACACGACTTTCAGGTAATATTGATATGTACGATATTTAGTTATCCTCGAAATCTCTTCCTCTAGTCCAAAGAATAAGGGGAAAATAATTCTAAAGTCTTTCAGTTTATTTAACACTGGCTTGCAGTAAAGTACGCAAGGAAAGCTTATGAAAAGTCTGTATTGCGAAAGCGGGAACGGCTATGATCAAAGGCATTGTTGCTAAAGCACGGCGTGCTATGTGTTTATTTATTATTGCAAAATTAAATTTAAAAAGTAAAATATTGTAGCAAGCAAAAAAAGTAAAACTATTTTAATGCGATTTGTGTTAACATTTATGTAAATAAAACTGTTAAATATTGTAAATATTCGTTATTTTTTTATGGGTACGTCAACACTAAGGTTATCTGCACCCGTCACATGTCCTTTCTTTACAGGTCTCTTGTGGACATTAAAACACCCCCATGCTCTCGCCGGGACTCGAACCCGAGACCTCCGGATCAAAGCGAGTTGAGTCGACCTCCCAACACGCTCGGCTACCGAGACCGGAATAAAACTGTTAGATTGGCCTCTTAATGTAAATACATAGCCTACTTTTCTATAAAAAAGTTATCTAAAAAACAAATGAGCGGACACAAAAGACATAAGGAGACTTTGAAACATTTCCTAAACGTTTTTCATGTTACATTTCATTTGCATGAGGAATATAATAGCTGCTTAAAAACTGCTATACGAAGACGTAATTTTTATTTTTAAAAAGGCTTCGTTGCATAGTAAATTTAGAGCATTAACGCTTTGTAAAAAATCATCATTTCTAATTGGGCGAAGACTTCGGTGTTTGGGTGGATTGGTTCATTCATTTGGAACGTGGTAGTCCTGATAAAAGTGTTTAATGAGAGAAAGCATTTAATGTATAGCATAATACAATTAAATTGATGATTCAAGCAAAGCTCTCTTTCTCCAAGATCAATATGTTGTAATTATATTAATATATGAAGATGAAGACTTACGTACCAGGAACATAAATAAAACATACATACGTCTTCATATATGTATTTTATTACAATTAACGATCATTTCTTGTGTGTAGTTGGTTAACAAGAAAATTTCCAGCAGAAAGTAACTGAGAAAGTAACTTACAGTCAGGCACGTAATCAGGGGGAGGGCTGAAGCCCCCCCGAAATCCTTCAAATATCTAATTTAAATGTTATTTTTTTTAATAACAGAATTAAAGTTATAACCCCAGTAAAAACTGCATTACACTGAGAAAAGTTTAGTGTATAATAGAGGAACGAAATTATATTTTTATATTCTACCATTTAATCCAAAGAATAAATGGATCCACAGATTCCAAAACTTAGTTTTCTTTGTGAGGCGCAACAGAATATAAACTTTATGAGTAAAATTTACTGCTAACTGTTAAAGCCTTTTTTTGAACGATTGTGTAAAAGTCAATAACAAAATACAATAACTATGATTTTTAGTACACTAACTGTACGTATAAAATATAAGAAAAATAATGTTAAACAATTATGTTAGATATTCACTGATACGGTGAAATCTCTCCATTTATGTAAAAAAAAAAAGGTAAAGTGCTCCCCTGTGCTTAGCACCACGCCATGAAGGAGTATAGGGGGTGTGGGGGTAACGCCCCACACTTTCTTGATCCGGTCGTGAGTGGGGGTGATGTGATCAGCATCACGTTCCTGACCGCCTTTACCCCCTCCCCCCAGGGTTTCCCTCAGGTACCCATGTCAATCGACGCTGGGAACTGTTATTACAAAAATAACAATAAATTTAGATTGAAATTGATATATTTTAAATAACTTATAATAGTTATTGTAAAATAACAATAATTATTATTGTCATTATGATTTGTACTAATCAAGTTTTATCTATAGCCTGACCGCCTCTAGAAATATTTCTGGCGACGCCCGTGCTGATAAGGGATGACCCCCCGAAATAAAATTCTAGCTACGAGCCTGCTTACAATTATTTTTCAAGTACCAGTAACTAATTGAGTTACTTTCTAAAAAAAACTGTAACTCGGTTACTTTTTGAACTAAGTAACTGTAATTCAGTTACTTTTAAAACGTAACTTCCCTACATTAAATAGGAAACGCTCCTAGAAAGCTGTCCATTGTCGAACTGATGCCTTCTATATGAATTGAAAATTAAGGACTCGCCGCATGGGCGGAGTTTGAGCTTTTGCTTTGGGGGGGGGGGGGCAGACTCTGGGAGAAGCATATGATGTACCTGAGGGTTATTGAATATCCCCTAGCTTATAAGGGGTCCGGAGACCTTCCCCTGGAAATTAAAAAACAACTTAAAAACGCTGAGTTCTAGCCTTTTTAGATTTGAAAATGTTAAATTTCCTTGCCTAAGTAAACAAATATTAATTAGTATATTCGTTGTCAGTGTGGGGCGTTACCCCCACACTCCCTATACGCCTTCATGGCGTGGTGCTATGCACAGGGGAACACTTTACCTTTTTTTTATATTCGTTGTCAGTTTTAAAAGAAGCAAAACAGTACGATTATTGCATTTTGCATTTCATTATTTTTTTATTGATACAATACACGTATGTATTACTTTAAAAAAGTTACAATACAATAGTAAGCTTCAGAAATTTTAGAAAAATTAAATTGAAAAGTTATTTTGATGCCTCAGCAGTAACTGTTGACTCAACACAAAGTCAGTTTATGTTTTTCTTTCTTTAACCTGTACACATCAATCAAATAGTCTAAGTCCCGCTATTGCGGCGCAATTACCGCACATGACATCATGCCAAACGTCAAGATTTGCGGTATGGCTTCATAACAAAAATGTAGTAACTGAACTTAATCATGTGTTATTTTTTTAGTCTTTTTTTTAAGTTGGGGGCGGGCCCCCCTGGCCCCTCCAGAACTCCGCCTATGACTCGCCGGCATAAACTGTTCAAACGTGATGTAGGTGCTTTAACTGTGAGAAAAATGAACAGACGACCGACACTTGCTGATGTCGTGGTCACACAAAAACCCGATTGTAATTGAAACTTGACTTATGTGAAACCTTCCTGCTTAAAAAAACGGCACGGTTACGTTTTGTTATGTCAGTTGCAATTAAGGAAGTTGATTTTCTTTGTGGTTTTATGACGGACTTGGCAATTTGCCATTCCGGTAATTGCTCTAATGGAAGGGACTGGACAAAACAAGCAATTTAGACGAGGAAGAATAAAGAATAGAGCCGAGAGCACAAAACACGCGGCCATTTTGACATGAATATCTCATTGTATAGTGACCAACAGATGTTCATCCCGGAGTCTTTGAAATAATAATAGTCACCACGAACACACTCATCAACTGGGCAAAAAAGCGTACATTCAGAAAATACAAACAGCTTGTGTAAGTTGTGCCTGTCATCAAGGTACAAGATTTACTTCTACAAGGACAATGGCTACAGCTAGCCACTCAATGCTTTATATCCCAAGAGACTATGATTTGTATTATGGACAATTGTACTTCATTATCGTATTTTTAAAAGTTCCTCGCAAGTACTGATAATTTAGTGCGAAATTAATTGTAAGCTACCCAATAGCGCCATCTGTTTGTTCTCAAGATCTTTGTGATTATTGTACGAAAGTTGTTACATATGAGTGTGGTAGGATCTTCGTTTCATTGTATTTTTTGGAGACATGACCTGGTACTCCTGTTTAGCCGTTCATGTCATGTTTGTGGAGAAGTCAATACTTGGGTAATTAAACTGTGCCCCCCTCAAAAAAAGGGGGAAATTGTGTATATTGTACAGTATAAGTTCTTGAATATATTTTTAACCTGTACTACACGTGAACATATTCTTATTTGTGTTACGAAAACTTACGCTTGTTTTACACTTATTTGTAGGATTACCAGATGACAAAATTTTAAAAGGGAGCACATTTTAAATTTTCATAATCTAAAAAAAACAAGGACATTTTTAGATGCAGCGCATCAAACACAAGTTTTGTGTATACTAGTGTTTTGATGAGCTTGTAGGTCACACAACCACTGTAAAATAATTTTACACCGTTTCAGTATAATTAATAATAGACCTCGTTACAGGCAAATGTCTAAATATTCTAATACTTACTTAATATGCCGGTAGTGCTGTGAAACTTGGTCTCTAACTTTAAAAGAAGAACATACATTTAGAGTTTTTGAAAATAAATAAAAACTCAGGAGAATATTTCGACTTAAAAGAGATGAAGAAACACGGGAATGGAGAATCTTACATAATAATGAACTGAGTAAACTATTTTAATTCTTTGTTGGAAGGAAAGTTTCTTCTTTCCGATTGCAACTGAGAATGTTGTATTTCCTTACTTTGAAATTGAGCACGGAAACAATAATAACAATTATTTACAAAAATAAAATTTTATTACGAATCTTGAAGTAGTTGTCTATACTTACAAAAACAGGACATTTCCCAATTTATCTAAAAACCCGCCACGACCAATTTTAGGACCCGAAAAAGAGAACGTCTGGTAATCCTACTTGATTGGCACTGCCATCTAGCGTCCGCTGCAGGAAACTTCATTCTTGACGTCGCCATGGTATATCGTATCGACATTCATTCCAGCTTGTCTCAAGCTCGTGTGTTTCCTGTGGGTCATGACATAGTACACAGCACATTATGAGAAATGTTATTTTTATCTAATTCAGAATAATAATCTGCAGATATCGTTATGAAAATAAGATTTAGCATGCAATGACGTCATAATGAGATCAGTAATCATGATACCGACGTCATTACTGTACGTCGCTCTTGTTTTCCCCCCTAGGCTAATTGAGACGATGATAGACATAGATGAAGGGATTCGAAACTTCAGCTAGTTATTTGAAGCTTTTATTTTTGTAAATTTAATTCTGGAAGGTCGATAGCCGAGCGGTTAAATGGTCGACTTTCGATATCGACAACGAAGTTCCCGTGTTCGAATACAAGCAATGGCATTATTATCAACACAATTAACCATGGTTGAAAAGCGACGCTAAACTATAGAAATATATAAACTTAATATTAGGATGATATCGGGCCACGGTGGATAAAAATCATGATTTTTTATTAAAAAAATATTTTTGCTGATTTTTTAAAATTTAAATCGGTCTTTTAAATTTATTTTAAAAACGCGCTCAAAATTGCTTTCATGGTTTTTGGCACCATACATATAGATATATATGTTTCTTTTAGAAAGGCTTTATCTAGTAAACGGCCCTGTAAAATATTTGAACGGTTTGATTAAAGAAAACAAAAAAAATATATGTAAATATGCATTTTTTCTGTTTCTGATACTGTATAATAATATACATATGAACCTACTATGGAAATGTTTGTTTAGTGTGTTAATGAAACTATAATACATAATTTCAGTAGCTTTCTTTCCAGTGAAAATAAATCATTTTGGATGTACTATATAATTGTAACTTAAAATATTTTTCAAGTCTTGTAGCTGAATTTTGGCATTTATTCAAATGATAATTTGCAAAATTTCAGCTGGCATGTTTATTTACAGTTTAATGATAATGACACTATTTATGGTTTAACATGATTAGTATTTTGTATATTTTTCTATTTTTGCCTACAAAAATTATTGAATTCTAAATCAAGATAAATTTAAGTAGTATGTTTACATGTTACAGTTCCTTTCGTATGAGCTTTACCCCATCAGTACATATATTTTGTTTCCTTTCCTTTCTCAGAGCCTCATAAACACCATTAAATGATTCAGAGATTATTAATATACTTTCACCAAAAGTGATTATGATATCTTCAAACTCCTTATGTACGTACATTATTCTATAAATTATTTATTTCAAGTGATTTAAATCGACTAATGATAATAATAATTATAACAATTTATTCCTTTGAAGGCATTTCTGCGAGGCTTAAGCCCGACAGTCCCCACACCCCTAAGTGCACCACAGACATGGACGTCCGGAGGATTTGTTCCAATGAGGAACAAGTAAGTTATTTTCTTTCCAGAAGGGGGCAAGCAAGGTCCCGTAGAATCCCTCAAAAACTAGTCCTTCAGTTTGAAGTTATCTTGTTCTTACAATGCCCTTGTAATAATTAACATAAATTACTGTAACTGAAATGAAATTTAATGTGTGAAAAACATAATTTTAGGCTGACAGTCATTTTACAGGGGGCGTGGTTCTCCCTTTCCGGACGTTTATGACCACAGACTAGAAAACAAGAGAAAACAGGTTGTTTATGCATCGTCGATTGCGGGCAGTTCGCACCTTGCACAATATCTGGTGCCTGACAGAACACACAAAAAACGCACGAAAAGACAATCGTTGAATTGTGCAGTTAAGCTGTCGAAATGGTGATACGTGACACAGGACGAAAAGCATGGTAAGCCACGAACATTCGTGTCCCAAAACAATGCTTGCGGTTAAGATTGATAACGGCCTTAGAACGGAGAAAAACTTTTAGGACACTACAATTCGACCGCCATTTTAGTTTTTTGTCTCATTTTGTTACCTAAATCATGATACCATGACCTTTTTTCTTTTGTTTTCACGACTGAGAATCAACAACGCCATCTGAATTTCCCACTTTCTTAATCTTGTTCGGGAAAAAAATGTTCCATTGCTTTTTCGAGGCAGAGACAGTGTTGCCAAAGCTTCTGATTCTGGAGTTTGAGGTAGCGAAAAGTGTCAGCAATAGCGAGCCTAGAAAAAGCAGCACCAATAGAAATAGACACACGGAGAGAGCAGAAACAACAATTTATTTCGCCAAATGTGTAAAGGGGATTTCACAAACGACACGTGTAGTCACCAATCGAACGCAGGCATGTGTGTGGCCTGTTATGTGGCTGTGGTGTGAAACGTTGCTGTTGATTGGCTTGTTATCAAGAGACATGTGTCGTGTGTCGCTTCGAATTTAAGAGAGATTTCAGACCGAAGCAACAAGCGACACGCGACACATGCCGCTTGGCAACGAGCTAATCAGCAGCAACGTTTCACACCGTAGCCGAATGACAGGCCACACAAGCCTGCGTTGTGTTATTTGGAGGGACATAACTTCTCAGAATGCCCCTCGCGACGACCCCGCGTTAATAGAACTGGACGTGTCCCTGTTAATTTGACCACTGGAACGACCCCTATGGTATCCCAACCTACAGTACTTCCAGTACTGACAAGACCCCAAAACTTGAATACAACATCAAGCGAAGAGGTCAATTGCCATAGATCCAACCCCCATTTCACGAATGAAACAACAGAGACACCCGCCACGGAACCAGAGCTTCAAACACAGTTAACACCAAACGACCCAAGTCAAAAGAAGAGCACCGACAAAGACAAAATACACAACGAACAACAAGGTGAAAAAGAAGAGAGTAGCCAACTTTCCAACTCCAACTCCAACCCCTTAACAACACTAGACACACCTGACAAGGGACAACACACCTCAGGAATTCCCTCACAACTCGGAAATGAAGCAGACAAGAAGATAGAATTCCAAAAAGTAGAAAACGGCACAGAAGATGGATCCGGGGATGAATCGAAAACAGAGGATGAATTTCCTGCAATTAACACGGATAAAGGACAACGACGCTCTTCAAGACACAAGCGATCCAGACCACGATTCGTCCCGCCAATAAGCAAGAAGAAAAAACCCGGGGAGCTCTGCCTCAACATCCACAGGTATCTGGGGAGTCCTGAGTCAACATCCATGGTTATCTGCACTAACAGAAGAAAGGAAGGAGTGACCACCCCTAGTGTAGGATCCAAAGTTATTTGTCGTGTGCGTCATAGTCAAAAAGAAGAAAAATACTGCAGGTGTACATTCTATAATAATTTCCTCGAGAGAGCGGAGTGGATACTGACAACACTAATCACGATTATAAACAGGTTAGTTAGAAAAAAAATAGGTAATGTACCTAAAGGTAACAGTGTTAATAGTAGTAAATTTTCCCCAAACTGATTTCGTGGACAAAGTAGTAATGTTGAGGTGGTTAAGTAATTTTTGTAAGAGTGTAATGATTGTGGTTATAAGAAGGGCTTTTGATAGGGGACTGATAGGTATGATAGAGTGATAGAGTATTTTTTTTATATATATATGTTTCTTCTTTTTTTTCTTTTGTAAAGAAGATCAACGATTTGTACCACTCTGTACCATTTCCTTGATGTGGTACATTTTCATCTATTGGTCTTATTGTATTGTGGTGTAAATATCGGGTATAATGGTTACAAGGAGAGCCTTGGCAATAAGGGGGATACAGCGTCCCTGATAACATGTGGGACGATTACAATAGATATGTTTACAACACTCCGAATAGGCACGATTAACATTAACAAACTACAAAACAGGAATAAACAAGAGGCGCTGGGTGACTTTTTTATCCAGTCGTCTCTCGATATAGCCTTCCTCCAGGAAGTTCAAGTGACAAATTTTGAACTGCCCCCATCTATAGTAGTGTATAATAATGCAAATTGTCAGGCAACGGGAATTGCGCTTCTCGTGAAAAACACGGTGCCGATCACTAACGTTGTGTGTCACCATAACGGGAGAATTATATGTGCGAAAGTGGCAAATGTTTGCATATGCAATATATATGCCCCATCAAGTACAAATCAGAGATCACAGAGGAACAATTTTTTTGCGACAGATGTGGCAGCTGAACTGCAAGGTGTAAAGGAACATATCATTTGTGGCGGCGACTTCGATTGCGTCTTGCTTCCACAAGATGAACGTCCTGGTTATGCAACATCTAATTCCCTCCAAAAATTGGTGGACGTTTGGACAGAGAAATATTTTGATAAGCAGGGGTATACTTATATTAGAGACAATTGTGCGTCCCGCCTGGACCGGTTCTATGTTACCCCGGCACTGCGTCAGAAAGTTACTTCGATTTCTCTCACCCCTACATGTTTTTCGGACCACCTGGCAGTGATAATGGCAATTAACATTGATCTTCCCTTAGTGCCTAGTGGATATAGGTATTGGAAACTGATACGTCCATCCTGTCTGATGATGAATTTAAACGAGCATTTCATGAGCAATGGAGATTTTGGGAGACGCATCGCCTTCGACGTACCGACATCCTTCGTTGGTGGGATGAAATCCTAAAACCGGCAGTTAAACGTTTCTGTATATCATTCTGTAAAGAGAGGTCTCGTGACTGGAATAATAAATATCACTTTTATTATCGTGTGTTGCGTGAATTAATAGAAGAAGCATCAGCAGGACGACCGGTTCATACGGAAATTAAACGTATACAAGCAATACTCTTAAACATGACCGCCCACAAACGTATGGGTGCAAAAATTCGAAGTAGACTGCCTCAGTTTGACCCTGAAGAAGCGGTGTCGATTAGTCACGTGATACAAGAACGACAAAATGCACAACGGAAACTCATTACTGAACTCGCAGATGGAGCGGGTAATAAAATCATAGCACCTAAGGACATACAACGTACGATATATGAGCATTTTGTTAGGATGTTTTCGCAGCACCAACCTGCCAATGTAAATTATGATTCTGTTGTGGATGCAGTTACGGAAGTACTTTCCGATGATGATAGAACTAAGCTTGATGAGGATTTCACATTCGAAGAAGTATATAAAGCGGTGAAAGCGGCAAAGCCTTTCTCCGCCCCTGGTGTGGATGGGCTTCCTACATGCTTCTTTCAAACATTTTGAACGCTAGTGGGGCCGACTTTAACTGAGTGGGTCAACGCGGCCTTTCAGCAACATAAAATGGGCAAGACTTCCAAGACAGATATTATAGTATTAGTACTGAAATGTGCAAAGCCGACAGAGATCACTCATTATCGCCCCATTACACTCCTGTGCACCGACTATAAAATTTTCACACGATGTATGCTTGCACGTTTTAATGCCGCACTCAATCAACTTTGTGGGGGACATGCAATATGTATATGGTGAAATAAAAACATTTATGCAGTGTTACAAACGCTGCGTGAAGTGGTTACCAGTAATCATAATAAGAAAAATTTAAAGGATCAAGCGATTTTAGCTCTGGACTTCGAACGTGCGTTTGATTCGCTGAACCATAATTATATGTTTCATGTTTTCTACAAAAGGGGCATACGGGGGACTTTTCTCGCAGCCCTGCAAGGTCTATATAACAATGCTGAATCGAAAATACAGATTAATGGTTTTCTGACAAAATCGCTTAGCATTGTTACAGGTGTCCAACAGGGAGATCCCTTATCCATGTTGGCTTTTTGTATTTCCCTAAGTCCCCTGCTTGCCTCTTTGGAAACACGGTTACAAGGCATAACTATTCTGTCAAAGTCGCTAAAAGTTTTAGCTTATGCGGATGATGTCAGCATTTTAGTTCAGTCACCTGTTGATGTGGACACGGTTCATAAACTAACGTCGGAATTTGGGGTGTATTCAGGCCTTCACATAAGTGTAAAGAAATCTTGTTTGATGTTTTTTAATAATTACCCACAACACACACCAGTTCAACACTTCCCTGTTGTAAACATCTTTAAAATACTTGGTGCAGTTTTTACGCCTTCTTTGCAAGGAATGATACAAGTAAATTATGATCGAGTGATTGGGAGTGTAAAAGCAGTTCTACAAATTAATAAGTTTCGAAACATTAGCTTGCAATCACGAGTCACGTTTGTTAATGTGTATGCTCTTTCGAAAGTATGGTTTATAGCCAAAATACTTCCAATGAAAATGCTTGATGTAACAAAGCTGAAAAGTGCAGTGAACTGGTTTGTGTGGAATGGGCAGCTGTTACGTGTAAATCACGAGACCTTGTGTTTACATAATGCTGGGGGAGGCTTGAATCTTGCACACGTGCACCACAAGAGCCAGGCGCTACGCATTCAAGCGGACATAGAAACGATAATTCAGAGCCCTGATAGCCTTACAAGTCATGTACTTCGAGACTGCTTGGCCCACAGATGGACTCCCCCATAAACGTGACTAACCTCCCCCAAAACCTTAGGTACCTCCGTGATACCTTAGATATCTGCTATGGCTTGTTACAAACTCCTACCCTGCCTGTTCCAGTGGTGTCGCACATGTACAGAAGAATGCGTGTAGCGTCTCAACAGGCTGTTAAGATAGTTGCAAGACACCCGGAAGTTCGTTGGCCTGTGGTGTGGAAAAATATACACGCGAGGCATCTCCCAACAAGAATACAATCGGCGTGGTTCGTTATAGTGCATCAAATACTGCTGACTCGAGTGAAACTCTACGAAATGCACATGGCAGATTCATCATTATGTTTAATATGTAACGTGCCTGATAGTGTAGTGCATAAGCTCAGTGAATGCTTAATAACCGCTACGTCATGAAAATATGTTGCGAAACTCGCAAGTGTTATCTGTCGTACCAATGAGAAGAATATTACAATTGATCATCTTCTGTTTCCCAATTTTAGTTATTACCCCCCCCCCAAAAAAAAAACAAAACAGAACAGTGTATTGTGGTTACTGGGGCACTATGCTTGGTTTGCCTCTACTTATCAGCAACTTGACTTTCATGAACAATTTGTGCATTACTTAAGGCACACATCTCAAAATATGTCGGCAAACAAAAAGAACAATGTCTATGCGAATTTTCTAAATGTAATATATCCTAGTTTGTAATAACCTGTATAGTAATCATGAAAAGTTTGTTATAATCAGATGTAAATAGTAAAGAGGGGGGGGGGGAAGTGGTTAGAGCACAATGGCACGGTATGCCAGAGACCCGACTTCGAGTCCTGGTCGAGCCTGCTTTTCCAATGAAGATTTCTACTTGGTACATCTCCTGTGTGTGCCTAATCTTAAACGTTCAATCTTAAACACTTGTTTTTCACCATAGAAATCACATAGCATTTTCAAATTTTCTTATTCATACATTTCCACACATTAGAAGAACTCCAACCAACAACTTGCTGGCCTATAACATATATTTAATCTGGTTTGCTGGCTTCTACCTCCGTGATTTAAAACAAACGAACAACGAGTTCAGAGGTCACGTGACCAAGTCTGCAACGACCCGTGCTCCGAGATGTGGTCTCGATTGCTTGTGTTCTTGGCGCTTTCGAACTGTACTAGGTGACGTCACTTCCGTGAAGACCATACTTCAAGTCTGTACTCCTTTCGGACACAGTCTAACTTTAGATCTAGGATGCGAGACATGAGGATGTGTTGAAGAACGAAAGAAATTTAACACGTGATAATTCTTGATGACCATTGTGACACATACACCTACGCCAACAAGCGATTGGACGGAATCGTTCCAAATGAGAAAGTACAAAACTTGATCTGTCAAGAAGCACTTTTCTGTTTCATTGCGTTCCGTTTGTGTTTTGTTTGATGAAGCTATTTTGCCCACGCTTGGCTGTCGCTTTTGCCCAGAATTTGGCGTCGTTACGTGAAGTGATTTGGCCAGTCTGGTGGTCAGTGGTATCGTATATCTCAATTATTCCAGTCCAAAAGCCTACACGTCTTGCGACTTTGCCAAATGACGCTCCCTGGAGAAGATATCCTATGACAAACCGTTAAGATGTGACTTTGGGAAACAAAGTCTCTACTGTACCAATCTATAATGGCGCCAAGGATTAGGCAGGGGGGGGGGGGTGTCTGGTAAACGCCCTTTCTATTCATCGCCAGAAATCTTCGTATGAGGGACAAGCAATTAATGAACCTCGAGTTTGTTCCAATTGTTGTTGTAAGTCCACTTTATGCACAGAATAGCTAATCGGGACTGGACCTGCTGTTTAAAGTGGGATTCCAACCACTGTTCCATGTGCCTTCACCGGGTATCTAACACTGGATCTCTTGATTACAAGGCTATATTACCACTACGCCATCGGGGAGGCTGTTTAAACTTGAATAGTAGAAAAATAATAATGGCTGTTTTTATTGTACAAGTTTAACTATTATAAATTAATAAAAATAAATCAATTTTATTCAGAATTTATTATTATTAAATGAAGGGGTCGGGTGTAAAACATGACAAGTGACATTTTGGAAATTTTTGAGTTACAAAGTAAAATGTGCCATCCTTCAATTTTCGAGTGAAATTGCCATGTCATACAATTTGCATTGGACTCAGTGAACTAACTAACTAACTCTCTAGCCTTCTTCATGGCTGCAGCAACACAGGCCTTCCATCTGTCCCTATCATGAGCAAGACCTATAGCCTATACTCTTTTCCATCCCTACCGATTTCCTTTAGGTCCATCTCAACGTTCTCCCTCCATCTTCGTCTTGGCCTTCCTACAGGTCTCTTACCATCAGGTTTCCCAACAAGAATCCTGTAAACTCCTCTTTCTTCTCCCATTCGTGCCACTTGGCCTGCCCACCTAAGTCTTCTTGATTTAATTATTCTAATAATATCTGGACATGAATACAAATTATATAGTTCTAAATTATGTAACCTTCTCCACTCACCTGTCTCCTCATCCCTTTTAGGTCCAAATATTTTCCTAAGGATCTTATTTTCAAATACTCTCAAGTTATGTTCCTCTTTCAATGTAAGGGACAAAGTTTCACACCCATATAATACTAGTGATGGGCATTAGTCGACTAATATTAGTCGATTAGTCGATTATTAAAACCATCGAAAAAATTATCGACTAATGAAAATTAGTCGACTGAAAAAATTAGTCGACTAATATTAGTCGAATTAGTCGTTCGACTAATATTAGTCGAATTAGTCGTTCGACTAATATTAGTCGAATTAGTCATTCGACTAATATTAGTCGAATTAGTCGTTCGACTAATATTAGTCGAATTAGTCGTTCGACTAATATTAGTCGGATTAGTCGTTCGACTAATATTAGTCGGAAACATTCCGACTAATATTAGTCGGAAACCTTTCGACTAATATTAGTCGGAAACATTTCGACTAATATTAGTCGGAAACATTTCGACTGATTTCAGTCGGGAACATTCCGACTAATATTAGTCGAAATGACTGAACATGTCTCATTTCCAGACGAACAATCGACTACTTGAGCAGAGGGCTTATTGTCAAGAAGGGAAGCAAAGCAGGTAGGTATTTCTTGGAAAGGTCAGTGACTGGAATCTTTTATCCCTTGATGCCGCGACAGAGCTGGTATGCAAAGGGAAAGCTGACCCTGCTGTAGCTCTATCCCCCCCTACCTCCAGGGGGCGATGCCTACCGTCATTCATGTCGCTATTTTTGTTTTCTCTGAAGGGATACACATTCATAGTTCCGAGAGTTTCTTGGTATTCACAGGCCAGTGCACAAGACACCGCAACATTTTAAAAGCAAAACTATCCATTTCTGACCTTCAGATGGATTAGAGGGTTTATGATAAATGCATTTTACTGGAATGGAAATATTCTTAAACTTAAAAAACCGGTCGAATATATGAAGAGAGTTTACAATCCACCAGCTCTGATGCAAGGTAAGGTAAAATTAATTTAATTAAAAATAAACATAAATTATGTTCGTGGGGCAAATACTAAAATATACGCTGTCCAGAACGATCTCAAACTTGCTGCAGTCGCTAGATGTTAATTTATCTTTCTGCCCCTTATGGCAGTGTTCCGCAACCTTTTTTTACTCACGGCACACCACAGACGGGCCTAGACTCAACACGGCACACCAAAATATCTGTCCCCTCAAAATCATATGAATCTTAATATAATTACGAAATATTACGTCGTTATGTAATCAATTATTATTATCATTGTTGTTGTTATTATTATTATTATTATAAAACATGAATAGACTTCTGCATTTATTAAAAATTTATTAACTTTAATTCACTGCAGAAAATACACATTTCTAATACGAATTTTAAAGTAAATAACTCTACTCATACCTTCAATGTGATACTTGAGCCTGCTTAGCTGCACACAGACGGCTGATTCGTGGCGGAATCGTTGACAAAGCAAGCCTCATTTCTTCATCGATGGATTTGAGTGTCTCTCTCTTTGATGTTTTAATTGCAGTCAACGTCCAGAAGCCCAGTTCACACAAATAAGTAGTTGAAAATGGTAATAACACATTAACTGCCATCTCGGAGATAGCCGGGTATTCACTGCTTATTGACAACCAAAATGTATCCAAAGGCACTTCGAAAAATTTTAATTTCAATGTTCTGTCTGCTTTCAAATCTGCCAGTTCCTCTTGTAAGCGTAAATTTTTCGGAAGATATTTCGAATCCATACTGAATGGATCACGAACCCAGTCAAAATCTTCAACGCTCTCTCCAAAATATTTTTTGAAAGTCTGCTGCAAGAGTACTAAATGTTCTTTAATTAAGTCCATCAACACCTTGTTATCGTCAGCAGGGGGCCATACAGTTTGGAATATCTCACACGATCCATTTTCAATTGTCTGTATCCACAAGTTCAACTTATTAATAAATCCTTGAATCTTATCCATACTAGTCAGAATATTTTCGTTTCTACCTTGCATTTTTCTGTTTAGTTCGTTCAATTGTACGAAAATATCGGAAAGATATGCCAACTTAGATACCCATTCATCATCTGCAAATGTATCCGCATACTCATGCCCCTCAATAGTCAAAAACGAAAGTACCTCCTCTTTAAGTTCAAACATTCGCGTTAACACTTTACCTCGAGACAGCCATCGTACTTCTGTATGTAGCACAAGTGTAGTGTGCTCTGATCCTATTTCTTGACACAAAACGTTAAAAAGCCGCATATTTAGGGGCCGCGATTTGATGAAGTTCACGACTTTTACTACTTCGTCCATCACAATTTTCAGAGGAGATGGCAAAGACTTAGCAACAATGGCTTCGCGGTGAATGAGACAATGGTCGGTTCGTAAGTTAGGATTTACTTCGCGTACTTTACCCACGAATCCTTTCACTTGGTCTGTCATAGAAGCGGCTCCGTCTGTACAAACACTAACGCAGTCCTCCCATGTTAATTCATTACGGACCACATATTCATTAGTCGTACGAAATATTTCTTCACCGGTTGCTCGCTCGGGTAGTTTTTTGCAAAAAAAGAAATTACTTGCAATTACATCCCTATCAACATACCTTATGTAGGAAAGAAGTTGTGCGTGACCGCCAATATCGGTGGACTCGTCGATCTGAAGTGAGAACTTTCGACTGCTCTTTATTTTCTCCTTCATAATGTCTTCGATGTCACTGGACATGTCACTAACTCGGCGGCTGATTGTGTCAGCAGATAGAGAATGTTTTTTAAAATTTCAGTAGCAGCTTCTGAACCCAGGATTATTTTTACCATTTCTTTACACGCGGGCATTAACTTTTCTGCCATTGTGTGTGATTTTTTGGCCTTTACGATAAGTTCGACTACCTTATAGCTAGCTTCCTGTACTTTTTGCGAAACACGTACCGACGTAGTCATGAGCGTCACTTGTTTTTTTATTTTGTTCCAACAACTGACGAAAATAATTCACATCTTTACTTAACAGAGAGGAATGTTTTGTTGACAAATGTCGTTTTAATTTACTGGGAACCATAGCAGCATTATTGAGTTTTTCACCACACACAACACACTCAGGGATTGGGCATGTTTTGTCACCACACCAAAAAATCCGTAAGATAAATAGTTATCACTATATTGCCGGTGAACTACTTTCTGTTTCTTTTTTTCGGGCTCGATGGTTTCACTACTTGCACTCGAGGACGGACCACTCCGTACAAGGATCTTATCCATATCGAAAAAAGAGAATAAATAGTATGACTAGTGTAGCAATCCAATATTCGCACTACTGCAGAGCACAGATGTGATAGAACTGAACTGAAATACTGTAATTGTTGTCTGACAATGTGTGGGTCCTTCGGCGAAGGAAAAGAGCAATAAAGTTTAAGAAGCGGCGACAAACAGGCACAAAACAGCCAGCCGTACACAAAAGATGCAGTGTTACAAACAAAGAACTCGCTTGAATAGCTCTATTGTATGATTGGTGCGGGCCGCTAAAAGGCTTGCTAAAAGTCTTACGCGGTTTTCTTTGCGGTGAACACAAAGCTTACCGCATGTAACCCATCAAACCGGCCCAATATTACAGGCGAGAATACATATAAGATGAGCAAACTATAACAATATTGAGTAAATAAATTACATTTAATTTATATGAAAATATAACAGTTACCAGCAAGAATAAACAAGCATCTTCTTACTTAAAATCGACAATTAATTTCTTACAATATTACAATAGTAGGTAAAAGTTCGCGTCACACCTTTCACCTTGTGACGGCACACTAATATGCCGCGGCACACCGCTTGCGGAACACTGCCTTATGGGGTACAAATTTGCCAGCAACATCGGTGGCAGAGCGCGCAGGGTGGTTCATTCACATTCACGCCTTTTACGGCTCCGGGTTCGAATCCTGTGGTGGACATGGGTGTTTCTTGTAAGTTTCCACTCATCCATTTCCTGTAATCACAATTCATTCTCATCATCCCGATTAGCCTAAAGAGGCATCAAAGCGATGTAAAATGAGGATAATAATAAAGAAAGATAGAGGATGTATGTCACTTTGGGTAACCACGACGATGAGGACGAATTGATCAAAAAGAACATCCATGTCCAGCCTAATACTCAAGGGGTGGGGCAATGGGGTCATTTACCCCCTCCAACTATGAAATGTTTTAATATGAAGCTGTAAAACCTACGAAAATAACATTGACGATTTTTCAGATTTTGCAAGAAATTCGATTTTATTCTTACATAAATGAATGGGTTGTTCGGGAAGCGAGATAGGCTCCAGGACTCTGCAGTCTACAATATTTGGTTATTTTATAATTTTAGTATTATAACCTTTAAAGGTTTAAATGATGCATATCTATCAGACGCCCGGATTCAGCAAAAGGTCCGGGGTGCGTTCCCCAGCCGGTTCAAATCCGGGAACCTTTCTAACGTTGGAAGCGGCCCCAGCGCCCACCCAGCGTCGAATGACATGGGTACCTGGGGCCTGGGGGGTAAAGGCGATCAGGGGCGTGATGCTGATCACATCACCCCCACTCACGACCGGATCAAGAAAGTGTGGGGCGTTAGCCCCACACCCCCTATACGCCTTTATGGCGTGTTGCTAAGCACAGGGGAGCACTTTACCTTTATAACGAACATTTTTTGGTACATATCAATCCGTTCCCTATAACCCTTGTTTTCCTATCAATGAATATTCATTACTCTAAAGGATTGTGTCGAATTTTGCCTGTATTTGCAGTTTTGATAATTAGCATTGCATTTCTGCCACTTTTGGCTAATCGCGACGATGAGGATGAGTCATGATCAGATGAATTTTGATGAAGATACTATCGCAAAGTGTCATGAAAAGATATGGATTTTATTGGAACCAGGAACTTTCGGTGGTAACTTCGTTAATCCAGAACTCAACACGTTCGTCCACCGAGTCTGCCATGACAATGCGTTGTCTTACACTATCATTTTGTAATCAATAGATCGCTGGATTTATATGCTGGGGCCTACATATTTTATACTGCCCCATTGAGCCTACATGAGTATAAACGTAGAATTAAAGAATCTCAAATAATAATAAAAGTTCAACTTTTATTAGTTAGGAAAGGAGTGAATTAGAGGTTCGACTGATAAAGAACTTCATGTCCAGCCACGTCAGCAATGGGGCCATTTTTTCCTAGAACTATGATACGTTTTAATGTGAAGCTATAAAAATTTACGAATATAATGAATTCTATTTCGTCCTTGCATAAATGAATGGGTTGTTCGCAGAGAGAGGCAGGCTCCAGTCTGCCATATTTGGTAATTGTACCCAGGTAGTTTTATAACAATTGATGCAAGTCTACCAGACATCCACATTTTTTGGGACAGTCAAATCTTTTTAATCCCTGTCCCGAGTTTCTTCTAACTAACCGTCGCACCCTGCTTTTTCAGTCAAAAAAATGGTTTATAATCTCTCATCTCGTAATCGTCGCATTGGTGCGTTAGAGAACGAAACCAATTATAGCGGCGCATGATCTTTCGACACAGTTTCGCAATACTCTGGTAAATTTTCTCAGGTGTAATATTTCGACTATAATGCACAAATCAATAACAACTAATGTCTTACTTTTTTGTTTCATACCGAGAAAAGGCTTACTGTCACAAATAAATTATGTTTGTCGTTTTAGACTATTCAATTTCAACTTATTCGCTAGTATTTCATTCATCCTAATATTGCACCAAAGGCAGTTTACATCGTAATAAATAATATTTAACTGATCAGAACTATATTTTTAAAAGCTTCACATAATGGTCACACCCCTTAAAAAATTTCGACCAATATGTGTTGGATAGTATGGGAGCAAGAACTCGCCTCCACTGTTGATTAAAGGAAATTTGAAAACACTGTTAAGGAATACAGTACTATTAGAATACTATTAGAATACTTCTAAGAATATATGTAAACATCAAACATGAAGCTGTACGACGTATGCGAGGTATCTATCAGTGAGATTGATTTGTTCCGTTACTTTAGATTTTAATGTAGCATCTCTATAATTGTATGTCTAACTGTAATACTACTATAGTAAAGTTATCGGTCACATCTGACACTCCAACAAACAACATTTCGCATCTTTTCTTTGTTCCAATTAGGATTTGTCCCCCCCCCCCAACCCAAGACACATGATAATTCCCGTCTATGGGCCTGCCTATGTCTTCTTTACGTCTTTATTTGAAGCCGGAACCTTGATGGTGACTGACATCGTGAGTACACAACTCAACGTTTCGGGCCACAGAGACTGTTCTCAATGTTCTCATGCGTGACCTTGTAATGAAGAGATCCCGGGTCTATTCTCTGTGCGCCTACACACACACACACACATATATATATATATACATATACATATATATATATATATATATATATATATATATATATATATATATATATATATGTGTGTGTGTGTGTGTGTGTGTGTGTGTGTGTGTGTGTGTGTGTGTGTGTGTGTGTGTGTGTGTATAAACATTCGTTTATAAACAGTCCAATTTAGCCTGGCTCAGCTCAGCACAAGAGTGGAGGAATTTGAAAATAATAAGAAAAATATATAGTTCCACTTTGACTAATATTTGTCGTTAACGACTGATTCGACTAATATTAGTCGAAAGACTAATTCGACTAATATTAGTCGAACGACTAATTCGACTAATATTAGTCAAACGACTAATCCGACTAATATTAGTCGAACGACTAATTAGTCGAAAAAATTAGTCGACTACTTTTTCGACTAATATTAGTCGAACGACTAATTCGACTAATATTAGTCAAACGACTAATTCGACTAATATTAGTCGAACGACTAATTCGACTAATATTAGTCGAACGACTAATTCGACTAATATTAGTCGAAAAAGTAGTCGACTAATTTTTTCGACTAATTAGTCGATATTTTGTTTCGACTAACGACTAATTAGTCGATGGTGGAAATTAGTCGATGGTGCCCATCACTATATAATACTACAGGCAAAATTACTGTTTTGTATATTTTAACTTTTAGTTTCTTAGATATTAAACGAGAAGACAAAAGTTTATGAAGAGAGAAGTAACATGCATTTCCTGAATTA
This sequence comes from Lepisma saccharinum, assembly GCF_977018435.1. NCBI lineage: Eukaryota > Metazoa > Arthropoda > Insecta > Zygentoma > Lepismatidae > Lepisma > Lepisma saccharinum. The sequence continues at coordinate 38,384,760 of NC_139247.1, read as the reverse complement.
AGCCTACTTTTTATTTCCTCCTTAATATAATTTTCATTTGTTAATATTACTCCTAAGTATTTGAATTTGGAAACTGGTTCAAACGAGTTGTTATGAATAATTAGATTTTGATATTACCTAACACTTGGTTTCGGTCTGTAAGCATATATTTAGTTTTCTCTTTGTTAACTTCCAAACCTATCTCTTTAGCAGTTTTGAAAAATATTTTAGCATTATTCTTAATTGTATTCACATCGTCCCCCAGTAAGTCTACATCATCTGCATATGCTAACAACTGAGTTACACCATTTAATTTTAGTCCTTCCTTAGTTTTTTTACCTTCCTAACAGCATATTCTTGTAACGAGTGCACTCACGGTCCCCAGAATGACGTATCATTCGCACCCCGGCACGGGACCAGACGTCATTATGGGTACGGGAAACCGGTCGTGACTCTTACTTATGGTCCAGGTTTTTGAGTTCGGTACTGAGACGGTCGTTTATTGTCGTGCTAATGCGAGGCGGAGATAAATACCTTGAAATATTACATTGTTTTGTTTACCTTGGATATGTAGACTCGAACAATAATAACACACTAATAGCATAATATCAGATACCTGATAAACATCAAATAATAACACTGACGAACGGTAAAAATGTGAATATATTGTAACAAAAAAATATTGGAATCAACAAACTGTTTACATTGCCTCCTCAATCGCTCACTCATTCTCTCTCTCTCTCTCTCTCTCTCTCATTCGCACTTCTGAGGTATTTTACATGTGAATATACACACAAATCATGGACCTGATCAACATACCATTCCCTTTTTGTTTGAACTTTTACGCGAATTTAGGTCATTAGTCTGCCAGCTCCTGTGCTCTTTTCAATTAAATATGCGCCAGCCCTCGGAAAGCAGTTATCTAAAACAATTGGGTCGGCGTGGTTAAACCTTTCTTTCGAATGAACGTACGCATCAAGTCTTAAGCACGACATTTACCAAGTTTCTCGGACGGGGTTAATACACACAAGCCTCTCTCGTTAATTGAGAACAAATATACCATTACATAGTGATGCAAAACTTAATCGGCTCCAGCTGCCGAAATACACAAATCAATCGTCGGGGCGAGCAAAATTTACATCAAAAACCACTATGCAATCAATAATACTACACTCGCACGACCTTGCAATATAAAATACGCTTTCCACAATTAAAAAGGACTAATCAGTCAACTATTGACAAGCTAAATGACGCGACGGGGCGGTCGGTTACACAAAAATGGAGCACACTTTGACAATTTACACTAAAAATTAACGTAATGGGATGGAGCTTCTAACTCTGAATGCAGACAATTAAATTAGTACATATGAACCTGAAATGACCTTTTATATAACATTACAAAAATATCAGATACGGAAATTAGGTTCGGGGTTCCTGAGTCACTTCGCAAATAAGTGAGACTTCGGCGTTAACGGTACGGCGTTGATACAGACAATGCACGTTTACATGGACATAGACCATCTGAAGAATACTCTACCGAACTCGTGTGGTCGTTCATCTCTCCTGGATGCACGATTTGCACACGGTTCCTCTGCGGCGAAATTGTTCTCCGAGGTCGATCGCGGCGAAGGATGATTGCGGCGATATTGGGTACTTTCACTTCCTTAGAACGTCGCGTGTTCCTCTCCTCACTAACGTCGGCTGTACGTGGTCACGCACAAGTCCGGAATCTCTCTAGTGTCGGGCATCAATCAAGCGTCGTCCTGGAATCATCTCTCTCTGGTAACGGGCTTCGGTTGGACTCCGATCTGAAGTCGTCCTTCTCTCTCTCTCTCTCTCTCTGGTAACGGGCTTCGGTTGGAACGTCGAACTGGAAACGTCCTTCTGGGCGTCGGGCAATGGTTGGCTTTGGCGCTGGCTTCACCGGATGGTGGTGGTGCATTGTTGCAGGCGTCGGGGAAGACGACGGCCTCCCTTCTCTATTTTTTTAGCCGCCCATCATTATGTAGTCCACGCTTGGTAAAAACAAACCACCGCGTAATGCTTCACCAAATAAGGCGCACACTGGTAACTCTCTATCGGCAATTCGCTCACGGTATGTAAGAAAACAAAGTCCACGGAGACAAAACAATAGTCACGCGAGAGTGTAGCGCAGAGATGCTCTCTCTACAAAATCCGGGTAAAAACTGTTTCTTGGACTCGTAGTACTGCCGATTTATACCACTTTCAAAACTGTCCGTTGAAAAGCACGCTAGAGTGGCTTGGCTTGGGTTTCCGAAGAGATGGAAATGACCTCTGTCCATTGTCTCGAAACGCGGTCACCAGGCGCGTCCTCTATTCTTGCAGGCTTGGGCTCCAGCTGATTATCCTGGTCATCCGTGAAAAATAGGTTCGCCCACCCGCAGCGACTCCTCGGTCGGTCCCGACGAAAATAAGTCTTCCCTTTCTCCGTGACGTCCCGTGTTGGTGCAAATATGTCATGTACTAGGCCGCGATGACAGTTTGCCTGTCACTCAGGAAAACCCGTCTCCCAACTCCCGACGTCTGGCTCGGATACAAATTTATCCACAAAATAAATCAAACCTCACACTTTATATTTGAACATAAAATGAATCAATAAACTAAAATGATTAATATCGAACTGCGTTTTTCACGTGTCACTGGATACCCTGACATTCTAAGGCAAAATTAAAGAGCAATGGAGATAATGCATCTCCTTGTTTTAACCCATCATGAATTGTAAATTTGTCAGACAAATTAATACCCACACGAATTTTACTTTCTGTTTCACTGGTGCATACTTTTATCATACTAACAAGCTTCTTAGGTATTCCAAACTCGACTAATATATTATATAATTTATCTCTTTTGGCCGAATCATATGCTTTTTTGAAATCAATGAATAGGTGTTGGACATTTTGATTATATTCCCACTTTTATTCAAGTGTCTGTCTGATGTGAAAAGTTTGATCTGTAGTTGATCTGTTACGTTTAAATCCACATTGATAATCACCTATAATTTCATTAGCATATGGGGTTAGTCTTGTTAAAATAATGTTAGATAATATTTTATATGTTGTTGAGAGTAGAGAAATTCCACGGTAATTATTGCAGTTCATTTTATCACCTTTTTTAAACACAGGAACAATTACGGATTCTTTCCACTGTTGAGGGATTTCTTCTTTATTCCATATTAAACAAATTAATTTATGAATTTGACATATTAACGAATTTCCACCACATTTAATTAACTCAGCTGGTATTAAATCAATGCCAGGTGCTATGTTATTCTTTAGCCTTTTAATAGCATCTTTAACTTCAGTCAAGTTAGGTTCTGGAACTAAAGGTTCTGCTGTGTGCACTTCATTTACTTCTGATTTATCTCCTACATGAACATTTAAAGGTCATTAAAGTAGTTCTTCCATCTATTTAGAATATCGCTTGGGTCAGTTATCTTTTATCAAGTTTACTTTAGGTTGCCACCCCTTTCCAAATTCATTTACACCTTTATATAACTCTCTGATATTTTTGTTTTTGCTGTTTGTTTCAATTTCGTTAATTTTGCTTTTCAAGTAATCTCGTTTTTTACTTCTAAACGTGCTGTTAACTTCTCGCTTTATTCTATTATAATTGCTTAGATTTGTATCATCAGAGTTATTTAACCAACTAAGTCTCAAATTAAGTATTTAATATAGTTCAGAACAGTAGCGTGCGGTGCTAAATCAGGCAGGGGAACAGGTGACCTGCACTTGCCCCCTCCCCTCCCATACCTGTCGTAATATAATACAGTAAACCAAGTAAAATTCAACCCTTGTTGAAATGAACCAAATAAACATACGAGACATATGTTAAAAATTTTCAGAAGTGACATACATGAAGCACGTTAAAATTATGAAAATACCAATGTTAAAGCAAATATGATATAATGTAAACAAAACATTAAAAACAAATTTGTTGATGCGCAACAAAGGAAAAATTAATAAAAGCAATTGATGATTGTTCAGAAAAAACAATGTTTTGTCGAAACCGGTTTCATCTTTCCATTTGTGGATTAAGTTGACTATTTTTTTTCCCTAGAGTTGACCATTGTAATTCAAACGTCCTTAATGCAATAATGACAATCATATGGCCGAGTTTATTCATGACGTCCGCTAGATTTGTAGAAATTGTGACAAAATCCGAACTGTTCCAAACTCCCTCTCGGGAACAAACAAGGAAAACAATAATTTGCCACTGGAAGAGTATCCAGTTAATCATTTTGGAGAGTTGTAGTAACTTGTTTGAAAATGCCTTGTGTACGATTTCGTTTTAGTTTCTAATTAGGTTAGGATAAGTGTATGTCTGCTGACTTTTCTGTAAAGTTCAATGTACTAAAAGCTTTCGTCTTCAGCCGGTCGATCATACAACATTCGCAACATTCACTTTCTTGTCCTGCGCTGCGCTTGTCTTGCTGGTGGAACAGGTGGATGCAAGCCGTTCCCTCGGAAGCTATTTCGCAGCGTTTAGCCAAGGCATTTAGCAGACGCTTAGACTCTAGAAGATTTTTCCAGTTCGTTATGACTGGCAGACGCAATTTTTCAATGAGATTAGGAAACTATAGACTTACTACACTCCAAACTATCACTACGACACAATTAAGCTTTAGCACATAGCAAAAACTCGAAGGAAAACGAATTCGCTATGTCTCTCGTAGGGAACATCTTGAGAGTTCAGCTTCCGCGGTGGGATTTGGCTCCATGAGGATCGTTTACCTTCGCGCGTGGTCGGAAATACTCGGCGTCAGAACAGAGGGTGGGACGACGAGGGTAAACAAACTTCCAGTCAGGGTGAAAGTTTTTCTTCGGCGTGTTGATTTCGGAAGAAGGAAGCGTTCTTATTATGTTATTATAGATAATTTAAATATCTAAAAAGGGCGATAAGTAGAAGGGAACAGCCTGTTCCCTCTGTTCCATGGAGGGACCGCCACTGGTTCAGAAAGTAGCGCAGTCTTCCCTCCCGAAGCTGAAAAAAGAGGGTCGTGGGCGGTCCCAACCCTGACGTCACTCACGGGACAGGGGTGACGCTGTCACTGACCATTCCGCTTGTTATAGGATCTGCATTTGTGCGAGGGAGCGTGAAAGTACTTGGTGTTTCCTTTTTCTGTAGCTTGTGTGATAGTGGAGTTGTTTTTTTCAACAACAGTAACACTTCAGGAAGATGCCGCGCAAATCTGTTGTTGCTTTGTGTCCGAACAACGCAAGAAATACAGTAGATTGATTGATCTCCTTTATTTTACTTCGGTTTTTGTGCCACTTTTGGCTAATTTGAGAAGATGAGGATGAGTGATAACATGATGAAATTGATGAATGAACACTCACAAACATCCATGCCCAGGCCGAGATTCGAACCCGGGACCTCTGACGTCATAGAGCGATGTGCTAACCACTCCGCCACGGGGGCCGGAAAAAATACACTAGGTGTAAGCTATTTTTCGTTTCCAAAGGATCCGATTACGTGCAAGATGTGGGTTTCAAAGTGTAAGATATTAGATCCTGTTATCACCAAAACAGCTGGATGCCGATTACACGAATCTTAAAAGCAGAACTGCAGAGCATTACGTACAGACCGCAGCTTAATAAAAACGCTGTACCAAGTTTAAATTTGCCTGGTTGTATGGTGAATTGTAGTGTGCAACAGCCAAATTACATAATTGATCGAAGTCGACGTGCCAATAAACGTCAGATTCGATTGATTGATTGATTGATTTAGTTTATTTTACTTCGCGTTTTGTGCCTCTTGGCTAATTTGCGAAGATGGGGATGAGTGATGAAATGATGAAATTGATGAATGGACATTCACAAACAACCAAGCCCGACCGGTATTCGAACCCGGGACCCTTGGCGTCGCAACGCGATGTGCTCGGCCACAGGGTCGGGCACGTCAGATTCGAAAGCGAGCAGCCTCCCCGATGGGGCAGTGGTAGCGTCATCGCCTTGTAATCAAGGGGTCCCGTGTTCAATACACGGTGGAGGTACATAGTGGTTCGGATCCCACTTTAAAAACTGTAGGTCCAGTCCCGATTAGCCTTTCTGTGCATAAAGTGAACTTGAAACAACAATTCAATCAAATTCAATCGAAAGCGAGCAGTGGGAATACTTAAAGAGTTATCTCCTCGCAAAAGAATTTGCATGGCACATAACTCAGAGACTTTGAATACTGGAAATATACTCAATACACTCAATCTCCAACAATAGTGAGTTGGAAACTCTGAAAAACAAATTTAAATGTGCTGAAGAAGAAATGAAGAAACTGCAGGCACTACAGGATGAAAGTGCTAAAAAAGTAAACAAAGTAAAGGAACAATGCAATCGTATATTACACAAAGTGAAGAATTTACAAATTAGCAATAAAAGTTTGAGGCAACAGTTAGTAAAACTTCACACATCAAAGCAATCTGCTTTCAACGTGACTAAGAAAATAAGGGAAATTCTTCGACCAGTGTTTTCCTCCACCAAATCGAATGTCTTCTTAGTCACCAAAGCAGACCGAAACTGTTGCCAAGAAGTGATATTGTAAGTGCATTAGCACAAGAAAAGCTTTAACCTACATGTATAAACCTACTGAAGATTTTTCAAATCGTTGAGCAAATGGAAAATGCATTTTGTTTATACAATTCTCCTGGCGATTTAAGCCGGAAATGTTGAGTAATGGAAGCAATGAGATCATTATTACTTTCCAGGTTTCCTATGATAAAGTAGGAAATTATAGATCTCTTTGTCAAAACTCGGACATAAATTCGTATCAGGCATTTAAATTCGAAAATTAAACAAAATCGAAGTCAGCTCAAGAAAGGTAAAAAAACGGTTGTTGTCTAATTGATGCCAACCTGAAACTGTAGTCAGGCAATACTGTCTTTGGAGGGGAAAGCTTGTAATCTAGTTTACATTAATGTATATTTGACTTTGAGAACAAATGAGAAACATGTACTCAATATTTTGTGTGTGTTGACGCTTCACGGGATATAAAAATTCATCTATCCAGGCTCTCAATGAAGCGTGAACAGAGCGTGAAGTGAAATAACAATAGTGTTTAGTAGTAGTGGAACGCGCCAACGTCTGTTGCTATTTAATATTCGCAATTAATTTGCACGTACTTATAACTAATTTGCACGGGTTTTAATTAATTTGCACGGGTTTTAATTAATTTGCACGTACTTAGAATTAATTTGCACGTACTTAGAACTAATTTGCACGGGTTTTAACTAATTTGCATGTACTTAGAATACTTTACATTTATGTATTTGCATGTTTATAACTTTTATGAATATATAATTATTTATTTTATGAAAAATATGTATATAAAAGGTAATTAGAGGTACTAAACGCTATGCATATGTTTTTATATTCATTACTGCAAAGTATGTAATGTATAAAATGTTAATATTAATGTTTATCATATTGAAAATAAGTTTTCTATGGTTTATGAACCGCTATGAACGGTGGTAATGGGTGTAGGTACAGGTCCAATTACGAAAGAAGACGGTCCCGGTACTCGAACCCGCGATATGTAAGGTTATTAATTAGTACTATGTAATAATTTCATTATGTTATGAAAGACGATGGTTTGAAACAGGAGATGGTGAAATCCGCTCTGAGGGTAGACGAGAAAGGAATTTGGGAGATGTGCGGTCAAGGTCAAATGACGTCAGAATGTCAGAACAAAGAATGAACCCGATTGACCAATCAGAGATCGCGTCGGTAGGTTTTTCCAAGGTCAACTATAACGCAAGAACAGGGGAAAGGTATGCAATACTGTAGGGCAGGGGAGGGATTCAACCAGACAACAAAGGATGTCTGGAAATGCGCAGCAAGGGTCAAATTTTTTTGAAACTGCGTCGGTTGCATGCTAGAGCATGTTTCTGTCTAAGTAGGCCAAGGTTTTCTATAACACTAGAACAAAGGATGATGGGAAGGAGTTCAAGGTGAACTAGACCGCAAGAACAAAGAAAGCGTCGGTATTATTTCAACCAATCAGAAAACGCGTCGGTTTTATTTCAGCCAATCAGAGAAGGCGTCAGTTTTTTTATGAAGTATAAAAAAGCGCGTAAAAGCGAGATGTTAGTTTGAGAAGAATTTCTGAAGCCTTGTGTCAGAAAAGATATCAACTTGTGATTATTGTCTGAGATTTGAAGACAAAGAACTCAAAAGAAGCTATAATTAAGGTAAGTGAATTGTTACATATATGTATTGTGTTTTTAAATAATATGTAAACCAAATAATGACAAAGAACTCAAAAGAAGCTATAATTAAGGTAAGTGAATTGTTACATATATGTATTGTGTTTTTAAATAATATGTAAACCAAATAATGAACCGAAGCAAGAAACAAATATGCGTAATGTGAACAAGTACTACAACTATTTTTTCTATTTTTTACAGGTGATTCTATTTTCTGTGTACGTGTGACTGGAAGGAACTGTTAGTGAAAGATGGAGTCTTCAAGCTCAACTAACGAGGCTAACCACACTGCGGTGAGTACTTCGGACGAAATTATACATAATTTTAATTCTGGAATGTATACTTCCCCACTAGAACTCGTTAATGCATACTATGATATGTGTGACAGAGTTGTTTTCCACGACGATATCCCTTCATGTGATCCGACTTTTTTCTGTGAGACAGTGCAAACAGCAATGAGTCAATTAGGGGTGGGGGCAAGTCAGTTTTCTATTGTGGATGAAAGATAAAGATATTTTAGGCGGTTTGGAATGCTAGGGCGGGAGGTATCCATTGAAATACCTAATCAGGTTGTGGGGGACCCTGAATATTTCGTTGGGTCCATGTTTCAATTTCTAATGAAAAAGATTTTCTTTGATGTTTCACCGGACAGTCAGGTTGGTTTGATTATTTTCGGCAATGAAACCAATAAGGATATTTATATCCCTTGGCGTCGCCTTTCGGCATTAAATCCTAAAATTATTCAACACTATGTAACCAAAGTGCTGAACAGCAATGAATCTTTTTTTGTGAATAACTCTTTGAAATGCATGGCGCATATTGTCGAACCCAAGCGCGGTAGAGGCAAAAACAAGTACCCCCTTTACAGGAAGTACGCTCCTTTACTATCAATAAACAATCCTAACCAGAGACAGACTGCTTTTACTATTATGACTAACGATGACAATTTATGCTTGCCACGCTATTGTATTTGCCCAAGCCAAAGTCGACAAGAACACAAACAAAATCCGATCGTTTCGTAGATATGACAATAAGCTGAAAGAAGCCGCTATGCGGTTATGCCATGAAGCACGCGTTGATCCAACCAATGGATGCACTGTAGAGGACATTATTAAATTTCAGAATCATTTGGGACCAGAGTACCAAATTGTTGTGTTTTCAATGAAAGAGGGGGAAAGGGAGTATGAAGTTATTAGGTCAACAGCGTATGCCCCTAAACAGATTAATTTACTGTATCATGATCAACATTTTGATATAGTCAACTCTGTCCCTACACTTCTTGTGAAACATTACTACTGTGCAAAATGCCAAGTCGGATTTTCTAAAAAACATCACCATACTGAATGCACTAGGTATTGTTCATTGTGTGAATACAGTCATGGTGATGAATCCAGTAACTCTATCCCCAGAAAATGCTCTGCATGTAATAGGAGATTTCTGTCCCCGGAATGTTATGAAAATCATTTGCGCACAGAAAGGCGGAAATCAAGTGTTTGCCAAACTATTTACCAATGTAACGTTTGTTACAAAGTAGTGAACAAAAGATTGCGCAAAACACCACGCAAATGCGATGAATTTTTTTGTAAAAGCTGTAATGCTTTTGTTGACCCAGCACACAAATGCTATATTCAGCCTGTTAAGCCTGAACCAAGTGCAAAGTTTCTTTATATTTGCTATGATTTCGAGTGTATGCTGGTAGAAAGAGAGAATGACCAGAAACACGAAGTCAATCTGGCCGTTGCTAAGCAAGCCTGTCATGTCTGTAAAGACACGGATGCTGATTTCTGCGAGACGTGTGGTCCCCGTGTCCATATTTTCCCCAATATTCAAGAATTTATGCAATATATTCAAACACCGAGGGAAGGGTTTGATAAAATTCTGAGTATTGCACATAATGCAGGACGATACGATTCACATTTTGTTTTACATTATTTGATTACTAAAGAGAATATTACCCCCTCCGTAATTATGCAGGGTAGGAAAATAATAGAGATGTCAATTGCAAAGATAATAGTGTTCAGGGACTCGTTGAATTTCATGCTCATGAAATTGAAGGATCTGCCAGCAAGTCTGGGACTAGCGGAAGATTTGCAGAAAGGCGATTTTCCGTATTTGTTTTCCACCCCTGCAAATCAGAATTATGTAGGTCCATTCCCTGATATTCAATATTATGATATAGATTCCAAGTCCCCCAAAGAAAGAGAAGAGATGCTAAAATGGCATGAGGAAACGGTGCAAGCAGGGGAAATTTTTGATTTTCAAAAAGAGTTGCGCGAATACTGTATTAAAGATGTAGAAATTCTTGCTGCTGCATGTATTAAATTCTCTAATCTGATCGAAGATCTGACTGGAATACAGTGCTTTGTTTGCTGCGCGACTCTTGCGTCGTTAGCGTCTTTGATATTTAGAAGTAAATATCTGAAAGAAAACACTCTTATTAAAGTTCCGCCATTTGGATTTCGTGAACAAGACCAACAGTCTCTAATTGCCTTAAAGTGGTTAAAGTGGGTCGAAAATACTGAAAAAATCACTCTAAGACACGCAGGGAATCTCGGGGAGGCTAAAATAGGACGTTATAAGTTGGATGGTCTCCATGAAGAAAGCAAAACTGTTTATAGTTTCCAAGGTTGCTACTACCATGCTTGCCCGATTTGTCTTCCTGAAAACAGAGATAAGCCTCTTAACGAGACTGGCGAGACCCTAGACCATAGGTACGAACGTACTGTTACCCGTAAAGAAATATTAGAGCAAATGGGGTACAAAGTTGTAGAAAAATGGGAATGTGAATTCAATGACGAAATTAAAAAAGATCCAGAATTACGCAAATTTATTGCTGAGAATTGTTATTCCCTGAATAACCCACTTATCCCAAAACAAGCTTTTAATGGGGACGCACTGAACTTTTCAGAGCAGTTTATGAAAAACAAGAGAATGAAAATACGAGCACGAAACTGCTAGATGTAGTTTCCCTTTACCTTGCAATGATGAAGCAAAGAAAAATGCCTACAGGGAAACCAGTGATTTACACGTCAGAGTTTCCCACCTTGGATCATGTGTTTGCGGTTGTAAAATGTGATATTCTCCCCCCTAAAAATTTATACTTACCAGTACTGGGCATGTCATGCAATAACAAATTAATGTTTGCTTTATGCAGAACTTGTGCACAAAGCGAGAATCAAGAACAATGTTCACACGCAGATAAAGAAAGATACTTACATGGCACCTGGGTATCGGAAGAACTGAAACTGGCTGTAAAAAAAGGGTACAAAATACTCAAAATATATGAAATTTGGGATTTTCCTTCGGCTGACCAGAATGATACTGTGTTCAAAGACTATGTAGACACGTTTCTTAGACTGAAACAACAGTCTTCAGGATATCCTTCCGGCTGCAGTTTAGAAAATGACAAAGACAAGTATATTCAAGATTATTTCGATCATGAGGTAATTCAACTTGTACAACATGAAATTGCACCTAACCCTGGACTTCGTTTTATTTCCAAAATTCTGCTAAATTCAATTTTTGGAAAATTCGCCCAAAATCCTTTAAAAACTAAGTCTATTTTTGTAAATACAGAACAGAAATTTCATGATATAGTGTTTAATCCACAGTATGAAATCAGTAATGTTGTTCCTATTTCCGAATCTTGTTTATTAGTGAATTATATTGATCTGGAAAGCAAAAATGAACCGTTAGTACTCTCAAATGTACTTGTCTCTGCGTTTATTACTGCTTATGGAAGAATGCACTTATATTCTTTTATGGACAAAGTCAAGGAAAGTATTCACTACGTGGATACGGACTCTGTGTTCTATATAGAAAGAGAACATGAAAAACTTATTCCTACAGGCTCATTTCTTGGTGAAATGACGGATGAGATTAAAGAGCCCTACCAAATTACATGCTTTTTGGGTGGTGGTCCTAAAAACTATGCATATAAGATGGTGAACAAACATGATCCTTAGGATGAGAAACATGTTATTAAAGTAAGGGGCATTACCATGAATTACAGAACGCGACTCCAGATTAATTTGGATTATTTTAAGCAACTGGTCAAAGGGGAAATTGAAAAGCGAGTTGTTGAGAACCCCCGTAAAATTAAACGAAAAGCCAATTTTGAAATTGTTTCTCAATTTTGTTTTATTTTTTATTGTTTTTAAAGTCCTAAGACCGTCTGTAAAATCTCTATTTGGCGGGATATCCAGGGGCACTCCCCGTTGACGCGCCGCCTGGCGCAGACACTACATCTTTCTTCTCTTCGCCGCCTCCGGCGCGACAGGGGAGGGGCCACCGGCCGAAGGTGGTGTTCCGCCCTCATATGGTTTCTGAGGGCCTTCTTCCCCCTGAATCCTGTAATCCAGCATATTTCGCATTCCTGTTTTATTTCATCCTGAAAAGAAAAGATAAAATTAATTTGTGGTTTATAGGTAGGTTTAAAACTTATGATAATCTATAAATGTCCCATTGTGTGTCTGCGCTTCAAGCAGAGAACGTGTGTTGTTCAACATGGAACTGCGTTTTACACACCCTTTTGCAATGATGGTTTGTGGGCCGTCACAAAGTGGAAAAACCACTTTTGTGGATAAGCTTCTATTTTATAAACATAAAATGTTTACACAAGTTCCAAAAACAGTAATATGGGCGTATGGTGCGGTTCCTCCCAGATTAAAATTAAGCCAAAATACAAATATTCAGTTTATTGAAGGAATCCCTGATGTAGCAAATATTGATATTGAAACTCCTGGATTAATTGTCATTGATGATCTAATGAATGAAAGCAGCAAAGATTCCGCTGTTGCAGATATATTTACGAAATATTCTCCTCACAAAAATATAAGTGTTATTTTTATAGTACAAAATTTATTTCACAAAGGTGCTAAAATGAGAGACATAAGCCTCAACTCACACTATCTTTTGATATTAAAAAATCCACGTGACAAACACCAAATATACCATTTAGCACGACAATTCAAACCTGACAATAGTAAAAGTGTTTTGGAAGCATTTCAAGATGCAACTGAAACACCACACAGTTATTTAATGTTCGATTTAACACAAAATACACCTGAAATTTTATGTATGAGGGCGCATATTTTCCCCGATGAACAACTGGCTATTTATGCCACTGGAAAGCATGTAAACAAACCATTTCTTGTGCGAACGTCAGAATGACATCACAACTAAAAGAACATGCTCCGGCACTTAAATTATTGTGTAAATTAAAACCTATTCAACGGAAACGCCTTTTGCAACGAGCAACACCAGGACTAGTTCGTGTACTAGGACACTGTGCAGCCAATACAGTACGCGGTAATATTCCGCTTTCAGGGGTACAAAAAACCAAGCTTCAAAAGTATAAGGCCAGTTTGCGTAAACTAGCGGCGAAGGGCACTTCGCTCAAAAATAAAAAGAAAATATTAATTCAAAAAGGCGCCGGCTTTTTACCATTTTTAATCGGTCCGATTATATCAGCGTTAGGTAGTGCATTGTTTTCACAATGAGCGTGAAAAAAATGATTCTTGTTCCCGAGGACTTTGCCACTAATATGCATGCCTCCGTTGAGAAAGCTCAGAGACACGAATCAAGATTAGATTCTAATATTCGTACAATATTAGCACGTGAAGATATAGGGGAAAATGAAAAATGGAAACTTTACCAACAGGCACTTCGACTATTTGTTAATTTTACTAAGCCTATTCCCACACACCTACCATTGATCGAAGAAGAAAATAAGCTGCCACAAATAATTGAACCAATCCAACAAGACGACCCCCCTCCTAGTGTTACTCTCAGGGAAGAAATTCTTGCTTCAGTACCGAAAACTGTTCAGAAGAAAACAGAACTTTTACTTAAAAGACTATTCTCTTCTCAATATATAAATTGGGACGCATATGGAACAGTGTACATAAATGAAAAAGAATTCAGAGTTCAAATATCATCGATCTGATTAATGATTCTGTTCGCCCCCGTAAGAAAAGTAGAGATCCTGTCGGGAGAGTTCAGTTCCAATCTATCCTTCATTCTTTAAACATACCCAAAGAATATATAGTTACACGCACGCCCCCACCCCCTTCAAGAAATAGGAAAGCTGAGTTTATATGGGAAGTTATATAAAGTATGGATCTTAAAACATTGTATTATACACATGAACTACCGACTTCATTTTCCAATACTGAAAAATTATCCAAACATTCTACGCAATCACGATAGAATATTTCTCAGTGGCTATCAAAACAAGATGCATATACTTTACATGTTCCAGTTAGAAAAAAATTCCCACGTAAACGTTACGAAACCACTTTTCCCCTGGAACTTATGCAAATGGATTTGGCAGATATGCAGAATATCGCCAAGTACAATGACGGTATGCGCTATATACTTTGTGCAATTGACGTGTTTTCAAGGCAAGCGTTCTGTATACCAGTGAAAAGCAAGACGGGTGAAATTATGGCAAAAGCAATCACTAAAATTATAAACATGTTAGAATATCCTCCTGTTTACTGCCAGACAGATCAAGGAAAAGAGTTTTATAACGCTCAAGTGAACAAAGTGTTTGACAAGTACAATATTATTCATTATAGCGTTTATTCAGAACTAAAGGCAGCAGTAGTGGAACGATTTATTCGTACTTTAAAATCAAAATTGTATAAACACTTCTCAGCCAATAATACGTATCGCTATGTAGATATTCTCCCCCTTGTAGTAAAATCATATAATCACTCGTATCACCGTTCTATAAAAATGGCTCCTGTTGAGGTGAGCGAAAATAATGCGCTGCAGGTCTGGTCTCAGTCTAGAAACAATACAAGTCAAAAAAACAATAATATCAAATTTAAATTTAATATTGGTAACTACGTAAGGATAAGTAAAGCCAAAATGAAATTCGAGAAAGGATATCTACCTAGTTGGACAGAGGAAATTTTTATAATTAGTGATCGTATGGGTACTGATCCCCCTACATATCGTATAAAAGACTGGAGTAACGATCCTGTCAAAGGCATTTTCTATGAACCAGAATTACAAAAAATTACACTTGATCCAGATAAGCCATTTACTATCGAGAAAATTCTAAAACGAAAGGGAGACTTTGTTCTAGTAAAATGGAAAAACTACCCCCTCGCATGTGCAAGTTATGTACATAAATCAGATATTACGCGGGTTTAGGTTAGTTGCCATTATGCCGCTGGACGAATTCTATGTTACATTACCTTCCAATGTAAACTTGAATTTGTTTCCTGATAATAAAATAGCACATTACCGTACTAAGCTGAGCGAACCAATAGAATTAAATGAACAATGGGTGGTGGCGGCCACAGAGCTTCATTTAACTTGGAGCTTTTATAATATTGTTTCCGATACAAATAGCATTTCATATCAATTTAAACCGAAAAAGAAGGACCAGATTTTTTATAGTGAAAGTATAGTTCCTAAAGGTTACTACTCCAATATTCCATTATTATTAAACAATATTCCCCCTTCAAAAAGAAAACTGCTTGCTCAACATGTCCGATTTGGCTATACTTTGTCCACGCATAGTATGTATACACAAACAACACTAGAGGAAGATGAAATTATGAAATTGTATATATCTCCACAATTAGCTCCAGTGTTTGGTTTTTCGTTGGATACTCCTAAGTCAGAAATATCTATACATTCGGTTATTGGTCCAGGTACGGCAAAATCAAGTTCTATTTATCCTTGTAATTTAGATTATCATATCCCCCGTGAAATCAACATATGCACAGATATTGTCAAATATCAAGCAAATATAGGTCCCGTAATACGAACGGTTAGTGTGGCTGATTATGAATATGGAGCAAAAAAAAGTTATATATTTGAGCCCAGGCAGTATCTAAAAGTCGAGAAGCGTTACTTTGAAACAATTGAAATTATATTAAAAACAGAGCATGGAACGTTGCTTCCATTTGAGTTTGGAGCGTCAAGCGTTACATTACATTTTAAAAAAGTGGAATAATGATTTCTGAAGGCAGTGATAATGATTACTATGTAACTTTGGTTTCAAATGCATCCAAAAATATTTTTCCGACTAATACACCTTCTCATTTTTTAACTAAACTTTCTAATGCTGTTAAGCTCGAGTCTGGAGGCTGGTTAGTGGGTCTGTCTGAAATTCATTTCACAAACAGTCTGTTTAATATTCAAAAAGGACAAAATGAAATTATGTGGACTTATTATAACCAAGACTCGGATCAATCAAGTAAACAGAGCGGTAAAACAATTGTTCCCCCTGGATATTATTCAAGTGTGGACTCTGTTTTACAAGTTTTAAATCAAGATCATATTGGAGAAGGGCTTTTTCGATTCGGTTATAACCCATCCAGCAATATTGTTGAGGGAAAATACAATGCACAATTATCTACACTGAACTTCTCTGATATTTTGGCTCTGCAGTTAGGATTCGAACCAAATAGAAATCTTGTTAAACAACAGCATAGTTCGAAACAAACCAACCTAAATATTGGTTATCCCCAGCAGGTTTTAGTATACACTAATGTACTCAGTTACCAGTTTGTAGGAGATACAAAGGCACCTCTTTTAAGAATGTTTACATTTTCTTCCGTCCCTTATGGCCGGTCACAATCTATAATATTTAACCCCGTTCATTATATGCCTGTATCGAAATATTTATTTGATACAATAGAAATAGTTTTAAGAGACAACACAGGTCGTAAACTCTCATTTGCCTTCGGAGATCTGAGTGTTAAACTACATTTCAAGTGACAATGAGATACGATAGACGTCAGTTATATCGAGATTATTATCTCAACCAGGCGGGAACAGGTTTACCTTATTTTCCCGGTCCTCCGTATCAGAAAGGCCACGGAGCCCTCGGTTCAATATTTAAAAGCTTGTTTCGTTTTGCGGCCCCTTTATTAAAACAGGGAGCTAGAGCAATTGGCCAGCAAGCTTTAAATTCGGAAATGGAATTTGTTAGGGATGTTTTACAAAACAGACCTCTCTAACAATCTTTCAAAGATCGTGTCAATCAGGCGGGACAAGCTCTTCGTGAAATAGGTGAGAGAAAAATTTCTCAGATTATTTCAGGTAAGGGGAGACAAAAAAGAAAGGCTAAAAGTATAAAATTCGAACCTCCATTTATTACCTGCCAGTCACGCAAAAAGAGGCGAAGGGTACACAGAGATATATTCGCTAATTAACTACCATGTCGTTAGTAAACTGTAACTCATCGGAATGCACAAATACAGAATTGGATTTGTTTTCTCTGCCATTAACTCAAACTAGCATTGGAAATTCTTGTTTAGTGGAGTATCGTCCCATTTCATCTTTAACTAGTAACAGTCCAGTTGAGTTTGCCATTACTGGAGACAGTGGGGAATACATTGATCCAGCACACATTTATCTGTACCTAAAATGTAAAATAACTAAACCAGATGGTACGGCCTTAGCTGCCGATAACCTGGTTGCCCCCGGAAACAATTTTCTACATACAGCATTCAGTCAGGTCGACGTTTCGTTAAATGACAAATTGATTTCGTCCTCTGCAGGGTGTTACGCTTACAGGGCATACATTGAAACATTACTCAACTATTCTAATGAGGCTAAAAAATCTCATCTCACTGCTTCTCTCTGGTATCGCGATACGCCAGGAAAATTAGAAAATCTAACTGAAAATAAAGGAATTGAAAAACGAATGAGTCTTGCTGCGCAAAGTCGGTCATTCGACATGTACGGTCGACTGTATTCTGATTTTATGTGCCAACCTCGTCTTCTCTTGAACAATGTGTCCATGAGAATTAAATTACATAGATCAAACGATGCATTTTCATTGATGGCCGCCGAAAATTCTTCTTATCGTGTAGAAATACAGGACATTTCTCTTTATGTAAAAAGAGTTACTGTATCTCCAAATATAGGTCTTGCTCATGCAAACGCTCTTGAAACTACTACAGCTAAATACCCAATTACACGCGTGGAAGTAAAATCAATAACTATCCCTCAAAATATTACTTCTTATAATCTAGATAATATATTTTTAGGCACTGTTCCTAAACGTGTAATATTAGGTTTTGTTGAAAATTCAGCTTTCAATGTTCAAATACATAAAAAAACCTTTAATTTCCATCATTTCGGATTGAATAAAATTCAACTCCAAGTTGGAACTAGAACCATTCCAAACCAACCTCTCTGCCCAAGCTTCACAGACAAAAATATTATCCAAGCATATTACAATTTATTCTCTGGAACGGGAATACATTACCAGGATACAGGAAATAGTCTCTCCCGAGAAGATTTTGATAATGGATTTGCTTTGTATCCCTTTATTCTTTCACCCACAATGGAAATTGACTCTACTTGGGACATATTACGCGATGGGAGTGTAAGTGCTAAACTGTCATTCTCTGCTCCATTGCCTACGGCGGCCACATGCATTATTTATGGAGAGTTCGACTCTTTACTTCAGATAGATAAATACAGAGGTATTTTCCCAGATAATACAAAATAATAATCAGTTGAGTACCAGCCAGGAGGGAGTACGGATCACAATATGAGGGCTGTCGTTGATTTTCAAGGATTCCGAGACAATTCTGGAAACTTTATTCCTAAAGAACTAGCTATTGTCGATGCAGACTCAGATAGTATGCAATCATGGATATTTCTACCACCTTACGAATGGGATACTTTAGATATTGGAGCAAAAAACGAAAATATGTGGCAAACACAAAACAAGCATTCTCTCGAATGGCCTATCGGTGAACTTTGCTATTCAAAATTGTTTTCTGTACTTTCCCAGTACACCGAAAACGCATCAGTTATTTATTCTTTTGGAGCTGACAAATGCAAGTTTTTGATTAAAGTACTACACCGCACTGTGGTTAACCTCGAGGACCTAGGATGCCCTAAAGCGTCACTGTTAGCCTTCCCTTCACAAAATTGCTGTCGCAATTATCACAGATTAAGGACAATCAAATGTGCTCTTAGAGACGCACATTTATACGCATCTTATCTCCGTAGCTTCATGCTTCAACAGCATATTATAGGAGAAGCCACAAGGACTGCACCTAAACAGAACACCTCAACATCGGACAGTGGATATTCATCATTAGCTTCGTTTTACAACGACGCTTCAAGTGTGTATTACTTATCCGAGCAAGGTTGCTGTTCCAAGGATAGTGCATTTTCGGATAGTGAACAATGAATAACATTGAATTTGAAAAAACTGTTCAATCAGACAAATGTCTGTCTTTTATTTTTCGAGGTGTTTTTGCTAATAATACATTGCCAAAAAGTGTGCAATTGCCTGCTGCATTGATTATTAACACCGACAATGAATCTGGACCAGGGATACACTGGACAAGTTTGTTTATAAACAGTGATAAGGAAGCCCTGTACTTTGATAGTTTTGGTCAGCCTCCTAGTGCAAATGTACTAAAATTTATAAAAAACAACTGTATTTCATGGTGCATCAGTGAAACGGTGGTTCAAAACCCAAACTCATCCATGTGTGGAATTTATTGTGTTATGTTTTTACATTATATGTGCCGTGAGTTACCCCTAACCTATTTTCTGTCATTGTTTGGAACAAACTTAAAAAGAAATGACAGAATTGTATGGACAAAATTCTCAAGGGCTTTTAATTAATTTACAGTGTGCCTGCAGTGAATACTGCATCGAAGACCAGTGTCTTATTTTCACTATTGCACAAGCAATAGTAGAAAATTATCCCAACCCTACATGTTCAAAACATAAACTTGGTGTGAGAGAAATGAAAAAACTTCTGGCGTGTCAAGCTTGACAGTCCAGAGAAAAAAACTTTCTATAAAACTAACACTGTCATTTGAATATGGTTTCCTAGTGTATAAATATAACAGCGTAGTGTTAAAGCTGTTTACTATCTATGTACAATCTTGCTTGAGAAAAGTGAAAAGCGTTGTGTGAACGCTATGTATTACAACATGTGTACAAGGTGACTTATAAAAAACTGTAAAGCGTTGTGTTAACGCTATGTATAACCTTTTTGTAAAATTACTTTGACTCTGTATTCATTTTGTAGTAGATTAGTTTTAGAACAATAAACTTGTATGTAGTAGACTTGTGCGTTTTATTTCTTTTAAAAAATAAAAAGTTTATAGTTACATATAGAGTAAAAAAAGCTAATATTGTTGGTGCAAACGGTCCTAGGTTCGAGCCTTGTTAGGGATATTGCACAAATCTCAAATACATTAATCGCGACTGTTACTACAATTCACTTTTATTCCGTCTCGCCACGCTAAACACTTTGCCGCTAAAACAAAAAAACACAACCGAGATAGAACTTGACTAGCTAGTTTGTATTTCGGATAAAACACTAGTCAAATTCCATTCTCGTATAACACTTGTACTTAGATAAAAAAAAATGCAATACTTACAATATGCATCATCATCGTGAAGAACAGAACACACGCACCAGCAAACACAGTAGAAAAATAACAAAAATGTGCTGACAAATTCGGATTCCCAAGTTTAAATACCCCAAAGGTTCAAGGCCTTTTCCAGCCACCCTTATTTTCCACACTGGAAAATAACAATCCCTTTAAATTCACTCTGCCTTGTTAACTCTAGACGTCCAAATTTAAAACCCGCAGCCTCTCTTTCCATTAGATAAATTTCTTACATCCACCCGCCTTGAATTATATCACCTTCAGCTCATGTCCTTTTAACTTAAAATCCTTTTTTTCGTCCAAATTCTCTACCTGCCTTGGCGCTTACTATTTTACTGCCCGTATCACCCCACACACAGACGGACTTTTCCGCTTAGCGGGAGACTTTTAAAATTAGCATTTTACAATCTCTTTTCTTTTTTCAAGGGACACAATCACCCCGTGATACATTTTCTATTTCCACCTGAAATCGAAGCGGATCGTATCTCTAACCAATTTATTTTCCCCAAAATGACTTGTCGAGTATTTGTCCCGTCACAACAATCCCTCTCGCCAGAAACCCTTTCGCCTTGACCTACATTAACAAAGGCTTCATTCTTGATACCTGTGCGGAATATTAATTCATTCTCTCTGTCTACCCTCAGAGCGGATTTCACCATCTCCTGTTTCAAACCATCGTCTTTCATAACATAATGAAATTATTACATAGTACTAATTAATAACCTTACATATCGCGGGTTCGAGTACCGGGACCGTCTTCTTTCGTAATTGGACCTGTACCTACACCCATTACCACCGTTCTTAGCGGTTCATAAACCATAGAAAACTTATTTTCAATATGATAAACATTAATATTAACATTTTATACATTACATACTTTGCAGTAATGAATATAAAAACATATGCATAGCGTTTAGTACCTCTAATTACCTTTTATATACATATTTTTCATAAAATAAATAATTATATATTCATAAAAGTTATAAACATGCAAATACATAAATGTAAAGTATTCTAAGTACATGCAAATTAGTTAAAACCCGTGCAAATTAGTTCTAAGTACGTGCAAATTAATTAAATTAAATTGAAACCAAGTGTCGCAGGAATTATAATAATATGAATAATAATAATGGTTATATTAATCAAATTAATACTAATTACAATACATGAATTAATATTATCTTATTATTACACGATTAGGTAAAAAGACTGTATAAGAATAAAGATAACAGCACATATTCATTACGTAGCTTACCTGTAGTAAAGATCGGAATAACTTACATAAAAACATCTGATGTCAAATAGATGAATAGTTGAATATTTATCGAATAACAAAAATGATGTTACATGTAGTTGGAGAAAAGTAAGTTTCTATTTACAATTTTATGCATATTATTTTGAGTAGTAGTGTACATAAATCTTCTTTGTAATGTCATTCAAAGCCGTATGATCCCACCATAATCCTTGCCTTCTAAAAAGTTCAGAGGAAATTACAACAAATGCTAAACGAGTATATTTTCATTATTTAATTTTCGTACTTAATAAGTATTCGGGTGTGTGTGTGTGGGGGGGGGGGAAGGGGGTCTGGACCCCCTAAATACGTCCTTCGTGTCCTTCATAGCATATGATTCCAATAAAATCAGTGTCTTCCAATACGTTCAGAGGAAATTATACAACAACGGATAAACGAATATATTTTTCATTATTTAATTTAAGTGCTTGATAATTTTTTCGGAGGGGTCCGGACCCCCTGGACCCCTCCTAAAAACATCCTTGCTTTTCACCCTCTTACACACGTCAAATAGAACATTCTGAATAAACTTCTGCTCCACCCCCGAACCGACTTTTCCGCTTTTCATTACATGTTAATTCTATTGATAGTTAACCTTCAGCGATACAGTTTACTAGATATACTCTGCTCCTCTATACATATACATTACTTACACACACAGGTCAGAACATTCATTCGATTTTTAAAACAAATTTCTTTTCAAAAACACGGAAGAAGTGTGAATTCCTACACCGTTGCTCGTCTTTGAGATGTCCCGTGGCTGACGTCATCCGTGGAGGTTCACGAATGGTTCCGAACTTTTCCGAACGCCAGACTGCACCTCCCTGGGTTCAGGGTTCCTAAGTCTAGCCTGATTTCTTAATTCTATTAGATTATGACATTCATTATCAAACCATGGCTTACTTTTTCTTGGTTTATGGTATCCTATACTTTCTTTAGCTGCTGATTCTATTGCATTACATATGTGCTCCCAATTCTTATTTACGTCTTTTTCATTTATATTTTCATCATCATTTAAATCCTGCAAAACATCAAATCTATTTGACAGTTTAATTTGGTAATCTTTCTTAATTCTTTCATCAGTAAACTTTCCTGTATCAAATTTTAGAACTTTTAGATTTTGTTGCTTATGATTTATCACTGAGAGTCTTTCTCTTAATTTAGCAATTACTAAATAATGGCCACTGGCACAGTCAGCACCTCTATGTGTACGAACGTCAATTATACTAGTATGCCTTCTCTTATGAATGAGAATATGATCTATCTGATAATGAGTTTTACCATCTGGAGAAGACCAGGTATATTTATAGATATATTTATGTTTAAAAGTGGTACTTTTCACAATTAAATTCTTTGAAGTTGCAAAAGTAATCAATCTTATACCATTATCATTACTTACATGAAGACTTTCTTTACCAATCGTGGGTTTAAATGTCTCTTCTTAGCCAATCTGTGCATTACAGTCACCTAACAGAATTTCCATATCATACTCAGTGAAGCTACAGCGCCTTAAATAACGTAGTGTGGAAAACGGCACTGTTCTGTGCTCTCTGGTTAGTTCCACTCGAAAATGATCCGCTAGAGGCGCTGGTGTTGAACCCGGTGCTTGGTATTCGTCTGCTTATAATGGAAGTAAATGGAGTTTTCGCTGCAACGTCTGATTCTTTTACATGAAGCATTTCTATGAACGTGATAATTGCTATGATATTTGGTACAGTGGTCGCGAAGATATTAACGAACATTCTAGACAGTCGACAACGTTCTGTTATCGTCATACTTTCGTTAATAATCAGTGGCGTAGCATGAGCATTTTGGATGGGAACGCCAAGTTAGAAGGAAGGGTAGGCCTTTTTTTTTTTTTTTGCTTAAGAGTTTACTTATGGAATTAGCCGACATATTTATTGTCTATTTAAAATCACAATCTCATTGTGTTTATTACATTAAGTCAGCCGGGTTCCGATAAAACATGATCCATGCTTGTTTTATCTAGAAAATAAGACTCCCCAGTGTGCAATAAATGCTTGGAGCACTGGTGTTTTATACCATTTTTAATTAGATTGCTCAAGTCAGAAACACCGTACACCATTCGGAGTATTTTGCTCCACACCTAACACATGTGTAGCAAAACAGTATTTTATAATCAAGGAAACCTTTCGGCATGACGCAAGTAATTAAAAAACCTACCTGAATCACAAGCGCCTTTAGAACAACAGTAGACTTCATTGTTATGGATGATACAACCATGGACGTCCGCAGGATTTTTTCCAGGGAGGGGCAAGGAAGGTTTTTTTTTTTTCAGGGGGCGCAAACAAGTCTCATTTTCCCCCAAAATAGTGTTGTTCCCTAAAAAAAACTTTGCTTAAATTTGAATTTATGGTGTTCATGCAATAACACTGAGGAACAATGAAATTTGCCGCGACCGGAAAACAACCTATTTCTATGTTTTTTGACTTGCTGAACACGAAAATGATGTTATTTTTTCTCCACCACGTCTAGTTTTTGAAAAAACGCGAAATTGAAGTAAATGTGACAAAGCTTTTTTTCGCCATATGATATACAAGGATTCTTCAAGAGAACACGTGTGGCGTTTTTTCCTGCGTAATATGAAGAAAGCATTGTAACGACAACAAAAGGGCAAACATTGTTGTTTATTTTGTTACCCGATAAGATAAGAGTAGAGAAAAGTCTTTGTTAAAGAGGCAAGGTGACTTATTGTACTGTGTCTTTATTAGTTGCGTTCTGTTCGCTGGAAGTGTAGGTTGTGTGTTAAGTTGTGTGCTTCATCGCGATTGTTTTGTGTGGTATTTGAAAATAGTGCAGTGATGCCTCGTAACTGTGTAAATTCACCCAATCTGTTCTGCTATGAGTGCGGAGAGTTCACGACAACATCCCAACGAAACTCAATTACACCAATAGTGAAGAAAGCTTACGAGCTCTATTCCGGATGCAAAATCGGAGCGTAAGATCAAGGGTGGGCTCCTCATGTCTGTTGCAGTAGATGCTCGCGATATTTACGAGGGTGGTTACATGGTACCCATCTATCTATGCCCTTCCCTGTTCCCATGGTATGGCGCGAACCTCGAGATCACGTTACTTGTTACTTTTGTTTAACTAATGTAACGGGATTCTCAAGAAAATCCAAAATTATCCTACAGTACCCAAATTTACCTTCTGCGATAAGACCAGTGCAACATGGTGAGACATTACCTGTTCCAAAGCAACCATTGGAATGGTCTTTGGAAGAGGAAACAGAAACTTCCTCAGATGAACCGATATTTTCTCTCGGACATGATCCTGACTTTCAAGAGTCACGGAAGACACCGCATCTTATCAACCAGCGAGAATTAAATGATTTAGTACGTGATTTGAACCTTACAAAGAAAGAAGTGGAACTGCTGGGTTCAAGACTGCAAGGGTGGAACCTGCTGGAACCAGGGACAAGTATTACATTCAGAAAACGTCAACTAAAATTTTCTTCCTTTCTTTCTATGAAAGGGTCCCTTGTATACTGCAACAATGTCACTGGATTAATGCAGGAGTTAGGAGAAAACTATAAATCAGACGAATGGAGGTTGTTCATCGATGCGTCAAAAACTAGCTTGAAGGCGGTCCTTCTACATAATGGAAATGAGAAACCTTCAGTGCCAGTTGCTCATGCGAGTGAAATGAAGGAAACATATGAAAACATTGCTTTGATTCTCACAAGTGTTAGCTACGACAAACACCAGTGGAAAATCTGTGCTGATCTGAAGGTACTGGGAATTCATTTGGGGATGCAATCAGGCTTCACGAAATTCTGTTGTTTCCTCTGTCTATGGGACAGCAGAGCAAAGGACATGCATTACAAAACTAAACACTGGCCTCCACGAGAGTGTTACACACCTGGAGAAAAAAGGTGTCTCTCACAAACCTTTTGTCGACGCCAACAATGCGTTACTCCCCCCACTACACATCAAGTTGGGGTTAATGAAGAACTTTGTGAAGACCATGAACAAAGAAGGAAAAGGGTTTGAGTACTTACGAAGCAAATTTCCTGGTGTAAGCGATGTTAAAATAAAAGAAGGGATATTTTGTTGGCCCTCAAATCTGGGAGGTAATGAACGATCCCAATTTTGAAGAACTGTTAAGTGAATGTGAGAAAGCAGCATGGGGTGCGTTCAAGGGTGTGTGTCGCAATTTTCTTGGCAACCATAGGGCTCACAATTACTCTAAACTTGTAGAACGTATGCTGGCAACATACAAAAAAATGGGATGCAATATGTCTCTCAAGATACACTTTCTGTGTTCCCATTTAGACTTTTTCCCCTCTAATCTGGGTACAGTGAGTGACGAGCAGGGCAAGCTCTTTCACCAACAAATCGCAGAAATGGAAAAACGTTATAAAGGCAGATGGTCTCCCAGATTACTAGCGGATTACTGCTGGAACACAGTATCAGATGTTCAACACGCCTGCTACAAGCGGAAATCATACAGAAATACGTTTTGAAGGTGTGTTACTTTTACTGTTTACTTTAATGTTTACTATTTTACTGCAACTGCAAATTTTAGTGCATGTCATAACTACATCATTTGCAATCATATTTGGTATTCTATGAACCCAATGTATTACTAATATTCACACTATCACATTAAGGTTTGGAGCAATATGCAATATTTTACCCTTCTTTTAATGTGCGGTGAAAATTTTTCAAAATGGTTTCCGCCAGAAATGGTACGTGATACAGCATTTTTGTTATGATTTTTGAAATCAGCGCACCCGATTTATTAAAGATCACCTATTTTCATCCAGCGGCAAAACAAAAAGTTTTAATTTGTTCTCCAGTGTAATTAACATATATTATTGTGGTTAAAATGAAATTTCATGTGTGAAGTACATAATATTTGGTTGACTTTCATTTTCCAGGAGGGGGGGCACGCCCCCCCCCCCTTCCGGACGCCCATGGATACAACTATTGATTGATTTGGTTTATTTTACTTCGCTTTCTACCACTTTTGGCTAATCGCAAATATGAATATGATTGATGATATTGATGAAGTTGATGAAGAGACACTCACAAAGAACAAACATGCAAAGGCCGGGATTCGAACCGGAAACTTCTGGCGTCTTAGCGCGCTGTGCAAAACACTCTGACACGAAGGTGGGTGGATTATCCAACAAACAATCGTACACTCTACTGACGTAACAGTGCCTATTAGTAGTAATTCAGAGTTTCAGACCACTGTCTATTGTATCTTGAGAATGCTGATAAACATTTTAAAATAATTTTGTCTAGAGATCATACGATGTTAAGAGTTTTGAAACGAATGCTAAACATTTCCACTGGCACAATATTAGGATGTTAGATACTAACGAAAAAATATTTAAAAAAAATAGTTTTGTGGGTCAGGTGGTAGAGCAGCCACAGGCTGAACTTCTACCACGAGGACTTTATCAACTTGTTTGACAAAAACTTTCTTATTCTTGTATATAATTAGTCACGTTTTACTTTATATTTACAGCATTTAAACATTTTTAAAATTTTAAATCAGGGAACGCCGGGCGTATTAGGACGCTACGCCACTGTTAATAATACGGGAGAAAAAATACGCGTGGAATGCTCTTGGGAACTGAATTTTTGTGTATGAATTAGGTTCATTATTATTATCATCATCATCATCATTTCTTTTAAAGATATACACACTGAAGCATTTGTATTTTTGATATTTACTATCTCTTTTCTTCCGATTTAAACTAATCGCGGCGATGATGATATTGATGATTGCATGAAACGACAAGGGGAAACCCCCCCCCAAAAAAAACTTTCTTAGTGCCATCGACATGAGTGTAAGGAAACTTTCAAACCAATGGGACAAGCGACACGGGATGTTCACACTGTCGCTTTGTCGCTTATGCATCGCTCAAACTGGGCCATTTCCTCAATCGCTTGCAACATGTTGCCGTGGTTTGTTGTTCGCGCATACGCGATGCAATGAGTGTCTTGCTTTAGTCATATTGCACACCAAAGCGACAAGCGGCACGCGACACTTATCGCTTGAGAATTTCACCTAACAAACGCTGGTCTGTGCTTCCCGTCATGCCGCTACGATGTGAAATGTTGCTCTTGATTGGCTCCTTTCCAAGCAACATGTATCGCTTCGGTATGAAAGTTGCGTTGAACCGAAGGACCCGTGTCGCTTTGGTGTGAAATCCTCGTATCGTTTGTCGCGTGTCGCTTTGGTCTAAAATCTCCTTGAGGAAACGGCGCAGTCAGAGCTTGCGTCCCTACGGTTCGAAAGGCTGCATTGATTACCGACTGCTCGCTTTCAAGCGACACTTCTGGTTTGTCGCCTCGGTATGAAACATCTCTCAGGATACTATTTATATTCTAATAACATAGAAAAATAAACTCTAATACACAGTCCAAGACCTGACGTCCGGAATCACATTGCGATGTTTCTTCTTGTGTTACGCACGCATGCTATTTATTTATTCATTTTATTTTACATTTCTTTCCAAATTAATGACATTTCGTGACTGCAAATCGCTCCACAAATATAACTGTTTCCCTCAATTCACGTACCGCTTTTCAAGACAAACAAATCTACACAATATTTTCCAAAAACTAACAAAGCCGCATTACTTTCATAAGAAAATTAGCACCGATTCTGATCGCACTGCCATCTATGTTCTCATCACTCGCGGGAACCAGTTTCTTGGGTCGTTTTCCACATTACGTTATTCAAGGCGCTGTAGTGAAGCCTTGTGAAATTGGTAAACACAACATGAAAACAATTTATCTACAGTATAGCTTCTAATAACCTCTTTTTCCTAAATGAACTCAGAAATTGCTAAAATGTCACCATGTTTTACACCCGTGCTCTTCAAATAATAACACGTGAGGGCCAGGGCCTACCTGCCGAGGGTGACGTGTGGTCGGGCGTGAGGAAATTGGGGAGCTATGAATGAGTAACGTAACATGGTCACGGAAACCTACAACCACCATTGGGGATCGACGTGCTGACCACACGTCACTCTGTAACTTGTTGTATGATCTCCCACCTCGGCAGGTGTGAGTGAGGTTGGCAATTGGTAAGTAGACCCTTGACCTCACCTCATGGATATTATTTAATAATAATACATTTGGGCCGGTCCCTGTAGCGGAGTGGTTAGCACATCGTGCACCAGGGGTCCCGGGTTCGAATCCTGGCATGGGCATGGATGTTTGTGGGTGTCCATCAATTTCATCATATCAATACTCATCCCTATCTTCGCAAATTAGCCAAAACTGGCACAAAAGGCGAAGTAAAATAAAGCAAATCATATCATATTAATAAATTGGAATAAAATTGGTTTATTTTTATTAACTCATAACAATTATTATTGTGCAATAACAATCCTAACCATTATGCTACGGATTTTTATGTTGTTAGTTCTTGAAGTCAACTTTTCTCATTAAAGCTTAATGTATAGCAAAATACATATCTGAAAATTATTGAAACAAGCTTTTAAACCCGAACTTCAGTAAATTATTGAAAGAACTTAGAGATTGTTTTATGTACGCCACTCAGGCGGTCTTGGTTTGACTGATTTGTTGTTTTAAGTCCACTTTATGCACAGTAAGGCTAATCGGGACTGGACCTATAGTTTATAGTGGGATCCGAACCACTATGTGCCTCTACTAGGCAGGGGGGCGCGAGGGGGAGCTTGAGCACCCCTTAATTTTCATCCGCACCCCCTTCAGCACCCCCTATGTTCAACTGAAAACACTAACCCTTACAATGTCATGTCGTCATATTGAGCGCCAAATATTAGGTACTGAAGTAAGACCGTTATTATTGTATGCAACAGGCAAGCACTGAAAGAGATGCCGATATACAAACTTTTCTGCACTGGCGGCAGCCTCTATAAAGATCAGCTGCCGTTTTCTTCTTTCATCAGCATTTTTTCTTCTCTTGTTTCTTCAAGTGGCCTGTTTGTGGTTTTCGATAATTGCCTATAGCTTAATGTGAGTAATGTTTTTTTTTTTCTTTTTTGCATTGTTGATAAAACGGTTTATTTTCCGTCTGCTTGTTCTTCCTCCTACTGAAAGCAAAAATTTCAGTTGCTTTCAATGTATCACGAAGTCGTGCTCGGGAAATTCTTAAATGCGAGTTGTAACGTGAAGGGTAGTTTTCTTGTTAATACGTTCTATGTATTTGTTCCATGTAACATGTCTAGTAAACGTACCATTTCAGGCTTTTTCAAAAACTGTTAGGAAGAGGCCCAATGTTCACGAAGAAATTTTACAGTTCGTTTTTGGTGATAGTGCGGCAGAAGGGATTTTAACGAAGACGAAGTTGCTGTGCACTTCGCGTTTTGTCCTGTGACAGACGGAAAGTATAATGTAGTACTATGTATTTTGTACATCCATTGGTTACATTGAAAAGGTTTAAAAATTGGGATTTTAAAGGAAAAGATAATTTCATTTTGTATTTCACTACATAGTTCAATAAGACTGCAACGTGTATCTCAATGTTTACACTGTATAACCATTTTCTTGGAGTATAAATGAGACTTAATACATATCATCATGGACATCCAGGGGCAGGGCAAGAGGGACACAGCCTCCCTTGAAAATGAATGCCAATCTAAAGTTATATATTTCACACATATAATTTAATTTCAGTCAGTAATTTATGTTAATCAGTGGCGGCGATTAGGGGTGTAGTTGCAATTCCATCTCGGGCAAGGGTGTTATTTGCAAGTGCACATTAATCAATTTCATCATATCATCACTCATCCTCGCAATTAGTCAAAATTGACAGAAAAGCGACATTAAATAACAAAAATTAAACCAAATCAAACGTACGCCACTGATCGTTTACCATCGCACCCTTCTGATGACCACATTTCCTCCCCGATTATACACGAGGAGGGTGAGCGAATCGAAGAAAAAGTGGGCTGCCAGTGTGGGCAGTTCAACCAGGCAGGAGAAAACAGCTCCCTGTGCCGCACTTGGCAGAGGCAGTGTTCCCTTTGCCCAGTGGCGTCGCGTGCGGTTCGCATACGAGTGTTCACAGTAATGTTTTTGTACTGAATGCAGATTTACTCCTCTCCCTTGTAACTTCATATTCAATTGAAAAAGTGAGAATAACAGTTCAATTTATTTTCAACAATTTCCCCCCAAAATCACTCTATATTTGAAGTAATACAAGAAGAACCTAGGAGAAATTGTCCCTCTCCGCCTTAAAATCCGCCAGGTTTAGAAAATTCTCGCTAAAGTTTGCAACTATGTAGCACAGACTTTTTGGAGTCCCCCTAGACATGTCTTGTATATGCTGCACTCCGGTGCCGAATGTAAGAAGTATTGTCGCTGGCATCAGTGTTCGCACAGCGAAGTGATCATTTTCGGGGTATAGTGGCCAACAGCCCCTTAGCTCTCAGCTCTATGAAACACGCACAGCAATTGTGTTCATCGCCCTCCGTGGAACATCGTGAGAGTCAGCTACTATCTAAAAACGTTATCAGACGTGAAAGAAGTCGTGTCAGAGTAAATTGTGTGTATGTACTCGTACATCAAACATAGTATTTTTTCGAATATATATCCGTATGTGTGTGTGCATTTAATATGTACGTAATTTACGACATATATATGAGTGTTCATGTGCTCATGCGAACATTATCAGGCGACGCGCCTGCCTTTGCCAAGGGAAATTTAAGTCCAATTTTCTGTGTAAAGGGAAATTGCATGATAAGATATCGAAATTGCAGGAAAATTTGAAGTTGTCAGACTCCTCCTTCTGTTTTACCCGGTGGAGGCACATAGTTTTTGGAATCCCACTTTAAACTGTAGGTCCAGTCCCAATTAGCCTTACTGTCAATCAATCAATCATAAAAACATAACCCGAATTACACTCAGTTTTATTGACCCAAGGTGTTTTTCTGGGTATCTCTTGGAATTTTGAGAGTCCAGTGCACTGTGATCCGATTTCAATCTTTTGCACTTGAGACATGGGGTGAGGTGGAATGGAAGGTCACAATTTGTTTTTACCACGCTAAATGATGTAGGATCAGAGCTTTTGAATTCGATGCGTCATAGCTTTGCACCCTGGATGGTCAATATTGTACACACTTCTGTAGTAGGTTGTTATCACAGTATCTTACTTCGGCTTGTGATTAGACATTGATGTATAATTGTCCCATTAACTATTTCATCAATTCATTTTTGCCGTTGCGATTAACCTAAGAAGTAGAAAGACAAGTTCCAATAGTTTATATAATTTCATTTCAACTGGACAAATACAGTGTACAAATACTGATTATTTCAAATTAAATTAAATCAAAAACTCTCATGAATACTTTTATTAATTCATGTTGTAATCGGACACATCACTTTAGCACAGATATATTGTGTGATAATTACAAAACTCTCGTAAAATGTAACATAAAATCAAGGAAAACTCCACAATATTTTCTTTATAGGAAATATTCTGCAACAATATCTGTATGAAGAGCATTGTGTGCCATCTGTTGGCCCTTCATGAAGTCACGCGATACTTACCTTTTTAACCACCAAATGGCAGAAAAGCCAGTATCACTTGGTATCACATCCCGTCTGTGAAAACTACAAGCAAGATAATGCTGTCCCTACGCCAGAGTGATAAATGGATCGTATATCAGTATCACTAAAGAATTGGTTCAGTGATTGATTTAATACACAGGATGATTCAAAAGTTTCTTGACATTTGAATGAAAATGCATTTTATTGATAAAATTGATATTATTGCTGAAAACTACTCTAGAATAGAAGACAAACTCAGTACATTTCAATGTGGTGGCCCCGTAAGTCTAGACATAGCACCCACCTCTCTTGCATAGACCGGAACACATGCTCCAACATAGCTGGCGTGATGTCCCATGTTGCTGCAGCTATTCGCTGTGTCAGTTGCTCTATGGTGTTGATCTTTACTTGGTATCCCTAGGCTTAATGAAACCTCAGACAAAAAAGTCTGGGTGAGTCAGGTCTGGAGAGTGAGTAGCCCAAAGACTTGGCGAGCAATCGGGGAACAATTGTGGTGAAATGGGGTGTTGTACCATCTTGCTGGAAAATAACAGTGTCTTTTATACGGTCCTGAAAACCATTCATTAACGATATAAGGAGAATGTCAAGAGAATTTTGAATCACCCTGTATAACGTACAGCTAATTTGTATCACTAGGTTAACCTCCTAGTGGTAGGTAGAATGGCAGGTTCTCTGGTGGCATTTAACCTGGAGAGGACGAATAAAATCACGAAAAATCTCGACCAGTGTGGCAGAGTGATATATTAGTATGAGAAAGTGATCTTTATGGAGAGAAGGGGTGGTCAAATCTGCCCGTCGACTCTCCTCTCGTCCCTGGAAAATGCCATCCTTCATTTCAAGTTACAAAAAAGCAGAAGATTTGCTTTCTTTATACATAGTTAATAGGAGAAATAAAGAGTGAATTCAAGTAGAATAAGAGTTACATAAAAAAATTGAATGTAAAATAGGAAAAACATGTTTTCATATCCCGTTAGGGTCAATCCATATGAAGTCATACAACATGGTTGCTTGACCATTTTTAAAAAAGTTTATTTTTTGTGTGGTGTGAGCCTCATATGTTGACAGTTCAGAACCACTGTTATTTTATTTTTACTATCACCGATTTGAAGATGGCGGTCATTTTTTTATCATGACGCGCGTCATTTTCTCCATTCGTAAGCATCAGCGGCAACTTTTATATCTCAGCTCTGGTAAGTCCTACAACAATGAGACAAAATCTGTGATGTTAAGCACATTATAGGCTACAATTATATTTCTGTGTAATTTTCTAAATATTATTCCTTCATAATAAATTTTAAGGTCAAAATTGTGTATTTTAATCGCTGAAAATGACATTTTCGGACTTTTTTTTTGGGGGGGGGGGAGAAAGACAGTTTCTTTGACACTTGAATTTTTTTGTGCAAGTACCTGTGTACAATTGAGTATGTCAAAATTATTTGAAACTTGAGACTTTAATCGTTTTTTATCTACAGGGTCATAAACATGTACTTTTTGTTAAAAAATTCCGAGTTCAGGGTTAAATATCTCTGGTGAGCAGTTGTTTAAAAATCTGAAATTTGTACACAATACAGTACTCCATGATAAGTAACTTCAGTAAAAATTTTGAGTTTGAGATTCAATTGGTTTAAGAGATACAAAACTCGTGAAAAATTCAATATTTTGCATTAAATATGGTATGCCTAATTCCATTCCTTATTAACATTTTGTGTTAAAATTCTGCAAACTGTAATTTGGAATGTCAATCAACAACATTACAATCCTGAAATGGCTCTGCAATAAAGTAGTATATATACGAGGGCGTGCTGGAAAGTAAAGATTCCTATGTTTTTTGTTTACCTTGTAAACGCATTTTGGATTTTGAGTACCCCGCTTCTCCATTGAAGGTTTCAAACTTTCAAACTTTTATCGCCAGGGGGTGCTGAACTATAGCGAGGAAAATGGCAGGATGTAAGCATGCAATGTCGGTGGAGCGTCTGAAGTAGCGTGCTGTGATCGAGTTTCTAACAGCAGAAAATGTGCTATAAATTGACATTCATCTGAGACTGAGGGCATTTTATGGGGATGAATGCGTAGACATCAGTACTGTGCGATCTTGGGTTTTTCATGCTCTTTCCTCAAGTTATATTCGAAAGCCATCAATTTATTGAATATAGTTGTAAAATTTGAGAAACAGCTCACTTGAATTACTGTGTAAATAATTTGGCAGTTACAAACACTGGTAGCGGTCAACATTTCTGACGTAATTTGAGCTGGACCGAGCTGGACGCAGGGTGTAGACCAAGGTCCGTCGAATCTTCCCCCTCTCTGGGGAAACTCTTCACGGGGTGCACATTTCACTTCCTGGAAACACAAACACTCGCCCTTTGCCATCTCGCCCCAACTCTCAATGTCAATCTTTTATGCGTTTTACATTTCGCGAAATTTAAAATAATTTGTAATATAATATGATATATATGGAATTTAGAACAGTGATAATAACTTCTTTTACAAGGGTTGGATAAAAAGTAATGGCAACACTGGTATAATTGGTACTTGACTGTATTGGCAGAGGAGCAAGTGTTACATTCCTTCAAAGTAATCGCCCCTCATCTCTACGACCTTCTGTCACACGTATGGAAGGCGTCGTACACCGTCAGCGCGTCCATCTCTGTCGATGTCCTGCAGTGACCGCCCTATAGCACGTATGATGGCTTCGTGCGTGTCGTAGTGCTTCCCGCCCAGTGGTTCCTTCATTTTGACAAAACGGTCGTAATCACACGGTCTCATACCGGTGAATACGGCGGATGTTCCAGTACCACCCACTACCAGTTATGCAGGAGCGCCGTCACATTGTTCGCAGTGTGACACCTTGCATTGTCAAGCAGGATGATGGGACACCGTGCCGTCGCTTCCTTCTTAATGCGAGACGAAGGTGGTGTTGCAAGAAGGTGCAGAAGTAGGCTGCGTTGACCGTCTGCCTGAGAGACGTTGTTCTTCTTGCCTAAACATATTGTTAGGGCGCTTGCACTCTAGTCCTCTGCTTCAGAGCACTGCTGTTTTTGACTGAATAACATACAATCGCTGCCACTCACTATACTTCCTCGGCTGACATTCCTTTATCAGCCACGAAACGTTTGTGGCGCTGTGACTCACCCCTTTCAAGGGACAGCAGTGTTGACATTACTTTTTATCCAACCCTTGTATATTTTTATGACTGAGAATTATTATTATATTCGCGATCTTGTTTACGTGTTCATGAAGACAAATGTTCGTTACTAGTTTTTGGTGGCAATATATCCTTCTGCTTTCGGTTGAGCTCGGCTATTTTCGGGAATCACGCAAGCTGAGGAAGCAGAGCTTTTTGTAGAAGCATTGTGGACTGTTTCCACCCAAATTTCACGCTTCGCCATGTGACTCCTTCGGGTGCGTTATTCTCCCGAAGAGCGGCCGCAAGCATTGAGCCTGGTGCTTGCTACAGAGCTGCTGAGGGAGTTTGCGGTCGTAATTTTTCGCGAAATAGAATGCGATAGAAACTAAATAAGGCTAAACATTAAGTACATTAAATGATATTCAAATAACGCAAGCAGTGCTTCCATTGCTTGTACTATATCTTCGCCTCTGACATACTTTAGCATTTCCAAACCACGAACAATTTATTCTGCAACAACATGGCTGACGAATAAATTATGTGCAAGTATCAATAACAAGTAATTTGCTAGAGAACAAAGTGGAATAGTCCAATTACATAAGAAATAATACTTGTTTGGATTTCTCATCCGCTTGAAAATATTCAATTTTCTTTAAGATAATAATATCATTTAATAACACCGATAAGATTCCTCTAAATTTCTAGGTAAAAAAAAATATTAGAGGCATGAACGTACGGAAGGGGGGCAACGTCCGCCACCATGAAAATGAATGTAAACTTAAAAAATATGCAATTCACACACATAATTTCATTTCAGTCACAGTAATTTACATTAATTATAATAATGGGGATGCCAGGAACGTTATAACTTCAAACTCAAAGGGTTTTCTTTTTTGGACAACACTATTAGGGAGGGTAAAATGTCTCGTTTGCCCCCTGAAAAAAAAAAACATTGTTTGCTCCCCCCACCAATGGCAAATATTTGCAGACCTCCATGATTAGGAATGGGGCATTTTTCACCCCCACCCCCTTGTCTCCCGTGCGCATGCCTTTGTTACTTTAATGACAGAGGTGTTCATTTTGAGTCAACCTCCCCTCACCCTCACCCTCCGAGATCGCAGTCGCCCTCGCCCTCCACCGCCCTCACCCTCCGAGATCGCAGTCGCCCTCCCCCTCCACCGCCCTCACCCTCCGAGATCGCTCTCGCCCTCACCCTCCACCGCCCTCACCCTCCGATATCGCAGTCGCCCTCGCCCTCCACCGCCCTCACCCTCCGAGATCGCTCTCGCCCTCCGCCCTCCACCGCCCTCACCCTCCGAGATCGCTCTCGCCCTCGCCCTCCAACGCCCTCACCCTCCGAGATCGCTCTCGCCCTCGCCCTCCACGGCCCTCACCCTCCGAGATCGCAGTCGCCCTCGCCCTCCGCCGCCCTCACCCTCCGAGATCACAGTCGCCCTCGCCCTCCACCGCCCTCACCCTCCGAGATCGCTCTCGCCCTCCACCCTCCACCGCCCTCACCCTCCGAGATCGCTCTTGCCCTCGCCCTCCAACGCCCTCACCCTCAGAGATCGCAGTCGCCCTCGCCCTCCACCGCCCTCACCATCCATGATCACAATCGCCCTCGCCCTCCACCGCCCTCACCCTCCGAGATCACAGTCGCCCTCGCCCTCCACCGCCCTCACCCTCCGAGATCACAGTCGCCCTCGCCCTCCACCGCCCTCACCCTCCGAGATCGCAGTCGCCCTCCGCCCTCCACCGCCCTCACCCTCCGAGATCACAGTCGCCCTCGCCCTCCACCGCCCTCACCCTCCGAGATCACAGTCGCCCTCGCCCTCCACCGCCCTCACCCTCCGAGATCGCTCTCGCCCTCCACCTTCTACCGCCCTCACCCTCCGAGATCGCTCTCGCCCTCGCCCTCCAACGCCCTCACCCTCCGAGATCGCAGTCGCCCTCACCCTCCACGACCCTCCATCCGCCCTCACCCTCCACCACCCTCCAGTCTCACGTCATTACTAGTGGGTTGATTTTTGCATATTTGCATTTTTACCTTGCGGAAAATGCATATGCTTTCAACGGTTTCATTCATTCATATATATATATATATATATATATATATATATATATATATATATATATATATATATATATATATATATATGGGATACTCTGGCAACGTTTTAGAGTTGTATTACAGGTGTTAGTGTATATGAGCTTAATGTGCTTATTATTGCATATACGTATTGGCAGTAATTTCCATGCAATCATTCATTTCAACTTTGCCTCTTTTTGTGTGAATGTGAGTGTGTGTGTGTGTGTGTGTGTCTAATCTGTGCTATATGGCCTGTGGGCTCTAGTTGGATGGGTCAAGAACATCCAGTTATTGGAAACTACTGTTTATGCTAAGATCAAGAAAATCTCCTCCCACATCACATCAACCAGGGACATCTAAAAGAATGAGTCACACACATTTCTAGGTGCCAGAAACAGTAGCAGGGATGCATTATTTGTTCATTATTTGGTGATACGTTCTCTTTGTAAATCTGTGCGTGTGTCCGTGCCTGAGTGATACCTGTTTGGGGGAAGGTTAAAAGGGGAATTTCTCTTTCAGCTTGCAAATGTTCATTCTTTGGGGATGACCCCTTCCCCCCCACACACATACGTAAATAAATATACATGCCAAGGTGGGGGCTGTCGCCACCCGTTTGAAAACCTGAACAAATTGAATAAATATTTACACTTTATGGAAATGTGAATAGTTCATTAAATAAGTAGATATGCAGCAGACCCGGAATACAACGGAACTCTGTTCCGGCAAATCAGTTTGGTGGCGGAATTTAATTCCTTCTATGGTATGGCCGTAGACATGTGTTGGGTTCAACAAATTTTGTTGGGAGGGATCAGACCATTGATCAAATTTCAATAATATAAATAATAACAATAATAAGAAATATTATTATACAATGTTAATCAAAATACCATAAAACTTATATAATTTAATTCCATTATTATTATTATTATTGCTGGTATTATATCCGTAAGGAGACTTTCGTTCTCGATCCACCAGATGAACAGCATAGCTGTTTTACATTGTATATTTTACATTTAATACAGTTAGAGTACACGACATGTGTAGTTATTCTTTTTTGTTAATATCTTTTATATTCGTTGTTCAATAAAAGCGAGACAGCTGGACATTTTATTTAAAAAAATGGAATTTTCAAAAATGTGGAACCATTTATTATTTCGATTAAATGGTAGATTATGATATATATACATATATATATAATGGTTTCTTTAATGTGCACTATTTCTTTCGATCTAATGAAACTTTTATTTTTGTTATTCTGTTCGAATACTAACTGAACTTTATTTCTCTTATTAATAATAAAACTGTTTTGTTATTTCTCTTATTAATAGTAAAAATGTTTTGTATCTTGAAATAAACTATGCAAATTCCAGGGGGTCCATGGATCGGTTCGGTTCGATCCTCTCCTCCCGATGCTCATAATTGTTCTTATACTTACCAAACAGTCGACAGACGACAGTCGCTATGCACTAAGTACGTGTTTTATAGGACTGCATGTATACACTACATAGGCCGCTGGGTGGAGGGTGGTGAACGTAACGCGCTACGTTCCTGTCAAGGAGGATTAAAACCTTATCAAATGGGGGAACTTAAAGGTCGGAAAGGCAATTTTGGGACACCCCAAACCCATTTTTCAGTCAGAACCAGAAAAATACACTGGAAAGACAACAGCAGAAGTGAAAATGGAGCAATGGAGGTGGGCTGTGATTCGGAGAAAAAAACTGTTTGCACAAGTTTCGGGAATTGCAAATGTTTGTGAATTCTAGCTCGATCATTTGATTGGTTTGGCCTACTTTACTTCGCTTTCTGTTACTTTTAGCTGATTGCAAATATGAGGATGAAAGATGATATGATGAAATTGATAAAGGTACATCGATCGTCTCAGCATTGTCTACCCTTGTATTTTGAAAACTTCGAATACATTTTTGAATATGAGATACTGATTTTGGTTCCTGGACGTCCATTAATACAACATGTCGGAAGTTTCGGGGGATGGGGGGTGAACCTTTTGATATCCAAAGTCCCTCTCTAAATACGGCCATGTGACACTGGACAAAGATTTTATGTACATAATACGCCATACGAAAGTCCATCCTTTGTCACATTAATTCTTATAAACAATAGATGAAGAGGAAAAGTGAAAGTTCTTGTACTAAATTTGTCCCCGGAAATTTAGGAAAAATAAATTCGATTTAAGATGAAAATGAAATCGTACCGGCATCATTTTATAAATGGCAGTTAAATAAAAACTCCATTACGTTGGGGATGGGAGCTCAAACACGCATCCAATAGATAACATTAATCACTCACATACAGCTCCTACTTTATGCGGCAGCGGTAACAAATCATATAAATTACTTGAATGTCTTATGACTCGAATACTTTTATTCTCGTTCTTTGTCTTTCAGATGTGCGTAATTTAAGACCGTTATTGCTTTTATTTTCTGTTATAAATAACCCATAGCTCTACAGCCCGTGAGGGCCTTGGCTTACCTACCGACTGCTGGTCTCCCTCCCACACTGTTCCTCCGTCACCTGTTATAGCGTGGAGATCTTAGACCAGTATTGGAGTGCCGGGGGATCAGCCCGACGAGCCCCCAGCCGTTGCAGGTCTTCTCGATCGGGTTACGCTCACTCACTCGGAGCTTCCCAATTTCCTCACGATGGTGGGTTGCCACCGGCCCTATACGTAGGCCGAATAAATTCCGACCAGAGCCGGATTCGAACCTACGCCGTCCCGCAGCGAACGATCTCAAGACGAGTGAACGCCTTAACCCGCTCGACTACGGATGAGGACGTACATAATACGCCATACAAAAGTCCATCCTTTGTCACATTAATTCTTATAAACAATAGATGAAGAGGAAAAGTGAAAGTTCTTGTACTAAATTTGTCCCCGGAAATTTAGGAAAAATAAATTCGATTTAAGATGAAAATGAAATCGTCCCGGCATCATTTTATAAATGGCAGTTAAATAAAAACTCCATTACGTTGGGGATGGGAGCTCAAACACGCATCCAATAGATAACATTAATCACTCACATACAGCTCCTACTTTATGCGGCAGCGGTAACAAATCATATAAATTACTTGAATGTCTTATGACTCGAATACTTTTATTCTCGTTCTTTGTCTTTCAGATGTGCGTAATTTAAGACCGTTATTGCTTTTATTTTCTGTTACCTACGGAAATCTTTCTAGCACACATGTAGACACTCCAGGAAAGGAAATATGTATGTCCCTCCAAGAACTTCAAGTGGCAGTGGCATGAAATTATACGATTTGGTCTTAATTGATTTCATATTTTAATTTTCGCTCTCAACGCCATCATCAACCGAGTATTTACTTTCTGAACACATAGTACGTGTATGAGTTCTGCATACCATATTTTGAGAAACCATGCTCTAGTGGTAGGTTTTACCCCCATTGACCAAGAAAATACACTTGGAAGTTTTGGTATTTAGTTCCTTCCTTTAATTATACATCTCTCCAGATTTACAGTTCCTATACGGATATAAACATGAGCCTTATTGGAGATGAAAGAGAGTTACAATCCTTTCCCTGTACTCATTGGGTAGAACGAGGCACTAAAAAGTTTACATATTTGCCCTATGATAATATAAGTCATGTCATCCCATGTCAGTTCAACCAAAAAAAAGAGGTCTTGGAACCTATGCTCTCAGATTTTGATGAAACTTGGCACATTTAATCCTTTCATGCTGGCGAGAAACTACATGTTTTTTCTCTAACTTGTCTGGTTTCATTTCTATAGTTTCTCAAACTTTCAGTGATTCATCCTTTCTTCTATTACCAAAGCCTCCAAGTGAGCTGCACTGTCTTGGAAAAATAATTCTATCTCCCTTACAAATATTCAATCTTTTTGAAATTTCACAACAATGATAACTAAGTAATAAGGATTCCAGAAAAAAATATTTCAACATATCACACTTATATTTTAGTAGACAATTAAATTAATAAAATAGTATTATTATCTAATTTTTTGGGACCGAAAACTTCGTTTACTAAAATTTCAATTATTATCGAGAGGGAAAGGCGCAACACTAACACAAGTATTTTTGTAATGAACTTATAAGATCTAACTTACCCAGAGATTATGTTTGTAGTCATATATTTGGTTAAATTGCAGCATATTTTAATGTTGCTTATTACGTGAATTATGCATATTGTTAATGTAATTCGTTCAATTGCACCGATTTTTAACCCATGCTAGTTGATAGATGAGGGGGAAGAACTAGCTCCCCACCCACAACCCCCACCCCCATACACACGGAGATATAGAAAGGGGGTTAACAACATTGTAAGGGCACCCTTACATACAATTTCAGTAGCAGCATTTTAAAAATGATGTTTCAGATAGTCAATATGTTTCGAGCACATTACAAATATTTTCATTTTGTGGCATTCTTCAACCCAATTTCTCCTCTATTGAATGGCTTTGTTGGTTCCAGTGGCGGCGATTGGGTTCCAAAACTAGGGATGGCAAGGTGCCAATACTGAGGGAGCAAGGACAGTTTACTATCTCTTGGTAGAGAAAGTTTAGCATATTGCGGGGGCAAAAGTGTCAAAAATGGGGGGTTAACTGCCCCCCTCGCCCCCTAATCGCCGACACTGTCTGGTTCTGTGCAGTGAAAGTACTATGAGGTAGGTTTTATTTTAACTTACACGGTCCATACTTTGGGATCCAATATCTCCTGTTATTTGTGATTTCTGCACTCGGAAACACATTTTATACGTATTACATCATAGTCTAAATCTATTGAGTGCCTTCCCGATGGCGCAGTGGTAGTGTCATCGCCTTGTAATCAAGGGGTCTCGAGTTCTAAACCCTGTGGAGGCACATATAGTGGTTCGGATCCCACTTTAAACTGTACGTCCAGTTCCGATTAGCTACTGCGCATGAAGTGGACTTAAAAACCAAATAAATAAATCAAATCAATCAATCTAAATCTATTGATTAAAAATTTGACATAATTCATTCTCGAGGGGTATTGTCGGTTAAGGGTCCTGGACATAACCACTCCTAAACCACCCACTCTAATATAAGTAATTCTAAGAGTACGCTTTCAGTCAAATAATCAATAATCATGGGCATACGCAGATTTTATTTTTTCGTGGAAGGGTTGTAAACGAGGAATATTCCCCCATAATAGTGCCGCACCCTGAAAGAAACACTCCGTCGATATGAAGCATTGATTCGAAGCAACTAGTTACAGGTAATAGTTACTTT
Source organism: Lepisma saccharinum (assembly GCF_977018435.1). Classification (NCBI taxonomy): domain Eukaryota; kingdom Metazoa; phylum Arthropoda; class Insecta; order Zygentoma; family Lepismatidae; genus Lepisma; species Lepisma saccharinum. The sequence continues at coordinate 38,341,872 of NC_139247.1, read as the reverse complement.
ACGACACTTAAATTGCAAACTTGAATATTTGTGGCGTGGGACAAGAGCTACATTTGGCAACTTTTAAAGATTTTCGTGGAATCACCCAAGCCAAATTTTCAAGGCTGACAAAGCACAGACGCCAACTATCTCCTCGTTTCCTTGTTAAAAGAGCAGGGGTGGGGGAGAGCGCATTTAATCCTTCCCAGGACCAGAATTTGTGGCCAGGTCTCTTGTCTTGACAAAGATTTCCAGATATAAACGTTCCTCGTATTGAGAATGGAATCTGCTTCAGAAAGTCGCCTAAGGGGTAACAAACAGGTCCACTCGGTTCATAGCTGCAGAACAACGAGCCCCTTTATTTGATCTGTGATAGTGATAGAGAATGCAATTACTTCGTTGCTGATTTTCTGCAGTGGTAAATGGCTAATGCTCGCAAACCAAAATCCGCGAATGAACACAGCAACACCTACAGGCATGTTGTGAACATGGATCTTAAATAGTTCTTTATTATTTCGTTTTCCTTTTTGAAGTTATATTGTTCGTCTACACGCAGTGTATGCTTGCTTATAGACTGAAGGGGCCTGTGTCGCTTGTCGCTTCGATAGCGAAGAGACAGGCAACAAGCGACACGGAAGTTGCAAGCCGAAACGACAAACAAGAGAAACTGGGGCAAGACGGTATTCAGTCCAAGCATCACACGTCAATGCGAAAGGTTTCATGTATTATTAAGGGTTCGTTTCCAGTGACACGCATTGCTTGTCGTCTGTGAAGGGACAAACGATAAGAAAGAATTCATCGCCTATTCCAATAGACCGAGCGACACGTAAGCGATAAACGACACCTGTAGCTTCTCGTGTCGCCTCAGTTCGAAAGATTTCTGAAGATTGCTTTCCAAAAGATACATGTTACATGTCGCTTCGGTCTGAAAGTTCAATAAATGAGTGTTTTTTTTTTTTCATTATTGCTATTGAATTCTTATAAGAACTTCTATGCACTGTGAAAATGGATTGTTTTCTTTAAAATCTAATCTTGCCGCTGTGAAGAAAAAAAAATTAAATGTGTGTAGTGCGAACACAAAACCTATCCAGAACTGCAATACATAGTACAATACAGAAAAGAAAGGATTTCCTAAAAGCTTCATAAAATATTTCTCGTGCATTAGAAACGAGAACTTTTAAAACAATAAGCAAATAATATTTTTTTAAAGAAGAAAAGCCCTCAATTTCCTTTATACAGTTTACAATATTTTCTTGAACTGCCCATTCCCTATCACAATTATTTTCACAAAAACTGAATCTGTATTGTATGAATTGCATTTGTATTTGGAGTTTTAACACAACATACAATTAATAACCTTGAATAAATTGAAAAATGGGAAATAACGATGGGTTACTTCCAATTATTAAAGAGTATTAAAAAAAAGTTTAGATATTTGTTCATTACTCTTTGTACGTTATCCTTTTTTAGACGTAATAAACGCTGGTCTGGGTTTCCAAGGAAACTACGTTTTTCCAAGTAAATAAATGTTTGCAATTGTTTAATGTTTTTTGTTTGTAATTCTTCTTTCACGAGCCGTCTTGTATTGTCTCGTGTCTCATCGCAACAGTGAGACGTGACAGGCATTCAGTTTCATTTCGAATTTCAAAAAGCTTGTCCCGTATCGTGTCTCATTTCGTTGTTGTTGTTGTTGTTGAGTTGGTGTTTTAAGTCCACTTTATGCACAGTATGGCTAATCGGGACTGGACCTACAGTTTAAAGTGGGATCCGAACCACTTGTTCCTCCACCGGGCATCGAACCCGGGACCCCTAGATTACAGGGCAACGACGCTACCACTGCGCGTGTCTCATTTCGTGAGCAACACTTTAGATCATGTATATATTTTATTTATCGGAATTGCAAAGTTAATCCGTTAGTGGCAGCCATGGCCTTGTGAAGCTCAGTTTTATAAATTCAGGATAAAATTATTCTTTTCCGAGGATTAGTTGTGTCGAAATGTACAAAAATGTTGTTAAATTTGTTTATCTCGTCCTCTATACGCTGTGAAAGTTTGTGCATCGACATACTGCGTATGTTTCTTATGCTACAGACTTGAGACGAGACCGAAATTTGCCCCTCGAGATCGAGATTGGTGCTTACAACTAGAGCCGAGACCGAGACTATGCTAGTCTTGTCTTATCTCGATACCAGCTTATAAGATTCCTAATTCCAATAAAAAAATTTACAATGAGTTTGTAGTATATTGAAGAAAATTATTATGACATGTTATTTATTGTTGTTATGGGGAATTCGAAAAGAGGTTTTCTTATTTGAAACTCAATCCCCCCTTTCCACTAGAAATAATTGATAATTTGTCCCCTCCCTACAGGAATACTTTCCGCCTCTAATGAATAATATAAATATATGAAGACTTATACAATTAAGACTTATTAAAACTTTCGAACCAGCCAGAAGCATAAATAAAATGCATGTAAGTCTTCACATATTAGTTTATTCCAATTAATGATTTTTAAAACAAGTAACTCGGTTACTTTTTAACTGTAACTGTTTTAAAAAAGTAACTTTCCGAACCCAGCATATGTCCCTGCGATATCCATTTAAAAATAAACGCAAACGACTGTGTCAAATAAAATTATATATGTGAAATATATATTTTTAGGTTGACCTTCAATTTCCAAGGAAGGGGCACGACTTCCTGTGCCCCGCCTTCTGGGAATTATTTAAAATTTTATACTCTAAAAAATTGCTTCAATGATATTTTGAAGCTAAAATCTTAGATTTTAAGTTAATTTGAATAATATATACTCCGGTAGCCATTTTTTAAAAAAATTCAGAAATAAGTTGTCAAAATTTCAGAAGGAATGAAAAAGTTATCAATTTTATTTCTGGGTAAGTTAGATCATATAAGTTCATTATAAAAATACTTGTGTTGATGTTGCACCTTTCCCTCTCAATGATAATTGAAATTTTAGTAAACCATGTTTTCGGTCCAAAGAAAAATAGAAAATACTATTTTATTAATTCATTAGTGTACTAAAATATAAATGTGAACTGTTGAAATATATTTTTCTGGAATCCTTATTTGTTTGGTTAACATTGTCGTAAAGTTTAAAAAAGATTGAATAATTTTTAAGAGGGATAGGATTATTTCTCCAAGACAGCACAGTTCATACTTGGAGGCTATGTGAACGGAAGAAAGGATGAATCACTGAAAGTTAGAGGGTTATAAATATGAAACCAGGCAAGTAAGACACAAAAGAAAAGGTCCTTTCTCACCTCCATGAAAGGATTAAATTTGTCAAATTTCATCAAACTTTGAGATCATGGGTAGCATGGTCTGGTTGAATTGACATGGAATGACCCATAAACCTTTCAAATCCAGAAGGGACACACATTCCTAAGCACTAAATCACATTTAAAACACGGATTTTAAAAGATGAAACAAATTTGGAAAAAATAATAATAAAACGAAGGCATGTGTTTTTTCAACATTGATTACACTGGGGAACAAACAAAGATTTTATTTTGTGGCATAAAGTTTAATAAGAGTTTCAGCACCCAAAACAGCTGTGATTGCCAATTGTATGATTGGTTCAGTTGAATTGACACCAGTTATAAAAATAAACACACCATGAAAAATGTAGAAGGTAAAATTACTCTACGCTTTTCTCGGTAATATCAAAATTTGATAATGGGCTGAAATTCCCATTAAGAAACTTATTTATTTATTTGTAAATTGTTGCTAGGCAACTTATGAAGCATTGCTAGGCAATATATCGGACACTCAACAAAGCTTAAGGAAGAATACCAAAACATAAAAATGGTTTTAGAAAAAAATTGAATATGCTGAACATAAGTGGCTCGTGTGTGTGGATTTGAAGATGGTGAATTTTTTACTAGGACAGCAAAGTGAGTACACAAAATATCCCTGTTTCCTATGTTTGTGGGATAGTCGTGCTAGAGAAAAGCATTGGACGATAAAAGTTTGGCCCCCAAGGGAAAATATTAGTGGGAAAAGCTAATATCATTCATGAACCGCTGATAGATAGGGACAATATCATCCTTCCGCCACTGCATATTAAACTTGGGTTGATAAGACAGTTTGTAAAGGCTTTAGAGACAAGTGTTGATTGTTTCAAATATATATGCCACACTTTTCCAGGACTAAGTATTGAAAAATTGAAGGCAGGAATCTTTGACGGACCACCACAAATTAGTACACTTATAAATGATGCCAATTTTACAACTTACATGTCTTACATCGAATCTGAGGCCTGGCTGAGCTTTGTGTCCGTCGTCAAAAACTTTTTGGGGAATCGCAGACCAGAAAACTACCGCGATATATATTTGGAAATATGTTGAAAAATTTTGAGAAATTGGGAGCTAATATGAGTGTGAAGATACATTTTCTACATAGCCACATTGACAGATTCCCTGAGAACCTTGGTGATTTTAGTGAAGAACGGGGAGAAAGGTTCCATCAGGATATAAGGATAATGGAAGAAAGGTACCAGGGATGATGGCCACATGATGGCCGACTATTGTTGGAGCTTACAGAGGGATTGTCCTAAAAAGCAATACAGCAGGAAATCGTATAGAAAACGTTTCACATAGTTTGTTACTTCATTGTGTACATATTTTCTTAATTATTATGATCATAGGCCTATATAAATTTATTTTTATAATAATGATTGTAATCACAAAAAGAAATATTAAATTGTTGTTGGAAGTTCATTTATATGTATGTCTTATGTTTCCGCCATTTTGGTTTAGTTGCATTTATTTCATAAATTAGAGCCAATTCAGGAAATATATTATCATATCATTATTCAGCAGCATGAAATTGCTCTAAATTAGCTCTCAAACACTGTGCCGCAATTTCACTGTTCTCCAGTGTTACTTTTGTTTCAAAAATCATGGCTAGAAGTTAGTTGGTACCTGTGTGTGGTTTTACTTTACATATGGATTCAAATATCTCCGAATATTACTACCCTTATAAGGTATTTATACATTAAGGGCTTTAAACGTATTGGATTGTTTTTCTGTGTCTAAGTAAAGCTCTTCTAGTCAAGTGAAAATATCAAAATATCTGCCGTTAAATAAAGTACCAGCAGTCTTCCCTTCCCGCGGACGCTTTCTATGAATCATCCAGCGCATTCTTCATGGTTCCATAGGCACGCACACTGACTACCAGCAGGGTGGAATGTGCAGGTGCAGGTAATTCTTAGAATTAGGCGTCAATTTCATTAATGCCTTAATGCCTCAGAAATAGACATTTGACGCTTATAGAAATTTGTACGAGATCATCAGGAATAAATCGTAATATCTCTTTTTGAGCTTCAATTCCATTCGATGTCAGGTCAAATAGTATTTGATGTAAATTACAACGGGAACAAAATATTATCGAAAAATTGATACATTATATTGGGTGAAGTAAAGTAAAAAAAAGTAAAGTGCTCCCCTGTGCTTAGCACCACACCATGAAGGCGTATAGGGGATGCGGGGGTTAAGCTCCACACTTCCTTGATCCGGTCGTGAGTGGGGGTAATGTGATCAGCATCACGCCCCTGACCGCCTTTACCCCCCAGGGTTTCCCCCAGGTACCCATGTTATTCGATGCTGGGTGGGCGCCGGGGCCCCTTACAACGTTAGAAAAGTTCCCGGATTTGAACCGGCCTTGGATCGAACCCGGGACCTTTGGCATGGTAGTCAGACGCGTTACCGAATGAGTCGCTTATTTGGTGAAGGAAATTTATAATTATTCTTGAAACAAAAATAAATTAAATTTAATCCTATCTCCTCGTGTCTCGATCTGGCCCCGCCATAACCCTCATCCTCCATCGCCCTCCACTACCCTCCACTTGCCCTAACCCTCCAACACCCTCCACTTTCCCTCACTCCGCACGCCCTCACCCTCTGAGACTGCAGTCGCCCTCCACCGCCCTCACCCTCCGAGATCGCTCTCGCCCTCGCCCTCCACCGCCCTCACCCTCCGAGATCGCTCTCGCCCTCACCCTCCAACGCCCTCACCCTCCGAGATCGCTCTCGAACTCGCCCTCCAACGCCCTCACCCTCTGAGATCGCTCTCGCCCTCGCCCTCCACGGCCCTCACCCTCCGAGATCGCAGTCGCCCTCGCCCTCCACCGCCCTCACCCTCCGAGATCACAGTCGCCCTCACCCTCCACCGCCCTCACCCTCCGAGATCGCTCTCGCCCTCCACCCTCCACCGCCCTCACCCTCCGAGATCGCTCTTGCCCTCGCCCTCCAACGCCCTCACCCTCCGAGATCGCAGTCGCCCTCGCCCTCCACCGCCCTCACCATCCATGATCACAATCGCCCTCGCCCTCCACTGCCCTCACCCTCCGAGATCGCAGTCGCCCTCGCCCTCCACCGCCCTCACCCTCCGAGATCACAGTCGCCCTCGCCCTCCACCGCCCTCACCCTCCGAGATCGCAGTCGCCCTCGCCCTCCACCGCCCTCACCCTCCGAAATCGCTTTCGCCCTCGCCCTCCACCGCCCTCACCCTCCGAGATCGGAGTTGCCCTCACCCTCCACCGCCCTCACCCTCCGAGATCGGAGTTGCCCTCACCCTCCACCGCCCTCACCCTCACAAGTCTTCCGGAGGGTGAGGGTGAGGGTGAGGTCTGCCCTCACGAGGGTCGCCCTCCGGAGGGTGAACACCTCTGCTTTAATGTGCACCAACCAGTGGCGTACGCAAGGGAGGGGTTACCGGGTTTAACCCCCCCCCCCCTTGAGCTTTTGAAATATTATGGAAAATGTTGTAGAAAAAATTAAAAATGGCTAATTTATCACAGTCAAAGATCTGCGACAGTAATAATAATAATAATAATAATAATAATAATAATAATTTGAATTATTATTCCAATGCAGCATGGAGAAAAACAACATTCCAAACACAATCTAAGCGGCCACAAAGTTCAATTTTGCAATTCTTTTGCAAAAAGTCGCGCAGTCTCTCGCGAGAATTGTGAAAATTCCTTGCTTCGTCGCAGTGTGCCGACTTTATTGCAAACATTCTTCCCGGTACTGATTTTGCATCCCCTTGTGAACTCTCATGTGATGCTGAGTCTACATCCACATCATTAAAAAATGTTGAAGAAGTGCTTTGTGAATCACAAATGTGTTGGAATGTCTATAAACTCACTTTTGAACGAAAACATAGACTCGGTGGAATTTGGCAACATGTATTCTCGCGCTTAATCATCATCCTGGATGAGTTCCATAGGTAAAAGTAATGTAAATTTCCCCGTGCATATAGCACCGTGCCATGAAGGCACACGTAGTGGTGTGCTGGGGCCCACACATTCTCGATCTCGGCCATTTTGCAGGGGATGTGATCAGCACCATGCTCCGGCAGCCTTTATCCCTCAGGGTTGCTCTCAGGCACCCATTGATATGAGGCTGGGTGCGGAGACAAGGCTAGATAAATTCCAACCAATTCCGGGAATCGAACCCGGATCTCCCACGAGGTTGTCAGACTAGACCACCGCGACTCCTTGAATGAGTTTCATATTTTGATTATTTCAATAAATTTAATATATTTGCTTATTTTTATGGATTTTCTTCACACTTAGAATGTCTCACCTATCATATACAAATAACAGTTTACTAGACAATTATTTCGTAACAAAGAAACAAAGAAAATGTAATTTTGTTCTATTGCTTTCATAAATATATTTATGAAGATCTCTACTACTTAATAATAGTAGTGATATAAGTAGTAACAGCAGCTGCATTAGTAGTATCATTAGTAGTAATTAAACTAATTAATTAATTGTATTATTAATTAATTATTATTATTATTAATTAAAGTATAATAAAACAATGGTAATGTGAATTTGTAGAAAGTTTTCGAAATATCCCCCCTTAATGAAATCCTGCGTACGCTACTGGTACCAACATGTGTTGCTCTTTAATGGTTGCATGTATTTATCTATTATTAATATTGAGCGAAGGTACATACAGGTTTTGGCAGCAAAAAGTTTGAAAACAGCTGCTGTATATACCAGTGATTGGCTTGATAGCTTACTTGGTTACAGATATCAGGGAAGTGCACTGGACTCAGCTACTTAGGACAGTAAGTTAATGTTTACACTAATTACATAACAAGGAATTGTTTATGTTAAATATTTTCTGAATGATTTTGGCCTGTTAATCATGAATGTGTATTTGTTTCAGCAGAAATGTTAGTGTGATTGAGAAACCGAGATATACATTCAATGCAATAGGTTTTTCGTGGAACTGCCTAGCGTCAACTCTCGGCTTCTATATGGCATGACGCTGCTGTCATTTTTCAAATACTGCTGAAATACTCAACACGTCCATGTTGTATGAGCAGCTAAGTGTTATTCGTTTTCTATGGAGCAAGGCAACTGCAAAACTTAGAGCAGAAAAATCTTCTGCCTGCCTGCCGTGGTCTCTATTTTACATTGATTACCTTTATTTTACTTCGCATTTTGTGCCATTTTTGGCTAATTTGCGAAGATAGGGATGAGTGATGAAATTGATTAATGGACACTCACAAACATCCATGCCCAGCCCAGGATTCAAACCCGGGACCCCTGGCGTTGTTGCACGATGTGCTAACCACTCAACCAAGGGGGCTGGCCAACATCATGTAAGAACTGCGACTTTGATAAGGTAATAAATATTATGATTTAGAATTTATTAAGGCCTGCTTTAGATGAAAGCATTTTCCGTAGAATTTTTCTTAACATTTACGCCATGTCCACAATGCTACCGTGTGAAGTGAAAAATCTTATGATATTATGCCATGGCATATTTCATGACATTTCTCAAGGATAGAACTGCTTTTCAGATTTTAAGAAAATATGATTTCTTAAAGAATTCTTAAATGTAAAATTTCCAAACTTGCTATCAATACTACACAATATACACTTCTTACTACTTGTTTTAACTGATTAGGAGCCATTTTTTATCAAAATTTCAGGTTCAGTCAAAATATATTTATGAGACACTAAACAATCTAACTCGTTAAAATTATACTGAACCCCAGTCCAAACTGTTTATAGACCTTTGGAAAAAGATATTTCTCTCATGACATCATTGTGCTGATGGTAATAAAAGTATTCTCTCATCATGACCTCATAGGCGTAGCTAGAACTTTATATTTGGGTGTGCACAAAGAAAAAATTGAGGTCTTGTGCCTTTTAAATAGCATATTTTGCAACACAATCACTTGGCTCTTTAACTGCACTGATGTTTGTAAAGGAATACAAATTCACTAAATGACAGTGTTGAAAATTTCTGAATATATGTAGTAGAAAAAATCAAATTGCATAGAAATTACACACACACAAAATGTTCATAAATGTTACAAACAAATACATCAAAATACACGTCATCTATAACAAGACACACGTCTGTCAGAAGGTACAATGTTCTTAAACTCATCAATAACTTCATTTACATGAATAGACTAAGTTTTTTCCTGTTCCACAAATAGCAAGAGCAAGGCTTCCAATCTATCCTGCTTCTGAGTTGCTCTTAATTTAGTTTTAACTTGGGTAAGCTTGGAGAAAGCTCTCTCACACGTGCAGCTTGTGACAGGTATAGAAGAAAAGCGCTGTAGTACAGAGTAGAATGCAGTAAATATCTTCTTTCTCCAATGACATCAAAATATCGAAAAACTATATATACTCGTTTCATCAGCTATAATGCACACGTTTGTACCAAGTAATGACATTTTCAACTTCTTACAAACTGCTGCTTATTTTCTCTCTTATTGAAATATCTGTCTTTAATTATCTTTGATAAAGCAGCCCATTAGGGTGTGCACACCCCGTAGCTACGCCTATGCATGACCCAGAATGGCAAACAAATATTCAGCAATAGTCCCAAAACTTTGTTCATTAATTGCTTCCGTTTTTGTTCTAGCAGAAACTTTTCTATTCTTTTTGGGAAATGACTGAATGAAAATAAATTTCACTACTGAGTTTGGTAGTGTAGTCCATAGACTTTTAGCTTGCATGATTTCTCTTTAACTGAAACATGTATTTTCCTAATTAATATTAAGTGATGCTCAAAATGTAGGACATGTCCAGGAAAAACCGGACGTCGGGGAACCCTAGGAAGGATATTTTAGTTATTTTAATTGTAAACTATGTGATATCACCACATGGTGTAACTCGACGTGCCTTTAATGCTGTATATATTATACATTGTAAACGCAAAAGCTTACCAAAATTTTACATGAAATGCTTCTGTGTAAAGTAAAGGGTGTTTCACTCGGGGCGGAACCCTGTATTTTGGCCATAACTCGGACACTAATAAAGATATTGGAACGAAATTTGGAGTGGACTTACCTCTGTTCATGCGAAGTCGGGTGACAGCATAAGAAGTGCTGGAAATGACAACCATTGACGTCTTCGACCCGACAATCAAAACAACTGCTTTGTGAACGAACTGGATGATGAAGAATTATCCATTGGTTATTTCCAGCAGGATGGAGCAACACCGCACACCTCGTGCGAAAGCATGGCCGAAATCTGGTCTTTTTTCGGCGACCGCGTAATTTCCAGGGTACTTTTGCCACCGCGCTCGCCCCGATCTCACGCCGCCTGATTTTTGTTGTGGTGACATTTGAAGTCGCAGGTTTACGCCAACAAACCGCGAACCATAGAGGCCTTGAAAGAAAACATCAGTGCGACCATCCAAGCAGTGACACCTCTGACGTACTGGGACATCTCTGACGTACTGGGACGGACTTTCCACAACATGGAACGCCGAGTCCAATGCTGACTGGACGCCAATGGTGTCCATTTCCAACACTTGTTATGATGTCACCCGACTTCGCATGAACAGAAGTAAGTCCACTCCTAATTTCGTTGCAATATCTTTATTAGTGTTCGAGTTATGGGCGAAATACAGGGTTCCGCCCCAAGTGAAACACCCTGTATTATTTGCTATAAGATTTTGGAAGTATTTATGTAGCAAAAATGTAAAAGGAAATGCTTTCGTCTAAAGCAGGTTTTAAGCTGTAAAATTGAGTCATCCATGGCTGGTTGACCCAGCAAACATCACTGGTAGATATTAAAAAACTCAACCTAATGCACATTATTTCAGGCTTTTCAAAATTGAGGTGAACATTTTGAAAGATTTCACACTGTCGATGCATGTACACATTGCCTCAAATGGAAAATTTTAGCTGGGGGGATGTTTCATCAAGCCTTGGGATTAGTGGGTCGATGTTCTTATGGTTTAACACGGCAACAATGCGATAACTAGGGGAATGCGTTGTGAAAATTTTGCTAGCTGGGGGAATACAATCACCCTCAATTCGAAGCACGCCATGCATACAGTTAGTAAATTAAAAAGATACTGTATTTCAAATTAATTCACATTTTATCATACTGGATATTACAAAATGAAATTCAAGAAATATTATGAACTTTGAAAGAAAAAATGGTTTCTGATTACATTTACTGAAAAAAGCTGTCTGAAAATAATATCTAACTTACCACATTTCTAATTAATATACATAATATTGATTCTGAGATGAAGATTGCCAATATTTATAAATAAGTAGGATATGGCCTAATAACCAATTATCTGCTCTGATTATGGATGTTATTCTAAATTCCAATGTATGAAAGCACTGTATGTGAAAAATGACAGCCATGATTTCAAACAAGTCATGGAAAGTTTTCTTTTAGAGAAAGAAACAAGTTCCATATTGTTTTGTCGGAGATTGTTTATATTATAGCTATGTTGTGACAGCTATAATTGAATCAATGTTTGAAACTGAACCTTAACACTTAGTTGCCCAATTATACCTCAATTAACACTAAATATCAATACATAAAAGACATAGAACACAATTTCTCACTTTGGTAGCTATCAAAAATTATAAAAGAATATATAAAACATATTACACCAGCATGAGCATCAAAAGGATTTTTTGTAGGAGAGGGGAGTAGGTAAAACATGAATAGTATAAATAATAACAATAATTATTATTAATATCATGATGATTATTATAATATTTCAAAAATAAGTAATGCAATCTAATAACATTTAAAAACGTTCCAATTTTTACTTTTCTATTCAATCCACAAGATCGTGCAGTTAGTTTACTGAAATGTATAGTTATTCTATTTTGTTATTAACTTGTATACTTCATTCAAGAAAAAGCATTAAAAGTCAGAGGCATATGTTGTATAATTTTTGGCATTTTGACAACTATTCTTTGAAATAAATGGTAGAATACGAGAAATCAAACTAATTCCTGCAATTTACACTCAATTTTTTCGATTTAACATAGTATTGTCTTTGGTTATTCTGTAAAAACTAACTGAAATTGTTTCTGTTATTAACAACAACAATATGAAGCTTTCTACTTATTGTAACCTGAAGTGAATGATGCCAATTTCCAGAGGGAGTGAGCTGGTCTGGTCTCCCTCCCCCCTTCCCTTTACATCCTGATGCCCATGCACACCACCATAATTTTACTGTTTTCTCTAAGTTGAAATCTTATGGATTATCCACTGAAATTGATGGCCACGCCATGCCCAGTATAACATGTCTCTTGGTTATGTTATTCTATGGGACAAATATAAAAGAGAGCAAAGCTATGTGTGGTGTAGCATATTCTATGGTGTTAGTACTAAGTGTATGTATGGTTAACCTCCATGGGTTTGTTGTTGCAATGTGTGTTCTGATTTGTCTATATGTTGTGTTGCAGTGGCGTATTCTCTCATATTATCTGGTTTACCGCCGGGAAACCAACTTTTTCATAATAGAAATTGCTGGAAAATTTGAAGTTGTTAGACTGGTGTTTCAAATCGAAAAGTCTTTGCCCCTATTTTTTTTCAGCTGAAATATTAGTGTGATTGAGAAACCGAGATATACATTCAATGCAATAGGCTTTTCTTGGCCCAGTGATAACTCTCGGCTGCTCCATGGCACTGTCAGTTTGCAAAGATGACTGTAGTACTCAACACGTCCATGTCGTATGAGCAGCGATGTGTTATTCGTTTTCTAAGGAGCAAAGGGTGAACGCCCATCGAGATTCAAGGGATGTTCATTTGCGACGACGAAGCGAAGACCACTATCCGGCGGTGGTTCCAGAATCAACTGGCCGAATTCTACAACAGCGCCATCTCCAAACTAGTGGTGCAATGGGACAAAAACATGAACCGCTGTAGTAACTATGTGGAAAAATAGTGCAAGGTACATAGAACAATTCCTATATTTTGATTTCCCTGCATGTTTATTATTTCGGCTGAAAAAAAATTACGGCAATGATTTTTTGATTTGCCCTTGTAATTAATATATAATAAATATAAATAATAAATAAGAATTGTTGCAGGTAACCAGGTAAAATTTTTAGAATACGTCATTGTTGTGTTGTTTGTCCGTTCGATTCATTGAAGATTGAGTGGCTTCCTTCTGGTACCAGGTCTCTTGATTCCATAGTTGACCACTGGAATACCTCCCGAGATGACTTTAGGAGGTAAATCTTCACTGGTTCTGTTGAATTTCAGGTTTTTCTTTGGAGGTGCTCACTATGTGAGGTCTTCTGTGACACGTTCCGACTGCAGCCTGCTTGCCAAGAGAAACAACATATGAGACTCTTCCACTGAAAAGTTCTGGTGCGTTACCAGGCCCCTAGCCAGGAATTCTTAGTAGGGGGGGGGGGGGGCAAAGTCAACCCCAGAGGGGGCAAATTTTTAATATATTGTGTCGCATTGGCAGATAAAGTAGGGTGCACTTGCCCCCCTCCCTCAAAAGCTATAAGTAACAGGAAAGGGATGATATCTTGAAACTCCAACGAACAAAAAAAGTTCGAGCAACATCAAATAACAGTATTTCGATAATGACCTTTCCGGGCTGCCAAATAATACAAAGATAAAGTCTAGTAGGGACTGTATCTACTCGATATTTACAGGTCGATAATGTTAATATACGATTAATATGTACCAACAGCTTTGAGCCTCTCTGCAGAGTTGATTAAGGGAGCCCTTTATAGATAGTGCTTCATAATGTTTCCCGCTATAGTTTCCAGTATGCACGATTTTTAACGCACAAAGGAATCTAATGAGAATCCAACTACAAATTTTGTCGCTTTTTAACCAAAATAATAAATGTGAAACACTATCACATTTGCATCATGTTTGATAATAATTTGACCCACTAAGCTGTCCTACATCTTTCACCAGCCGACCTCTATGGTGGGATCGTTGGTTACACAACACACTAGGAAGCCAAGGGTCCCAGTTTCGAGCCGGGCACGAGTGCTCTTTGTGAGCAGAGGCGCAGCAACCACTGGCGTACACTACATCCCCCTCATAAATTTTAAAAAATCGACAATTTCAAGTAAAATCACCATAAACTCGGGAAAAACCAGAGTGGTAAATTCAAGACCTATAAAATTATCCCCAGTTGACATTTTTGAGAGTGGAAAGTTGTAAATATAAGATATATCTTATTGTGTATGCCCCCCACTAGAAAGCAGTCAGGGATGCCAAATTTTGAAAAACATTGGGTTCTTTTAAGTTTTAAAAAATTACAAATTCTCCCTTCCATGTATTATGATATTAATACGCACCATACTCGCTATTCTAAAAATATTATTTATTGATTTTAATACGAAAATATGTAACAATAATAAATATAATAATAACACAACAAATTCTTAGGTGCTCTATGTTCCCACGGATCCCTATAAGTTTGCGCCAAAGAAAGCATCCAACTATGCAATTCCAACCCCTCCAGAAAAAAATCCTGCGTACGCCAGTGGGCGCAACCACGAATTTTTGTCTGGAGGGGGCCAGTATCAGGACAAACGTGCAAATAATAATAATTGTAATATAGTAGTGGTAGTGGAAGTAATAATCGTAGCATCAAGGACATTATTAAAAATCACGCAAGAAGGGGTTAGAAGTCGATGCTAAAGCATTTGTGATGGAACAAATTATTTGAAAATATTTTTCCAACACGTTCAATTTCACATTAGCTAATACTGGAAAACAAGCACACAACTGTATATTTGAAAGACACAAAATGCATGATAAGCATAATTCTATTTGTACATATGACATGTATTCCTTTCATATATGTACAACATATATTTTATTTATGCAACATGGAATGACGTAAAATAAGAAAATACATAAGTATGCAACATGTTAATGCTAAATTATGTATGCATTCAAAGTTTCTTAAATATATATATTATTTATGAGAATACATTAAATACATTACATAATCAATTCATCCGCCTCATAACAAATCAACAGCAAAAATAATACAAATTTTGTCTCCTTTTTCTCAAAAGAATTATTCGTGCATTTGAGAAAGAACTTTTTTAACAGCAACAGTCTGAAGTAGCTACATATTTGGTCTTACTTCTCTCTCGGGTAATTTAGAATGCATTACTGAAAACAATCATATTGGGATCGATGCGAGCAAGAAAATTTTTAGATCCAAATTATTCAAACTGAAAATAGGGTGCAAATAATTTCAAGGTTGGGAGGACAACGGGGGGCGTTGTCCTCCCAACCTTAAAATTATTTGCACCCTATTTTCAGTTTGAATAATTTGGATTTTAACATGTTAGTCTCGAGTATTTGTTTTCACTTTAGTATAGATTTTACTATTATTATAACAATGTTTATATTATTAAAGTAATGAAAGCAATCTATTGAAAATCAATTTTGGTACAGAATAACTAACACCCTAACAAGTGCAATACAATATAAGGTAAGAAAAAATATGAGATAAAACAGGTAATGTAAATAAATAATTAAGCCTTTTGAGTTTAAGAAGGTACAGAGAGAATGAGACAAGGCATTCCAAATGAAACGAAATTACTTGCCTTTTTTTTTTCAACACTGATATTATTTTCATTATTTCAATAGTAGTCTCTACATTTTAAAAAAAAAAAATTACAACACATTTAGATGTGTTCCTTCAAGAATTGCCCAATGTTGGATGTCAGAGAGTTGAAAACGTTCATGCCACTATACTACAGAAAAATAATTGGGAAAAACTGATTGGGTGAAAGAAAGCTCCACTGAATTTAATTTTGTGTAATGAGAAACAACTGTTTAGAAATTTATCCCATGGTGCATTTTTTAAAATTATTTTTTCAGTGATAATGAATTATTAGTGTGTTGAGTTTTAGTTCTGTCCATGCAAGAAATAAACACCAATAAATTTAATATGGTACTCAAATCCACAATCTGACATATTCAAGCAAAAATTAACATTTGGATTAGCCTACTAATTAGTGGCATTTCAATCATCTGTACTTATTTTCCTACTCCTATTTGCTTGGCTGCTAGTTGCTTTATGAGAAATATTCTCATTCTCATGCTTTTCTTTACTTGAAATGAGATAGTTGTAAACAATGCTGCAGGTAACAATCACAAATCAATGAACTGCTACTAAGAAACAGATTTTCAAGCATATGTTGCTAGTTTCAAGATGAGAGACTGTACATGATGTAAGTAAGTATTATTATGAATAAAAATGGACCATGGTAAGTATGAAATTCTCACCATATCTATCCTAGCTCATATTTTTCCATTCTAGAGTTCCATACTTTACCTGGTGATAAGCTTGACCATCTCCTTTATTCTAGATGTGATTTTCACATTGAGATGCATAAACTATCTAAGGTGACAGTATTTTTTTAAAGATTTTTTTCTTGTGGGAGTAGACTGTTCTTACAGCAATTCCTGTGTAGGATTTAAATCACAGGCTTCTTGCTGGAAAATGAAACAAATACATTTTATTTATTGGAGAATAAAGTAATGTCTACCAAACATATCCCTGTATCCTAGAGAAATTTTGCCATATTTAATTATTTTATTACAAAATAACAAATGTGTCTCTTTATGAAGTATGTCATCTTATATTCTGTAATCTTCTCTGTCTCCTTATATTGTTACATATCATTAGTTAGCCCAAGGCCCGAGAAAACTCCCCCTTACCAATTTCCACTTTAAGCATTGCTTTAAGGCACCCCACATAAGGTGACCAGATGTCCCGTCCCGTATTTGTCCGGACAGTCCCATTTCTTGAGTCTCTGTCACAATTTTATAAAATGTACAACGGGATGCCATAACATCCTTTTTGTGACAATGACATAGAATTACTACACCCATACAGATTCTCTACTATTACTATGAACTATGGCATTTCAATGTTAACAATGTGCCATATTCCAATTTTCTTAAAGTATTGGAGTTGCTTCTCTTTTTACCTGGAACTATACTGATTGCAACTCCAACCGGCGGTTGACCTTGATGGCTATTTCTGGCGCGTCCTGTCCCCCAATCATTTTCGGGGGCATGTGGTCCAATGGTTGTCAACAAACTCAGTTGCGAAGTAAAAGCTGAGGGGATCACATCGCTCTCCCGAAGCAACGTTGCCAAGCATACTTGTGTTTGTGCAAGTTGTCTTTACATGGCTGTGTGTTCGCTCGCATTCCGACCTGTGTGTGGTCCTTCCGGAAACTTCATCGTTCAGGACCGCGTGTGCAGTTGTACCATTAACTCCCGCTGATTTCTGGTGCTGGCAATATAGTTGCCCGAGAAGACTCTTTCTCACTTTGCAGTACGTTTGGCAACATGTGGTGGACCCAATCCTCATTTGTTTTGTGCTGCGAACAATGTTTGGTATCTTGAGACTCGAAAATGTGCGACCTCAGTCGAATAAAATTCAACTGATCGCTGATTCGCTGTTTCCCAGCTGCCAGTTGGAGTTGCGTTCAGTATAATTCGTCCACTGAATGAATGTTTTCACACATGTATGGTTTGTGGATAAGAATGCTCTTTCAGTACAAACTTTAAAAGGTATATTGATTAATAGGTGAACTTTAATTACATGTGTGTAATCTTAAACAAAATATTATTTGAAAAGAAGGCTGTACTGAAGATGATACATTCATCGGCAAATATCAATGAATGATTTCCAATTCTAAAGGACTGTCTGGTTGCAGTGCTGTGCATATCACCATATTATGTAAGTAATTTACACAGTATTTATTTAATTAGTTCTCTTACACAAGTATTTCGGCGGAAACAGTTTTTATATAAAAATGTGTAAATTGTTTCTTCAACAAAATATGAAAAATGTCCCGTTTTGTTGTTTTATGAATCTGGTCACCTTAATCCCACAGGAATGGGTCAGACAGACTTTCACCAAGAACTTCTGGTGGCCGCAAAGACTGGACCAAACCATAAAGGTTTTCTGTTTCAATTCAATCATTTTTAATAGTTGTACATATACGACATGCTAAAAAGTTAAAGGCTATACCACAGGCCTGAGCACTTGTGGAGACCCACATACTCTGTGCAGTGTGAGCTCCCCACCTACATCTCAAGGCCAGTAAGCAACAGATGAGATAAGCTCACAGAATCACTGCCTGTATCTTCAGGAAAGTAGCATTCATCCAGACGTCCTATTTTTTCCAGATATGCCCTGCATTTTAACCTTATGCCTGTCACCTGGGAGGAGTTTGAAAAATACCATAAATGTCCTACATTTCGAGCATCACATAATTTGAATTAAGAAAATATGGTTTCTTTGTTTGAGTTTGGTTTTAAGTGCACTTTGGGCACAGAAAGGCTAATCGGGACTGGGCCTGCAGTTTAAAGTAGAATCCGAACCACTATGCACCTCCATTGAGCATCGAATCCTGTACTGAAAGTACTTGTTTAAGTTGAACAAAGAGAAATCAAAAGTTACAAGTCTATGAACAGCACTCCCAAACTCAATGGAGAATTTTACCTTTATTCAAACATTGCTAAAAGAGTGTTCTGCTAGAACAAAGACTGGAGCCAACCTCTCTGATGGAGTGGTCAGCTTGATTGATTGATTGCATTAGGTTATTTTCCGTTGTTTAGATGCCACTTTTGGCTAATCGCAATGATGAGGATGAGTGATAATATGATAAAATTGGTGGTCAGCACAATGGGCTGATGAGAGAAACAAGTTTCTAGGTTTGATACTGGTTCAGTATAATTTCAAAGAGTGTCACTGTTTAGAGTTTCATAAGAAAAATTGGTTCCTCTGAGAAGTACGATTGATGAAAACAGATGTAGTAGGAAGTGTATTGTTTAGTATTGAATCCAAGTTTGGATTTTTTAAATTTAAATCATTAAAAAAAATATATTTTAAAACTGAAAATGTCAGTGGCGATGCTACATAAAGGGCAACTAGGGCACTGCCCCACAACAATTTTAACATAAAAAGTTCATCTGAAGAGACGATCGGTATATACGCGTAAACATTTTTTTTGTTTTTTCCCTCAACCCCTACGTTGCTGCAACCAGACTTACAGGGCATGCACCCTGTGCGAGGTTAATATATTTCTCCGTCCTGTTGGAGAGAGTCCAATTTCGGCTCTGCCCTGGAGACGTGACGTCACTGACTGATCCAAACATTTACAGCATAGGCAAGGGACGGCCCCCTCACAATGGAAAAGCGCAAAATTCGTAGCCGTCTCTGGGCAGTAAACGAGGTGCCCTGCCCATTCATGTTTGCCTCGTTCAGTGTTTCCAACGCTTGGTAGGCAGTTCATTCGTTCTTCCAGCCTGCAGCAATAAGATAGAAAAAAATCCCTCGAATGCTTTTCTTCGCGCTTGTTCCGGCGACCTGAAAAGTTGACAAAACTTTTTATTGCACAAACTAGTCCCTCGTATTTTCAAAAAGATCCTCCTTTCCTCTTTTCTTCCCATTGTAATACGGATTTGGATTTGAGTTAGTGTGCGAGTTTGCGTTGCGTTCCGTCTGTGCGTATTGGTCGCTTATGAAATAATTAGTTTTTCGCGATTTTATAGTTACTGTACGTGTTTAATTATTTGTGTAATTGTGTCTGTGTTCCAGCAACTTGACATGCAGAATATCTTCGTAAGTATAAACGAACTTTTTGGGGGTACATGGCCAATGTAAAGTGTTGTAACTGAACTTAACGCTGCATCATCTTCCTACTTAGTCATTGATATTAGTGGATACTTGGTGAATATGACATTGAATCATGTAGAAACTTTAATATCTACGCCTTTCAATTCATTGACAATGGAAGAGAAACTGCAGTGTAACATTTTCCTAATCATTCCAGTATCTACCCAAAGTTTAGTTACTGCAAGCGACGTCAGTATTCGAGGTTTTTTTTTTATTCATGTATTTTTGTTCCATATGTTGCTGATTTTTCGTATTCCTACGTAGTGAGTATTTAATGCTCTTTGGAGAGATATCTTGATCAGAATGTTAATTTTATTCCAAATTGTTCGAACAATTTACTTACTCCATATCAAGGAACTCCCCTCAAAAACCTTAAAGAGGAGAGGAACATAGAGGCTAAATGGCCCCCTCCCCACCCAAAAGAAAAATGTGCCCTGCCTGACTGAAAAGGCACGCGCCGCCCCTGGAAAATGTGTCAATATTCTAACATGTTCTGGTAATGTGTATTATTAGCAATAAATAATTTGATTCCTACATTTTGACTTAAAGTACTACATTTTGGGACAGCATGTCCTACTTTTTCCATAGCATGAAATGTTGGTCATCAAGAAATTATAATTCCATAATAATCTACAATACAAATTACAATCAGTAAAATCAATATAATTCTGAGTAGTAGGTTAATGTACCATTAATTCTAATGTGCAGCAAGTTTGAATGCAGAGGAGTTGCACTTTAGGTAAGGGGAGGGGAGGGGGCTGAGTTTTGAAATTATGATCCACTTACAGTTTGACCTGAGCAGATAAACACATGAAATTCTCAGCGGGACATGTTATTAAGTATTTAAACAATTTTCTTCCCACACCTTGGAGCAGTAGAGTGAAACACTCAAAATAAAGGTTTAGAATTACAAAAGTAACTAGAATATTAAACGGCAATTCTCTCAATTTTCAAATTTTCTATTTATTGCAGGTGAAGAAGATGCAGTATTCGTGAGCTGTCTGTTTGGTAGTTTATTCCGAACATTTGTCAACTTTTGACCGATATCAGACGTTAATTAATGCACCACGTCAGTGGCATCTCGTGGCCTCAAATTTGGCTGGAGCTTATTTTTTAAAGAATTTAAAATATAATGACAATTCACATGAATTACAAAAAATAGGTATTTTTTTTCTTCTAGACTACAAAACTGGACTTACTTTTTTGAAAGAATTTAAAATGTAATCACAAATTACATGAATTACAAAAAAACTGGTATTTATCTTCTTCTAAACTACAAAACTGGACTTATTTTTTTTAAATAATTTAAAATATAATGACAATTCACATGATTACAAAAGAAACAGGTATTGTTGTGAAACATACCTTTCTACGAACGTTGACTCCTGTTCTGCTGCTCAGGAAATTGTGTTATTACTTTTTTGTTGAAGCCCTCTATCTCTATTGTAAGCAAGTGCCAAGGCATTTAGTCCGTCTTGTCCCATTGCATTTCTTAAGCAGGTTTTAATATGCTTCAATGTGCTGAAACATCGTTCAGATTCAGCTGTTGCCACTGGAGTTATTAAAACTATGTTTGTCATTTTTACTGTTTCTGAAAAGGTACCCTCTAAATAATTTTAAATAAAAAATGAATGCAATCTACTGATAGAGTTTATGTTTTTCAACTCTTCACTATAATAAAGAACACGAAGTTCCCTCTTTAGTTTTCCCTCTTCTATGAAGGGATAATAAATCTGGGAAGATGCCTCTGTTTAAAGATTGTTCTCATTCATTATGTCCTCGTAGAGCAAGTTCATGTCGACCACAGAATTTTAAACAATCGATAATTCTATTTCATATATGCCAATTTTTCCGGACAAATTCATTGTGTCTTGTAATTGACAGCCTATGTCCTTCATCAATTTGTGTTCGAACATCAACCCTGCCAAACTCACTCAAACATAGCGAATGAAAGCCACCAAAACACTACAGAACAACACGCGAGATCGAACGTGATGCAACGGAACTAGCCCCGAATCAGCACTCAAATCCATTGCACTCTCTCTGCTAGCATGTGACCTTCACTGTAGCGTAGATGGGTGTAGGCCACGCCTTCCTTTGCGACGTGCCCCGGAAAATGATAATTGACATCAATGCCGCTAGGAGCGCTGTCGTATCCATTGCAACAGACGATGAATTTACGTGGGTAAAAATCGCCTTTTGAAAGACTGTGTGATAGTTATGCATTATGGTGATTGATAATTATGTGAATATGTCCGTTTTTCTTTAGGGGCTAAGCCCCGGAAGCCCCAAGGGACGAGACGCCACCGCACCACATTTCCAATCCCCTCGACATTAAGATTTAATAGAAACATTTCTGTAATTAGGCAGTCTTTACCAAATTACTTACAATATAGTACACATTGAAATTATATTGAAATAGTGTAAATTTGTTTTGAAGAGTTCTCAAAATATCATTTTCAAACAATCATTAGGTTCTAAAAGTTATGTCATAGTCATATTAATAAGAACAAATATATGAATGATCAGTTACATATAGATTAAGATTATCATAAATTATAAATTGATTATTTATAAAGTAAACTATTAATGTACAGAGTAAAATTACAACACATGCATATTGGAAAATCTATAAATTGTAAAAAAAAATCATATATTTTTGTAATTTATTGAAAAATATCAAAAAATGTATGATATAACTAGGGATCAAACCAGAGTTCCCAGGATTTTGAAAAAAAATAAATAGTAGAAAATATGGCAGTTTGGTAAATCAGTTGATGGACCATTAGCATGTTATGGGCTACAATTTTCTAACCTTTTTCAACAAATTACACCATAATTCTGTGCATACCATAGGCTGAGTAAACAAATCAATTGTTTTATCTTTCTCCTGCTATTGTAATTCATTCAATATTCATAATTAATGACAGAAAGAATGACTAGAGCTGCTATTCTGCAACTCTTGGCTAATCGTGATGATGAAGATTACCACGATGAACATCTATGCTCGTGAACCCTGGCATCGTAGCACACTGTGCAAAACACTCCACCACAGAGGACAACATATGAATGAATGAATCTAGGTTATTATGTTAAACATTAACTAATAGAACAACAACCCTTTAAGAGACAATGCCTGATAAGTGGCTTTTCACTGTGATCCTTGGCGAGGTTCCACTTTTAGCTCCCCAGTCAACAAGGTAATGTTACCACAACGTTGTGGCAACGTTAGCCCCTAACATACCTAACGTTGTTACAACGTTGAATGTATGTTGATACAACGTTGTGAAAACGTTGTGTCAACGTTTAAGGGTCATTTTTTTCAACGTTGCTGCAACGTTGGTTGACAACGTTGTCACAACATATACTGAACATTATGTAGCAACGTTAGGTATGTCAGGGGTTAACGTTGCCACAACTTTTTTGCAACATTACCTTGCTGCCTGTGTAATTTATGAATATAACAATGCATATTTAATATATGGTTATTTCGCATGGTAAGCTATTAGTAATCTTGCCAAGCCATTTATGTATATAATACATATGCGTAACAGGAAAAACTCATGTTTGTAACGTCACAGTTTCTCTTTACATATTATAAAAACTTTTCCTGCTCCACCAAAATAGGCAATTGTTAGTCTGGAGATTGTGATGAATTGACCAATCTTTAACTACACCTGGTAATCAGTTTCTTTTTGCAGTACTTAGCTCCTGATTATATAGTCTGGAATAAAAATATTTATCATGGGAGTTTCACTTGTATGTAACACATTTCATTTTGTGATCTTCCTTACAACTTCAATATTCACACATCTTTCGAAGGATAATAAAACACATTTTTTCACTAATTACAATCGAAAGTATCCTTATTTGTGTTACTAAAAGTTATGTTTGTTTTGCATTTGAGTCGCACTGCCATCTAGTGTACGCTGTAGGAAATATAAGGTTTGGTGAGTGCACACACAAATTCAGATTAAACAAAACACTCCAATCTGACGATTGTGGCGCTCATGGTGGTGATCATTCAAACTAAAGCGTATTCAGTGGAATGTTTTTTGAAACGTTGATGCAACGTTATCACAACGTTGTTCCCCTACATACAACATTCATCATAAATACAACATTCATACAACGTTGTGGCAACGTTAGTGTGTTGACTGGGTCTCTTAATTATTCATTGTTCCTCTTCTTCTATTCAATTAGCTTCCCCAATTGTACTAAGGGTGCTTGGTAATCACCAAAATTTAAAGTCACTCTGTCTAGAATTTAAATGCTTGCAACAACACCAAGATCTTTAACTATTATGCCACATCTGACTCATTACTATGATCTTATTTGGTATGCACAAAATATTTAAACTGATTGTAGTTTTGTGATATTTTCCAATAAACTCTTGAGTTGTTACGTGTTTCTTCAGTGTAATTTAACTTTAGTAACAATCTCTACAGCAATACATATCTCTTCTTTCCAGATTTAATAAGGGTAAACTTACAGAAGCTGGATGTAAAAACTTGAGTTTTATCCTGAATGGTAACACCACAGGAACACATGGTAGCCAGCAAAGCAAGGAAGGGACTTCTGCAAGATAAGTACAACATTTTATTTTAATCTCATACGATTTAGCATTAACATTTAATTTCATTTATTCTTAGTAGATTGTTTGTTCGATAGTTTGACATCTGCAAGGAATTAAGTGTAAGCTGCAGCCAGTTGTGAGAAAGAGATAAAGGAACGATGCATTAAATTGAAAACCTAATATTAACAAGACGCAACAAAATAATTATAAAGTCTTATTTCTTTAGTGGAGCCACAGTGGTCTGGTAGGTAGGACATTTGACTGGCACATGGGAGACCGGCATTTGATTCCGACGGTGGGTGATATAAGGTCAGAATTTTTGGAGGCATTGTCCCACATGAGCATCTCTGGGACTCACCCAGCCTAAAAAAAATTGCACCTGCGGGCTAACCTGTGGGACCCTATTCCCCTATATATAATATTAACTATGGGGAAATTTACTTACTTTGGAATTTCATTACTAATTTAAATTTAATAAACTAATAGATCAACACATAAATACTATTTTAGAAAATTTTGTTGAATGTGTATTATTTTCCTTTCAGAATGTTGCACATTCCATGAACAGTTTTAAAAGGTGACGGAGTGGCATCCTTGTGGTTTTCTTGTCAGAATGCATGTCAATAACATGACATAACCCATGGCTCAACAGTCCTGGAAGGGCTTTGGCCTATCTCCTAACTGACAAGTCTCCCTCCCACAATCCTACCTTACCTAGAGGTGTGGAGTTCTCCAACTGGTAATAGGGTCAGCACATCAAACCCTCAGCCGTTGTAGGAGATTTTTATGACTGGGTTACGCTACTCACTCATAGCTCACCTGTCTCCCCACGATGGTGGGTTGAGACTGAACCCAGGTGGACTTGATCCTATGCTGTCCTGCAGTCAGAGGCCATAGTGGAGGACAGAATCCAAGGTAGGTATAAGGATAAAATTTTAAGTTTCAGATTTAAAATGTAACATTATTTTGATGCAATACAGGGTGGCTCAAAAAGTCACTTAACACCCTCGGTACAAGGCCACTGCAGCGCGTAATATGGAAATGGTGATGACCAATCGTTGCCAGGCCAAGGGGGAACCACATTGATGCCACCCACACGGTCGGCGGCCATCTTGATGTCCGCCATCTTGAATTCAACTTCAGAATTTTAAATGGGAAGGGGGTGATATGATATATCAAATCAGGCTAGAATTTCACGAGAAATGCAATGGTGAAGGTTTTTTCGACGTATCTTTAACCAGTAAAAAGTTATGACTTAATTCTTGTACCAATTTGCTCCTTTTCGAGGTGTTAGAAAAATGCCTTAAAATTTGTTTAGCGCATCGGTAACGCATCGAGATCAAAGTGACGTCTAGGGAGAGAAGTTCGCATGCCATTGCACAAGATTTTAATCGGATACATCCACGAAGAGCTGCACATTATGAATGGTTGTAGCGAACAATTACCAGTGTGACGCTTCCATTAAATGAAAAGTCCTTCACAGTGACAAGGCTAATGTTTATGTTCATAAGGAAGTTCATAAACAGAATATTCGATGCTTTTTATCTGATAACCCACTTTCGACAGATCAAAGCTGAATGGTTAGTGCTGGTAAGTTAATTGTATGGAACATGATTGGTTAGTCAATTTTCCATCAACGGAACCTTAAATGCTTAGGGCTACTTGGATTTGTTAAATAAACAGGTTATTTCATCCTTGCTTATGGAAGAAGGTACATTTTACACAGTTTTTTTCAATATGGAGGAACACCAGAACATTTGGGGAATGTTGTGAAGCAGATTCTGTCCAAAGTTAGTTATCAGATGACAAGGGTCGCATATTCTCTTTATGAACTTCCTTATGAACATAAACATTAGCCTTGTCACTGTGAAGGACTTTTAATTCAATGGAAGTGTAACACTGTAAATTGTTCGCGACAACCATTCATAATGTGCAGCTCCTCGAAAAGGAGCAATTTGGTACAAGAATTCAGTCATAACTTTTTACTGGTTAAAGATACGTCGAAAAACCTTCACCATTGCATTTCTCGTAAAATTCTAGCCTGATTTGATATATCATATCACCGCCTTCCCATTTAAAATTCTGAAGTTGAATTCAAGATGGCGGACATCAAGATGGCCCCGACCGTGTGGGTGGCGTCAATGTGGTTCCCCCTTGGCCTGATAATGATTGGTCATCACCATTTCCATGTTGTGCGCTGCAGTGGCCTTGTACCGAGGGTGTTAAGTGACTTTTTGAGCCACCCTGTATAACAATATACAATTATAAATACTATATTTCTTTTGTAATTTTAATTTGAAATTGTGCATTTTTAATTCTTCTAGATATATTGAAAACAATTACAAAACTAGTATGAATAATAGATACAAACACAAATATTAATTTAGTAAATTATGCTGAATGCTCATTATTTTCTTTTCAGAATGTTGCTCATTCCATGAACCGTTTCCTGAAAAGTTACACAGTGTAACATCTTGGCACAGAAAGATAAAGACAAGGTTAGTATAAGGATAAAATTTCGAGTTTTAGCTTTAAAAACTAGCATTAATATGAACTAGGATAATAATTTGTAATTATAAACATTTATCTCTAGTAATTAGATTTGAAATGGTGTATTTTTAACCCTCCTAGATATATTAAAAAATTTACTAAACTACGTAATACATTCACAAACAAATATTATTTTAGGAAATTAAGTTCATTGTTTATTATTTTCCTTTCAGAATGTTGCTCATTCCATGAAACCTTTTCCTGAAAAGTTACTCAGTGTAACATCTTGGCACAGAAAAATAAAGGAAAGGTTAGTAGAAGAATAAAATTTTGAGTGTTAGCTTTAAAAACTAGCATTAATATGAACTAGGATAAGAATTTGTAATTATAAACACTTATTTCTTTAGTAATTAGAATTTAAATAGTGATTTTTAACCCTCTCAGATATATTAAAAAAATTTAAACTAAAAAATTCAGAAATAAATATTATTTTAGAAAATTATGTTGATTGTTTATTATTTTCTTTTCAGAATGTTGCACATTTCCCAAACAGTTTCTTGAATAGTTACTATACTAAACATAACATCTTGGCATCCTTGTGGCTTTCTTGTCGGAGAAAGAAAAATCCGAGGTCAGTAAAATGACATGGAAGGACCTTGGCCTATCTCCCAACTGCCAGTCTCCCTCCCATAATCCTACATAAAGGTGTGGAGATCTGCAACCGGTAATGGGGTGACGTGGGGTCAGCATGTCAAACCCTCAGCCATTATTGGAGATTTTTATGACCAGGTTACGGTACTCACTCGTAGCTCCCCAGTCTCCCCATGATGGTGGGTTGAGACTGAACCCAGGTGGACTTGAACATATGCCATCTGGCAGTCAGAGTCCAAGGAACATTGCTTGAGACCACGTGGCCAATTTGGAGGACAAAATCAAAGGTAGGTTTAAGGATAAAATTTTATGTTTTAGATTTAAAACTTAACATTTTAATCATGTAGAATGTTCATTTATAATTATAAACACTTATTTCTTCAGTACACGAGTTCCCCAGAAGGTGGTGTGAGAGGTTCACATGCAAGATACAGTAGCCAATCTGCAGATGAACAGTGGGAGAACATCTAGAAATTGGCAGTTGTTGCAAGATCATGCACTCTCTCTTCCTTCAGCTAGACATGTTACCATCTTTTACTTCATTCTGTATATTACAAATCCGTTTTCTCTTTCAGATTATTCTATGTACATCGGCCATATCCTGGTTTCTTGAAAGTTATGGTAAGTGTATTGTAATCAGATGCTACGTAAATTAAATATTTTAGAATAAATTTTTCACTTACAAACAAGACAGTTCAAAGGATACTTCTTCTGTAATATAATATGCACATATGAGCTAGTAATAAAATTATAGATCTTCTCATTATGTGTAATGTAACTTTTGAACATACTAAATTAATTTTCTTACAGCTTTGATTTAATTACATTTTCCAATTTCAGGTTTTTCTTTTGTTTTTGTTGAAAATAATCCCCAAAAAGGAATGGTAAAAAGATTTGATTTGATTTTGTTTTTTAGCATTCCTGTTCTACCACTTTTGGCTAATTGCAATGATGAGGATGAGTGATGAATGATTAAACCAATGAAGGAATACTCACGAAGAAAATCCATGCCTAGGCTGTGATTTGAACCTTGGATCTCCGATATCATAGCTTTTCCTACAAGGGAGAGTTACTGTCAGAATCATTTTCTGTAGATTTTTAATCAACATAAATTTCATACTAAGTAATTGGTGACAGTTTATATCTCATTGTAATATTAATAGTGTTTTTTACAATTCACATGGCTTATAAGGATTCTAATTAGTTTCTAAAATATATTTTATTCACTTCAACACCTCCCTTCTTCATTTTCTTCAGTAATATTTTATTGTGTCATGCAATTAATGCATTTGATATACACATTTTTTACTTTTTTTTTTACGAAAATGAAATCATAATTTTTAACCACACCAGATGTTACTTACCTGAATAGAACCCAATATGAAAGTCCATGTATTTGTTGAAATTTATGCTTGTTTTTAATGGCAAATATATTTGCGAATATGAATTATTTTGTTTATCATGCATTGTCTCTTTAATGTAATGAAGGATCAAGTTAGGCAATAAATAGATCTTGCATATTCAACATAAATGTTTGTATCTTCTCCTATTTTAAATATGTCAGACATTAAACCACAATCAACAAAAAATGATCATGAATTACTACAAAACATTTATATTCCAACAAAAACTTTATGTAACATTTCCCTAATTTTGAAAATCTGCCTTGATATTCCAAATTAATTCTGCTTAGAACTCCTTCTCGAACATTCAAATTTATCTGTGTTTTTGATCCACTGTTGTCTAGAAGTCTGCAATAGATCATAGTCTTACACTGTCATGAAACTCTTACAGATATCTAGATAACAGCAAAATGAGATTACATAAGCATCCACTTGAATGTCCCAATGGGATTGTAAACAGATGTAATATGAAAATCGTGAAGTTTTTCAAGAACCAATGTTTGAAAAAGTCTTGGTTGACACAAGTCAAAGCTCCAGGCCACTTTAATGCTGAAAGTAATATTATTTTAACCATTACAATTGGACTTTGGATGTTAACAAAACAGGCAAGTACCGTCTGACAGTCCTAAGTCTGCAAGTGGGAAGGGAAATTATGATTTCTTGTAATATTAGTAGTAGTAGTCAGGGCCTGATTATATGGGCACTGGGACAATTGCCCCCGGCGCCCCCACCAAAAGGAAGCTGTGAAGGGCCTCCACCAAAAAAATCTTTTAACCAGCTGGTTATGCTTGTGAAAAATTACATAAGAAGTTGTATTTTAAAAATAAAAAAATCTTCAATATTGTCGTATGTCTACACTCTTCTGGATCCAATTGTAGCACAGCTCTCAGTCGATCTGTTTGTAGATATCTGAAGCTCAGTATACTTTATACCATGGATTGATTTGGCTGTGGTGTGGAAATAAGGCACACTTATTCAAACAAGCTATTATACTTGAATCCACAAACTACGACAGCAAAATCATCGACATTCTCACCAACGGCACATACCGACCTTTACTCCGAGACCCCATAGCTTCAATAGAGAGGATAACAGGAGCTCTACTGAAGAAATCCACACTGGCAAAAGAAACTCGGGACTGGTTAACACCCAATGGAACAGTACCTCCACAACTGAACAACCTTCCCAAAATTCACAAAGCTGCTGTACCATTAAGACCTATCGTCAGCACCTTTGGATGCCCTACCTACAGACTTGCCAAATTCCTAACAGCACAACTTAAACATCTGACAGGCAAGTGCCAATGCCATGCCAAGAACTCATTGGACTTCATCAAGAACTTGCAGAACATCAGAACTTCTTCCGGCGACCATCTAGTTAGCTTCGACGTAGTATCGCTCTTCACCATAGTGCATCTTCAAGATTACTTGAAATTGTTAGAGCAACACTTTGCATCAGACATCATCAGCTTCTTCAAACAAACCCTGACTTCAACCTACTTCAGCTACAAGGGCAGGTACTACAAACAGACTGACGGAGTGGCAATGGGATCCCCACTCTCTCCTGCAATAGCCAATTTGTTAATGGAGAACTTTGAATATGAGGCACTCAGTTCAGCTCCACAAAACCTCGTGGCCTTTTATAGATACGTAGATGACACCTTTGTCATCTGGCCGCACCATGAAGCAGCACTGCAAGACATTCCTGGATCATCTCAACAACCAGCACCAGAACAATAAGTGCGCCATGGAGCCAGAGACCAATGGCAGCCTTTCGTTCCTGGACATCCTCATCACATGCAAACCGGACGGGACCTTAGGACACAGCAATACAGGAAACCTACTCACACTGACCTACACCTTAACGCCAAGAGTTTTCACCATCCAGTGCAGTGATCAACCGTTCTCCCAACATTGTTTCACTAGGCCATCTCCATCAGCGACATAGAGCACCTTCAAGATTAAATAACACACCTGCACACAGCTTTCAGACAGAATGGATGCAGTGATGGCATCATCAACAAGACACTAGAGTGAGTAACGCACAACACAAACAACCAACAAACAAACTCAGATCCCCTGATAACCAAGTAGACAAGATAGCCATCATCCCATACACTGTAAACCTCTCTGCAATCATTAGCCCTATTCTTTCAAAGCACAACATTAAGACAATCCACAAACTGCTATCGAAAGTCAGAAGCAGACTTCGAAATCCTAAAGATGACCTAGGACAGAAAACACCCAGGGTTTACCGTATCATCTGTTCCTGCGGTAAAGCCTACACTGGACAAACGTGGAGGACAATCGAACAACTTTGAAAAGAACAGCCAGCTACATCAAGAATTTTCATCCAGAAAAAATAGGGTGAGCAGAACATTCCATGTGGGAGGGCCATAGAATTGACTTCACAACCATCAAGATCATCAATAAGTCATCCAATTACTGGGAACAAATCATCAAAGAAGCAATAGCCATACACAAGGGAAAGAAAAACCTTAACAGGGACACAGGACTAGAACTGGACCAGCCTGGTTAACAATAGTCAACTGGGAGAGCGGACGTTGTAGAGATGCCACCTGATTGGCCCACCACCTACACTGGACCCCTCTTACACCAAATACATATAACCTTACCTTGACATATCTCTGCACTTCAATCCCTGAAGATGAGAGTGATATTAGCTCTCAAAAGATCGGAAGTCTATCTGGAAATCATCTGGCCGATATCCTGAGAAAACTTCTTTATTAATAAAATCATGTTGGCTGTCGTAACTAGGGGTGTGTGGGACGGTGAAAAGTTGAAACTGTTCATCAACAAAGCGACATGTTTTTGGAAAGGAAGCAAGGCAAATCCAGTATCTACTTAAATAGTGGACTCAAGTCTGAAGTTGTCAACAATGAAATGGAACTTTTAAGTCAATATCAATTTTAAAAATTGTAAAGTAGTAGTAATAATAACAAGAAACATAATATAGGTAAAGGATAAGTTTCTACGGCGGAAGGGCAAGATATGAAATCTTACTGTCCCGTGAGACAAATCCTGCTGGTTGCTTTGATCACCAGAATTTTCATTTGGGGGGGAGGGGTGAGAGTGTAAAAGTAAATTTAGAAGCAAAATGACCATAAATTGGGCCTTTTGAAAAACTTTAGGGGAGTGTTAGCATGTTTGCACACACACCATTCTTTTGCAGGGGTGGTTTTCCGCAACCGCGCCAATACCGACAGTGTGTTTTTCACACACACAGACACAATCGGGGTTCTCTCTTCTTTGAGGGAAGCCAAGAAAGCCTGATGGCTCCTGCCCTGCATTACCACCCTCCTGATAAGAAAAAGCTGTTTAATCTGTGAAATTATGCTAAATGCTGATGAATTGTGCTAGGATGTAAATAATAAGAGCAATGAATTATTATTATTGATAATTAGTAACAATACTTTATTATTATGATTATTTTTAGGATGAATGTAGTTTTAAGTTATGCATATATTTTTCGAGATGAGTTCAACATTGAAGCTGGAGAAAGTTTGAGATGATTCATTTCTCGACTACAAAGCGGAACATTTGTTTTATTTGTGCCCCACAACTTTCTGCCGATTCTTGCCATGAAATGTTTCTTACGAGGTAAATGGGAGAAAGAAGAAAAGATGAAGAGGAGAGGGTGTGGTTGGAACAGCATGTACCTAGACCGGAAATAAGATCTCAAATTTCTCAAAATATCGTTCTTTGAAGTGAATTTCTCCCTCCCAGAGGAGCAAGTTTGCAAATTATGTTAGGTTTTTCCATTATGTAAAGACAGAGTGCTAGGTGTCAACAAAACTCATATTGCGCGAGGTTTAGCATCATTATGCTAGGGTTGGCATCACTGCCCTGCTTCAAAACAACATCCACCTAAATTTATGGCTTGGGTTGGTGTCCTCTTTTTCAGTGCCCGAGCTGCAGGGGCTGGTCCCGACTCTCCATGTGTCAAGGGGAGCTCCGGATGCATACCCACCATCGGAAGGTCCTTCCAGGAAATTTGTCGTGCAGGTCTATGTGTGCGCCTGTCCCATTTACCCCCGTTGTTCCTTGGTGCACTCGATATCAAGTCGCAGTCTATGTTATCGGTGTGTGTGCAAACACACTTAGGGTGTGTGAACATGGGCATAGCCAGAAATTTCTGCAGGGATGTTAGACCATGATAAAACTTTTATAGTAGAAATAATATATATAATAATTATTATTATTATGATTATGATGGTTAATAGACAATAAGTATTATAAATGAATAAAAATGAAGAAATATTATGTACAATTTATTTCTATTATTATTACTATTTGATTATTATATCCTTGGGAGACTTACTCGTTGAATCAGATGAGCACAACTATTTTCATTTTCTTTACATTTCATAGGTTGGTGTACTGAAATGCATAGTTTATATATTTTGTTGTTAACATTTACACACTTCATTTCAGTAAAGTTTTGAAAGCTGGCAAAACATTTTTAGAACAATATTTCCGTCACAAAATTTATGTTGTGAGTGCAGTGCCACCCTAATTTTATTTTATTATTATTATTATTTTGGCTTTTTTCGTCCATTTTCTTTACTTAGAAGTTCGTAGGATTTCTTCTTATTTTCGAAGTAGCACCCAGTCGCTGGTTCGGTATGGCGAGGGGAGAACCACAGCCCTCATGCAAGAGTCTGGCTAGGGTGTTCTTTTATCTTTGTGTATTAGTGTGTGTGTTTTTCTTTTTTTTGTTAGAACCAGAGGACAAAACTTTAAAATGAATGGCAACACTGTAAAAGATGCAAGGGAGTTTCTTGGCGCAAAAAGGACAAAGACAGAACAGTAGACCCCTCTGGAAATTGACATCGTTTATTTGAAGATACAAGAAACCCAAAAAATTTGTTACTGTTATTGTTAAGAACAGAAATAAAGTTCATTTAGTTAGTATTCGAACAGAATAATCAAAGTAAAAATGCATTGGATCGAAAACATTGAGTGAAAAATACAGGAACAAGGTTATATTCTACCATTTCATCCAAATAACAAATGGTTTCAAAGTTTTCCAAATTCTAATAATTACAGTTGTAGGTGAGAGGTCACACAACACACTTCACAAAAAAAAATTCGCCTAACAATTAATGCCTTTTCTTGAACGAGATGTGGAAGGATTAATATCAAAATTTATTCAGATACTAACTGCATAAAATGCAAAAGAAATAATGGAAAATACTTGTGTATGTATTCACTCATTTGGTGGATTGTCTCTCCCCATTTATATAATAATAATAATTATTATTATTTTGAATAAAAATTATAACCGTGGTAATAATTCTTATTATTTATCTACTATTCAACTTTTATCATTTGGCCCCCACCCTACCCCACAAAGATTTCTGGTGTATGTAGGTGGTGGTGACAAACTTGGCATACCGGGATTTGAGGTGAATCGAGTGAACACTATACAGTGGAGTGCAAGTGTTGCACAGGCGACTGATAGCTGAAAGGTATGGAATGAGAGGAGTCAGAGTTTTCTACCACCCCACCCATCACCGAGAGAGCATCGGGAGAACGTCAGTCAAGAGGCGAACTAAGGTTGAACCGAGGCTCGAAGCTGATACAAGCATAATCCAGCCAAGCGGACAAGTTGGACCAGAATGAATTAGGTCCTGGATGTAAGGCTAGCAGAAGAGGAAGCCTCCTATTCAGTACCCCTTTCCTCTCCACAACATTGCAATGGAACAGAGACTAATATGAGAAGGGACCCCTGCAATAGGAAGAATCATGCATGTGTGTGTGTGTTATACATAGGGCTAGGATTTTTACGACACAAAAATCACCAAAACATGAAATAAAATATGCTCTTATGACCTAAACTTTTACAAAATATGCACAATAATTTGAAAAATATGCCCTTATAACTGGACTGTTTCAAACATATTTCTGCTGAAATATTTTCACATACGTACTATTTTTAGTTCACTTTATGGACCCTAAGTTTCCATACACAATGAATACTTTCTGTAAATTTTCAAATAAAAATGAAAAAAGATTTTGCTGCAGTCCAAAAAAAAGAAAGAAAAAAAAACATCGAGTGAACATGGAAGTAAGAACGAATTCACTTCGAAACTGAAACATTAAAATGCTGACCAAGGCAAACTTCTTTAGTATAAAAAATATACATGAAAACGTAACACTTCCACCCTCTAACAGGGTCTTCTTCAGACGAATATTCACAATAAATTCTTATTCATCTGAAGAAGACCCACCCTGTTGACAGTGGAAATGTTAACGTTTTTATGTATATTTTTTATACTAAAAAAAAAAATGCCTTGGTCAGTATGTTAATGTTTTATTAACATGGAAACAAGGCTTAACAGTGTTACCATTCGAAAATGACTGTATATTTCTTAAAAAAGCGAAAATATGCTGAATATGACTGAAAATCCATCAAAATATCCACTTATTTTATTATATTTTGTTAATATGTCACTCTTAACAGCAGTGGCGAAGATATAATACAAGCAATGCAAGCACTACATGCTCCATTAAAATACAGGATCATTCAAATTATGTTACCTAAAACTAAAGCTTACTAACTCCGAAAGTAATATTGATCCAAATGTGGTTCTATATATGCACCATATCGTGAAGTTTCATTTCTAGGCCACCAGATGTCAGTCGCTCTGTTACAGGTGACTATGTGACAAATAAACCCGTTGATATGGTGTTTTACAGAGGTGCAGAGGGCACACAGTGTTGTCTGTGGTTCCACAAAATACAGTCTGCAGTTACCGTTCAACAGCATTTCGGAACTACATATCAGAAAGTTCTGCCTCAACTTATGTTTCTCCGGTTCCTGCAACTCTCAATGACCTGCAACAATGGATCACCGATGCAGTGTTACAAGTGGATGCAGCCATGCTTACGCAAATATGGGATGCAGTTTCATACCGGTGGGATATTTACTGAGTTACAAAAGGGAGCCATATCAAACAATTATAAGAAACTTGAAATTATGTAGATTTAAATGCAGTAAATAAATTATGCAAGTATATTATGCAAATGGAGTAACTTAATTTTAGTTTTAGGTTAACTAATTATGAATAACCCTGTATTATTTAATGCATTTAAATGTTTTTTGCCTTAGTCTCCATTGAATCTGATTTCGGAAAAACAATTATGGTTGGAAACTCCCTCAGACCTTGGTTGGAAGAACCAGCCTCTCTGCTTTTGACCACTATACTGGAAATCAATGTACCAAAAGTAGGGTGAAATCTGGGTGAAAATACAGTTCTCAAATTTTGTTGGAAAACCCAGCCTTCTAGAGCTTGTTAACTTCTTAAAATAACATAGCCCAACCAAAGCAGATGGGTACACTGCTAGCAGAAACCAGTAACAAATATTTGTCTCCCTGAACATGTAAACAAATTACTAAGAAGAAATCATGTTATCATAAAAAGAAGTTAGCATATTGTGCTCGCATAAAGTGGCTCTGGGGCTCATCCAGATTCAAATCAATGGGTAACTGGGGGCAACCCTAGGAGTAAAGATGGCCTGAGCATGGTGCTGATCACATCACCTCCAAAATGGTTCAGATCACCTAATATACCTTCATGGCACTGTGCTATATGCAATGAAAACTTTACCTTTTACGAGGCGTATTCATACAGTAAGTACAGTTTGCAAATATTGCCACTTTAGCGCTGCAGTCGCAACCGTGTGAGTTCTCGCTGACTTCCTTCACCCGTTAGTAAGCCACAGGCACGTGTGGGAGCAGGTCATGCTTTTTCTTCGTAGTTTTCTGAAGGTTTGAAATGTTCAATAAAATCAATCGGCCCGCCGACTGTGAAGTCCGGTCTGTGATTCATTTTCTCAATGCAAAAAACGTGAAACCGGTAGACATCCACCGTCAACTGTGCGAGGTCTATGGAGAAGGTGCAATGAGTGAAGGGATGGTGAGGAAATGTGTCCGGATGTTTAAAGAAGGTTTTGAGACAGTTCACGATGAATCAAGGAGCGGTCGGCCATCTGTTGTGACCAAGGATTTGGTGCGTGCAGTCGACATGGAAATTCGTGAAAACAGATGCTTCACAATATCATTGCTTTTAATGGAATTTCCACAAATTTCCAGAACAGTCCTCTACAAAATTGTGACAGATCGCCTGGAATATCAAAAATTGTGCTCAAGGTGGGTGTCAAAGATCCCGACAGAGGATCACAAAAACAAAAGGTCTGCCAGTGTGCTAACGTTGTCGCAATATGCAGAGGAAAGTGACGAATTTTTATGCCATGTTGTCACTGGTGATGAGACATGGATATCCCACATGACTCCTGAATCAAAGCAGCAGTCCATGGAATGGAGGCATACAGCATCGCCAGTCAAGATGAAATTCAAGCTGTCAATTTCAACCCGCAAGATCATATACACCGTGTTCTGGGACAGAAAGGGGATTTTGCTGGTTGAATTCTTGCCTAGAAGACAGACCATCAACAAAGATGTGTACTGTGACACATTAATCCAGCTGCGTCTTGCAATTCAAAACAAAAGACGCAGAATGCTTAGTAAAGGCATTGTGTTGCTTCACGACAATGGTCATCTGCATACGGCCCAACAAACTCAACATTTAATCATGTTATTTGGCTAGGAACAATTTGATCATCCACCCTACACACCTGACTTGGCATCAAGTGACTACCATATCTTTATTCATCTGAAGAAGTTTCTTGCTGGTCAGTGTTTCGACGAAGATGACGACGTCGAAGCAGCAGCAGCTGTAGCATGCAATGCAAATAAAAAAGATACAAAACTATTTTACTTAATTTTTTACACCCTTTCGGTACTTACTTCAAAATTCCATACAGATGATTTTAAATCACAAATTTTGAAATTCATGAATTGTAAAATGCACCTA